>NC_138206.1:114624752-114679752 GCF_964194415.1 Vipera berus | reverse complement strand
AGCGAGCCCCATGGTTCACCGCGGAGCTCTGGGAGATGAAGCGTCGGAGACGGGGCCTAGAGAGCCGTTGGAGATCCAGCCAATCCGAATCCGACCGATTGCGATTAAGAATCCTCACCAGGTCTTATCTCGCTGCGATAAGGGTGGCAAAATCCAACTACTTTTCCACCCTCATCGCGTCCGCAGATAATCACCCAGCTGCCTTGCTCAGGGTGACTCGCTCCCTACTGAACCAAGAGGTGAGGGAGGAACCCTTGCAGGGTCGAGCCGAGGAATTCGGTCAATATCTGTTGGATAAAATTGCTCGGATTCGAACCGGCCTGGACTCCAACTGGGCAGAGTTGGAAGAACAAGACATGGACAGTCTTGTCGACGTCATCTGGGAGGAATTTGATCCTGTGACTCCTAAGGAAGTGGACAGGATTATGAGGAGGTTGAGCTCCTCCACATGCTTACTGGACCCGTGCCCTTCCTGGCTGGCTTATGCAGCTCGAGAGGGGACACGAGGCTGGTTCCTGGCGGTCATCTCTGCTTCTCTGAGTGAGGGTCACTTCCCCACCGCCTTGAAGGAGGCTGTTCTGAACCAGCCCTCTTCTCCCAACCCCTAATTAAGAGACGAGTCTGGAAAGCGTCCAAGGCTAAAAGGCTTCTGCCAAGGTTTATTTACGCAGATAACAAAACACAAGAGCTTGTCTTCTCAAACGAAAAAGTTGCTTTCAGCAACTAGCCCCTCCCCAAACACTTCTTTTATAGAGAGCTCAGGGCGTGGTCTCCCTGTGCCTCCTCCCGAGGAGTCCCATAGTCTTTCTTTGTTTGTCCCTGCTCGTCTGCCTCCTACGTCGGGCGTCCTTGAACAGGGCCAGCTGTGGGTCATCATCCTCCGCACTCTCGGGCTCACACAGCTGAGAAGAGGTCCCCGGCTGAGGACTCTGCAAAGCCTCCAAATCATCATCAGCCGGTTCGTTTCCCTCCTCCCCCACATCTGAGTCCTCCGATACATCGGACCCGGCTGTCGGACCCACCGGCTGGCCCTGAGTCACAACACTATCCCGCACCGCAGGGCCCTTCCCTCGGGTCTGCCGATCCGGATGCGGTCGGGATGGGAACTGTTCGTGAAAAGCAGTCACCAACGCAGGGGCATGAACGGCGGTCGCGTCTTCCCATGTGAAGTCCTCCGGCCCGTACCCTTTCCACTCGATCAGGTACTGGAAGCGACCTTTCAGCCAGCGGGAATCCCTGATGCTGGCGACCTCGTACTCGGGGGTGCTGCCTCCATCACGAGTTCCTGATGGGGGAGGTTCCGCTTGGCGAAGTGGACAGGCCGGTTGTTCGGGGACCAACAAGGACCGATGGAAGACGGGGTGCACGCGCAGGGAACGTGGCAGAGTTAAACGATAGGCGACCGGGTTGATGACGGCCTCGACTGGGAACGGTCCAAGGTAACGGTGGTCCAGCTTCCTCGCCGGCCGAGTGGATGGTAGGTTCCTGGTGGACAGCCAGACCCGATCCCCCACCGATAGTGGAGGCGTATCCCTTCTCGACCGATCGGCGAACCTCTTGTAGTCGGCCTTGGCCTTCTCCAGCTGCCGTCGCACCAACCGATGGATCGCCTGTAACTCCGCCATGAATTCGTTCGCTGCCGGCTCCGGTGAGTCCACGGGAGAAAGAGGGAAGAACCTGGGGTGATAACCCACGTTGGCCAAGAACGGTGTCATCTGCGTGGAGGTGTGTTGCGAGTTATTAAAGGCAAACTCGGCTATGGCCAAATAGTCCACCCAGTTGTCCTGCTGCAGGTTAACATAGCAGCGCAGATACTGCTCTAAGATGCCGATGACCTTCTCGGTACCCCCGTCGGTCTGAGGATGATGCGCGGACGAGAGGCAAACCTTAATGTCCAACGCCCGCATCAACTCCTGCCAGAAGCGGGCTGTAAACTGGGCCCCCCTATCGGAGACGACCCTGTCGGGAAGGCCGTGCAGCCGGAACACCTGTTGGATGAACATGCGACTAGTGGCGCGAGCTGACGGTAAGCCGCGACAGGGGATGAAGTGCGCCATCTTGGTCAACATGTCCACCACCACAAACACTGTCGTGAAGCCGGAGGATGGGGGTAGATCCGTCAGAAAGTCCATGGACACAGCCCCCCAGGGTCTCTTGGGCGTTGGCAAAGGCTGCAGTAAACCAGGCGGGGCCCCTGTCGCTGACTTGGCCTGCCTGCATGGGACGCAGGAGGTGACATAAGACTGGACATCGTGTCGGACTCGGGGCCACCAGAAAGTACGGGAGACCAGGTTCAGAGTCTTGAACAGGCCAAAATGCCCCGCAGCCGGGTTATCATGACATTGGCTGAGGACGAGTCCCCTGAGTGGCCCTCCTGGAACATAGAGCCGGTCACGATAATACAGGAGTCCATCCGTGACCGACCAAGGCGAATCTGGCCCCACCTCTTCCTTCCGCTGAGCCACCCACGCCTCCTGCTGCTGCGCCTCCCGGATCCGAGCCCGTATATCCACCGGCTCCCGTACCGCAGCAAAAGACTCGACGGGGATCACTGTCCTGGGCGGAAGCTTGTCTTCCACTCGGGTGTACTCGGGCTTCCTGGACAGAGCATCCGCTCTCTGGTTGTGCCCGCTTGGTATGTACCGCACCCGGAAGTCAAACCTCGCAAAGAAGAGGGACCACCGGATCTGGCGTTGGTTCAAATTCCGAGCGGTCTGCAGGCTTTCCAGATTCTTGTGGTCCGTCCGGACCTCGATTTGATGCCGCGCCCCCTCCAGATGATGCCTCCAAGCCTCGAACGCCGCCTTGATGGCCAGTAGCTCCTTCTCCCAGATGGTATAGTTGCGCTCCGAGGGATTCAATTTCCGAGAGTGATACGCGCAAGGGAAAAGGGTACCGTTGGGCGTCGCTGCCTGGAGTAACACGGCCCCAATGGCAATGTCGGAGGCGTCCGCCTCCACGACAAACGGCCGTTGCGGGTCAGGATGCTTCAAGATGGGCTCCTTCATGAAGGCGTCCTTCAAAGCTTGGAACGCCTGTTGTTCGGGGGCGTTCCACTGGAACCGAGTCTTCTTCTGCAGGAGCCGGGTGAGGGGGGCTGTCAAGGCAGCAAAGCCAGGGATGAATGTCCGATAGTAGTTGGCAAATCCAAGAAGTCGCTGAACATCCTTCACGCGACGCGGGGGTTGCCAACTCTGCAACGACTCAACTTTACTTGGATCCATGGCGATGCCCTCAGGAGAAATGCGGTGGCCCAAGAAATCAATGGTCACCTGGTAGAACTGGCACTTCTCCAACTTGGCAAACAGCCGATGTTTCCGGAGGCGCTGCAGGACCTGACGGAGATGCTGATGATGCGCTTCACGCGACGGGGAGTAAATCAGGATGTCGTCCAGGTAAATCACAACAAACTGGTCCAACAGATCCCGAAAGATGTCGTTCATAAAATGCTGAAACACAGCGGGGGCGTTGGTCAGGCCAAACGGCATCACCGTGTACTCGAAATGTCCATAGCGAGTACCAAACGCTGTCTTCCACTCATCACCCGGCCGAACCCTGACGAGGTTGTAAGCTCCACGCAGGTCCAGTTTCGTGAAGATCTTAGCCTCCCGGAGTCGGTCCAAGAGCTCGGGGATGAGGGGCAGCGGGTAGCGGTTACGCACCGTGATAGCGTTGAGTTTCCGGTAGTCACAGCAAAGCCGTAACTCGCCCGACTTCTTTTTGACGAAGAGCACGGGCGCAGACACTGGCGAGGACGAGGGCCGGATGAATCCACGAGCCAAGTTCTTTGTCAGGAAGTCCCGCAATGCGGCCAACTCGGGCTCCGACATGGAGTACAAACGCCCCACTGGGAGAGGCGCATCAGGGACTAGGTCAATGGAGCAGTCGTAGGGCCTGTGCGGGGGTAATTGGTCCGCCTCTGACTCGCTGAACACGTCAGCAAAGTCGGACAGTACGGGAGGCAAGGAAACCCCTGAGGAACCCTCCACCTGGCCGGCACAGATATGGCGGGTGTGGTCCACGCACTGCAAACTTGGGAAGGTGACCAAGTTCTGAGACCAATAGATCTGTGGATCATGCGCCCGGAGCCACGCCAGTCCCAAGACCACGGGGAAGTGCAGATCCGAAGTGACGTAAAACTGAATGGCCTCCACATGGGTACTGATGGCCATACACACAGGTTGCGTGGCGGCCGTGATAGGCCCGGACAGGAGCACTCGACCATCGATGGTCTCCACAAGCATGGGCGGATCCACCGGACACTGGGGAACAGCCCATTTGGCCACAAAGGCCGAATCCATAAAGTTAGTGGTAGCCCCAGAGTCAATTAAGGCATGGACCGGAATCCCCTCTGGCTTGCCAGGAAGGATCAGTCGTGCCTCCAAAATCAAATGCCGTGGAGGTTCACAGGCACCGTCGAAACGGCGTCGCTCGGCGTGATCGTTGTGGGTCGCCCGATCTTTCACACCGTCTAGATCGGGCTCGGACCGTATTCCCGATAGCAAAGCAGGGGACTTTCTCGGGGCAGGCTTGGTCACTGACGCCCGCTGACGCTTCTTTGGGCAAGAAGCAGCCAAATGTCCAGGGTCCCCACAGTAAAAACACAACCCCTCCGATCGTCGTCTGTCCATTTCCGTCACCGATAGACGGGACCTGGCGGCACCCAGCTCCATTGGCTCCTCCCTCTGGACTGGGGGCTCACGCACAACAGGGGCGGCAGGGGTCTGTGGGGTGGCACGGCGACTCTTACGCTGCTGCAGCCGGGCATCGATCCGCAGACAAAGATGGATCAGCCCATTCAGGTCTGAGGGAATGTCCACGCGGGCCAGCTCATCCAACATCTCCTCTGACAAGCCATCCTGAAAGGCATCCACGAGCGCAGCCTCATTCCAGGCGGAATCCTGGCTAAGCAGCCGGAAATCGCTGATATAGGCCTGTAGGGGGCGCTGACCCTGCCTCAAAGCTTTCAGACGTCGGGTGGCGGTCTGCGCCTTAATCGGGTCCTCGTACATGAGGCGCATATGGTCACAAAACCCCCCAAAGTTATCCAACAAAGGGCTAGGCTGTGCCAACAGAGGCGTGCCCCAACGAGCTGCATCTCCCGACAGAAGGCTCAACACGAATCCCACCTTATCACGGTCAGTGGGGAAATCAGCTGCTCTCACGCTGATATAAAGCTGGCATTGTCCCAGGAAGGCAGGAAACAGTTCTGGTTTACCAGCAAACTTATCCGGCATAGCTAACTGACATTTCCTCCTGGGTGGGGGGGCAGCATGTACCTGAGCCTGCAGTTGTGCCACCTGAGTGGCCAGCAAGGTGAGTTGCTGGTTGAGCTGGGCATTCTCGGCAAGAAGCTGCTCCATCGTAGTATTAAGGGGTGGGTGGCTGAAAGCAAACTGTTCTGAACCAGCCCTCTTCTCCCAACCCCTAATTAAGAGACGAGTCTGGAAAGCGTCCAAGGCTAAAAGGCTTCTGCCAAGGTTTATTTACGCAGATAACAAAACACAAGAGCTTGTCTTCTCAAACGAAAAAGTTGCTTTCAGCAACTAGCCCCTCCCCAAACACTTCTTTTATAGAGAGCTCAGGGCGTGGTCTCCCTGTGCCTCCTCCCGAGGAGTCCCATAGTCTTTCTTTGTTTGTCCCTGCTCGTCTGCCTCCTACGTCGGGCGTCCTTGAACAGGGCCAGCTGTGGGTCATCATCCTCCGCACTCTCGGGCTCACACAGCTGAGAAGAGGTCCCCGGCTGAGGACTCTGCAAAGCCTCCAAATCATCATCAGCCGGTTCGTTTCCCTCCTCCCCCACATCTGAGTCCTCCGATACATCGGACCCGGCTGTCGGACCCACCGGCTGGCCCTGAGTCACAACAGAGGCGGTGGTGAGACCTCTCCTCAAGAAGCCAACGTTGGACCTATCCTCATTGAATAACTTTCGTCCAGTCTCCAATCTTCGCTTCCTTGCGAAGGTTGTTGAGAGCGTGGTGGCGCACCAACTTCCTCAGGTCCTGGATGAAGCGATTTACCTAGACCCGTGCCAATCAGGCTTCAGGCCGGGCTACAGCATGGAGACGGCATTGGTCGCTCTGATGAATGATCTCTGGAGAGCCCGGGACAGGGGCCATTCCTCTGTCCTAGTCTTATTAGACCTTTCGGCGGCTTTCGATACCATCGACCATGGTATCTTGCTGCGGCGCCTCAGGGGACTGGGAGTGGGAGGCACGGTTCTGCATTGGTTCTCCTCCTTTCTCCAGGGTCGCTCGCAGTCGGTGCTGGCAGGGGGACTGAGGTCGACCCCGAGGCCTCTCGTTTGCGGAGTCCCTCAGGGGTCGGTCCTCTCGCCTCTCCTGTTCAACATCTACATGAAACCGCTGGGGGAGATCATTCGTAGCTTTGGAGTAGGGTACCATCAGTATGCTGATGACACCCAGCTTTTCATCTCAACTCCAAACAGCATCAGTGATGCCCTCGACGTGATGTCCCGCTGCCTGAAAGCGGTCCGCGAATGGATGGGGAGGAACAGGCTTCAACTGAACCCGGACAAGACTGAATGGCTGTACGTACCGGCAAGCCAGGATACTCAGAACATCCCACCCCTTAACATCGGGGATGAGTTACTACCCCCTGTTGATAGGGCCCGCAACCTGGGTGTCCTCTTAGACTCACAGCTTTCCCTGGAAGACCACATAGGAGCTGTGACCAAGGGGGCCTTCTCCCGGGTTCGACTGGTGCCCCAACTACGGCCTTATCTGGACCTGGATGCCTTACGTACAGTCACCCATGCCCTTGTGACCTCTCGCCTAGACTACTGTAACGCTCTCTACATGGGGCTGCCCTTGAGATCCACTCAGAAGCTTCAACTGGTGCAAAGTGCAGCGGCACGGACACTTTTTGGAGCCTCCCGATACTCCCATATCACACCTCTCCTCCGTGCGCTGCACTGGCTTCCGGTTGCCTTCCGAGTGAAGTTCAAGGTGCTAACAATGACATACAAAGCCCTACATGGCATGGGTCCGGACTACCTACGGGAGCACCTTCTGCCAATGTCAACACCCCACCGTCCTGTGCGCTCCCACAGAGAGGGCCTCCTCAGGGTGCCACCGCTCAAGGAATGTCGGCTGGTGGCCCCCAGGGGGAGGGCATTCTCAGTGGGTGCGCCAGCCCTCTGGAACTGCTTACCAACTGAAATCCGGATGGCCCCCGACCTCCGCACCTTCCGGCGCGACTTAAAGACTTACCTGTTCCAGCAGTCCGGCCTGGCCTGATAGCTCTAATTGGGGTCCCAGTTTGTTTTGATTATTGTTTTTCAGTACTGTTTCATTATGTTTGCCTACCTTACTCTGTACACCGCCCCGAGTCCCTCGGGAGAAGGGTGGTTTATAAAAACAAACAAATAAATAAATAAATAAATAAATAAATAAATAAATAAATAAATAAATAAATAATTGACTCTGCTTAAAATCAGTTGAATGTAAGGGTGAGTTGTTGATTGGCTTGCAAAACATCTGTAGTTCATTTTTTTCCCAAGTCAACCTAGCCTCCTTGATGACTTCATCTATTTCTTTTTTTAAAAAAATGCTTAATACTGTGTCTGTGATATTTTGTGTGCCAAATAAGTACATTTCTGCCTGCTCAGACTTTATAAATAAGGTACACGGAGCCTCTTAGGTTTAAAAGCAATACATTTCTTTTGGACTTTCATGTTTACATAAGGTCAAATTATATAATCTGAGTTTGCTGAAAGTATAATGAAACTGTTCAGTGTGTATTTGATTTTTTAAAAAAAAACACTTATGTAAGATAAAATCCAAGAATTTGATAAGGTGAAACCCCGTTAAATCTCTTATATAGACAGTATAGAAATAATAAATGAAGTCAGCATTTCACAATTCTCTCTCTCTCTCTTTCTCTCTTTTCTTCCCTCTCACTCTCTCTTTCTACATATACACAAACATATATACACATACTTGTGTATACTTGGCGTTACAAAGAAGTAGAAGCTTGTCTTAAAATATTGAATGTTAAAACAGATACATTCTGAACTGTCCCTTATATACTGTATGCTAATATAAAATAAGGACAACTCTGTCATTGCAACAATATCAATTTTAAAGACATGTGTTGTTAGCCTAGTCTTAGCCCAAGAAGTAAAGCTTCTCGCTGCTTGTTTTTAACATTCAATTTGCCATAACAAACCATCTTCTCTTGATCTCATTTTCATCACTGTAGTACCTCTCTTGCTCCTGGACAAGTCACTGTGCATGACAGGTCATTAACACACCCAGCTTAATCTGCACAAGACCACGGCTGTCCTTATCTACGGGGAGAAATTGATTAGTTGCAGATGATGGCTGATGGCAATCTGTCAAACTAAATTAGTGCTGGGAAACAGCTTAACACCTGCTGAGGGTGTGATGGCAAAAGCTGATTTCAGCACCGGAGTTGTAGAAAGGGCTTCTCAAAGAAATCTATGCTCTTTGTGTACCTTTGCAAAATTACCTTTGGCTAAAAATAGCTCACAGAGAAAGAAACATTGAACAGGTGTCTAAACAGGACAAAGAACCCAGTGTGCCCCATTAATGAATGTTCTCTTGGAAAAGGCACCTATCAGATTTCCAAGGATCTTTCAGCTTTCTAGCAGAGACCATATGGCGGTAATCTATGAGGTCTGATCACTGTGATGAATTCCAGCACATATCAGAGATGCCATTATATTAATATATCTTGCTTTTTTTTTAAAAAAAAAGTATCTTGTAAATAGGAAACATGTCAAAACATTCATCAAACCTTCTATAGTCCCATCAGGTTTTCTGTAAATCACCCCTCTGTGACTTGTGACGTTCTAAGACCTTCTTAGATGAAGCCAAGTGATGAAAAGTGTTCTGAAAGACTGCTCCAGCTGATAAATCATATAAGTAAAGCTGTCCATGAGATTCTGAGTGAGTATTAGCCATTAATATGTCACTGTTCTCTAAAATCTCTACCCTGCTCAGATTGTAAACCAAATATATGATGTATTTAGAATTTGTCCCCAGGAAGTCTACATCCATCACACCAGACATGTCGATGTAACCATTGTGGACAGAATAGGATGGAATTATGGGATAATAATTCCATACAGGATGGCAAGAAAGTCATATATTAGGGACAACATTTTTATTTAATATTGTTCAGTCTGTCAAGGTAGAATTGCTAAGATGCTTGCTAACCTCTGTTGCTACTCAACTTGCCATAGAAACAGGTCTATGTGTGTGGGGGGGAAGAGCCTTCAAAAAGAAACAAGAGTTTCAAGAAGTTGTCCACAGATCATGAGACCCAAGGTTATCAAAAGCAGGTGTCTGATGGAGTGGTGAACTATTCCCGTAACGAACCGAAGGGATGTGATTTGGCAACGCGAACACTTGGTGGGTGGGGGTTATGAAAAGCTATTGTTAACTAGCCAGATTTTCACCAGGGGAAAAACTAGAGTTGATTTTGCTTCTTCAGTGCTGGGATGTGTAATCAAAAAAAAAAAAAAGATGATCTCTTATTGCACCTCAAGACCGTACAGTTTCTTCAGGTTTGAATTCACCAGCCGGATGGTTGATGCAGTCTCTTTACATTTTGATTCTATTTTCAGAAAAGAGCTGCTAATTATGTTTCAGATAAAGAGTTTCATTTCAGAAAGTGGCATTTACAGCTTAGATTTTAATAAGACTATATTTTCCTATTCTTTTTTTTCCCCTAGATAACATTCTATAAATAGGACATCAAATAAAGATGGTTTTAATTTTGAAATTTCCCCAAAAAAGGTGCAGTGGGCTTCCAGGAGGAAAAAATAAATAAACCTTCTTTCTTTCTTTCTTTCTTTCTTTCTTTCTTTCTTTCTTTCTTTCTTTCTTTCTTTCTTTCTTTCTTTCTTTCTTTCTTTCTTTCTTTCTTTTTAAAGAGCTGGAATGAAACAAGCCATACTTCATAAAGATGCCTGTAAGCAAGAAAGCTCTCACATTACATAAGGATCGGTACAATGACTACCAAATTACAATGAATGTTATTCGGTCGGCACCAAGGTCAAGGAAAAAATAGTAAGGATAAAGAAGAAAGAAGAAGAAGAAAAATGCACAGGCAGGTCTTAATGGTGAACATTTATGAACAATATCCACTTCTGCCAGAGTCCGCAAATGATTCCAAAACTCTCTTAGCTGCCATAACATCTGGGGAATGATGTATCAAAAACTGATAAATATCCTTCAGTATTTGGCCAGTACATTGTGTTCTTCAAAACTTTGATTGAAAAGCCATTTTAAAATGCCTCCTGTAACTAAAAATGGGGGCCATAAAGCTATCCCTGTCTCCTCCATGAGTTCCTTGATACTGACATATTCCAGAAGAAAAGTGTCATTTTAATAGAAACCCCTTTTTTGGTTTTTTTTTCTGCATTGTAACTCTGTGACAAGGCTGTCTTCTCCAGAGTTCAACTTTTAGTAGAGACGTCACCTGAATATTTCCAAAAGAATATGTACTATTTGAGAGTTGGACATTTCCAAACCCCACCTTCTTTTAACTCTTCCTAAAATTCTTCACATCCAACTTAAATTATTGGAAAAGGGGGAAAAATACAAAGTTGAATTAATTCTACTCATAGAAGACCAGTATAATCATTTCCTTTCTCCTAAAGTACAGGAGAATAGTTATCTAATTAGTTAGCAGCATCTATTTATTAAAAAAAAAATTGTGAAATTTGAAAACTAGTGATGCCAAGAGAAAGGAAAGAAGGCAACATGAATCTTTGGGATGTCTGAACTATGTAATACCATTTTCTCTCTTTGGATCCCCTCCAGATATATGGATTTAAGACTCAGTAACTATTGATATGGATTAATCATAGTCATAATCATATTGGGAAAGCACTGAGTTCAGAAGACAGTGGTTTTGCATGGCATCCTGAATAGTCCCAAGTTGCCTGCATACCGATGTAGTTGCCAGTTTAGACAAAATTCACAGCTATGGTGTTAGCTTAGATAATGTAAGCAACCCTGTGAAATTAATTTTGATCCTCAGTATTTGCATTCTGTTCTTCCCCAACTTTCAGAATGCAGATAAGAAAAGAAAGCTCATAATGGCATCACTCTAATTTTCAAAATGAAAACGAAGCGAGGAAAATGCATGACCAAATGTCACAGGGATGGCAAGGATGAACATACAAAACATCTGCAATTCTGTCAGTGTCTAAAAGGAGCAGCAGAATGGCTGGCTACATACTGCCAGCTTGCTCACTATGTTGATTATTTTTTTCATATATATGGAAACCTCTGCCTGCCTGCCTGCCTGCCATCCATCCATCCATCTATCTATCTATCTATCTATCTATCTATCTATCTATCTATCTATCTATCTATCTATCTATCTATCTATCTATCTATCTATCTATCTATCTATCTATCTATCTATCTATCTATCTTTTATTATCATCTATCAACAATACATCCATCCATCCTTCCAACCACAAATACTTGCTGATTTCCATGCAGCTGCATCCCCATAAATGTATTACTTATTTAATATTTGGTTGACCATTGGCTGAACAAGCACCTTAATTTTCGTGCAGAGAAAATGCCAGGAAACTTATAATGACTCTCAAACTCTTGCTGTTTTTTTTTAATCCCAGGCAACAGTGCCTTTATAACACGACATGTAGTCACAACTTTTCTCCTTCTATAGAGACATTGCTAATTTATTGCTTTCCCTCCAAAAGTGTCAGATTACTTTTTATTTCTTTTTTATTTCCCACTGTGCTGATCACTATATGCTTTTCGACTGATTGATTGATTCATGCAGAATACATCTGAGCAAAATTATCCATCAGGTGTGAAATAAAATAAAAAACTATAACACCCACTTTTTCTATCAGATACTATCTATCTATCTATCTATCTATCTATCTATCTATCTATCTATCTATCTATCTATCTATCTATCTATCTATCTATCTATCTATCTATCTATCTATCTATCTATCATCTGCATGATACGACCACATACCTAAAAGGCATTTTGGTGGTTTGTAAGTTTTATTCAGCAGCTACTGCATCATTTACAGCAGGGGTCCCCAATGCCCAATCTGGGGCCCAATGATGGGCCCCAGCCCATTCAGACCCAGGCCACAGAAGTGGTGGGCAGGCACACATGCTGCATTTGTGAAAACAGCATGTTGCTTTCACAAATGTAGCTTCCTGCATGCACATGCACACAAGAAACTATCCCCTGTCATCGCCTCCACTGGTCCATCAAGCCAAAAAGGTTGGGGACCGCTGATATACAGCATCCATATGGAAATTAGGAATTCTTATAATTGCCCAGTAGCAAATCAATTCAAAGGAACTTCTGATGGAAGAAATGGTGGAGGGAGCATAGCTTTGTGGAAAGGAAAGGGATGATTCTGTCAGAATGAAAAACCAGCAATTGTTTGCTAATTCCTCTCAGGGCAAGGAGAAGATTTGAGATTGCCCACAAGTGATCCAGGCATGGCTTTTTTTCTCATAGAACGCTCAGAACGGAGTTCCGGCACCTTTTTTTCGGAACCCTGTAGGATAGGCAAGGCAGGTTGTATGACATGTGTGAGTTCTGGCACCTTTTTCTTTTACAAAAAAAGCACTGGATCCAGGCAGCTGTTCCTTGTGAGGAAACTGCAAGATAGTGCTCTCCAGAGAGTTCATAACTCTGGAAGATGAGGGACTAGCCATCATGCTCAAACTATGACCAGCACCTTTGAAAAGACTCTAAGTTCACATATTTTCTTTTCTAACATCTTTCAGAAGTTGCCTGTTGACTAACTTTCATCTATGAGGAAAATTTGGATTGATCTATTTGACAGTAAAAATAATCATATCAATTTTATCTAGGGCTTTTCTTTAGATAGATAGATAGATAGATAGATAGATAGATAGATAGATAGATAGATAGATAGATAGATAGATAGATAGATAGATAGATAGATAGATAGATAGATTTTATTAGTTTTTATAGGGTTAGGGATAAGGTGGGGTTGGGATTAGGGTTGGGATTTGGTTTTTCCAAATAACATTTTCAATATTTAGCAAACAACATAATGTCTGAGTACATGTATTTAACTAACAATAATAGATATAGTTAATTATCATAAACAATAATGTTAATTCATGCTAATATATATTGAAAATTACATATCATGTTCCTTTCTCTCTGACTCATTTTTCTAGCCATTGATAGAAATTATCCCATGTTCTAAAATACACAGATTCTTCTTTCTCTTTAATCTTTAAAGTCAATCTACCCATTTCTGCACACTCTAGAATTTTCTTAATTAATACTTCTTCAGTTGGTAACTTTTCATTTTTCCAATGTTAGGCAAATACAATTCTTGCTTTCTGTTAATATGTGTAGCATTAGATATCTGCAATCTTTCTCATAATTAGCTCCTATTATTCCTAACAAAAATAATTCTGGTTTGAAGCCTATTTATTTTTTAGTCATTTTCTCCAACCATGAATGTATTTTAACCCCAAATCTTTTTGCTTTGGGGCATGTCCACCAGATATGATAATAAGTACCTGGTCTTTGTTTGCATTTCCAACAGTTGTTTGAAGTATTTTTAAACATTTTCACTAATCTTACTGGTGTCATACACCATCTGTAAAACATGTTCTATGCCATGATGATTTATAACAATCCCTAAATATTAAATATTTAAATATTTAATAGGGTCCAACCTATAAGAAGCAAAATCAACAAAATCAACAAGATAAGAAAAAAAAATAAACCCTGTTCTAGCTTCCAGACTGTTTCTACACATAAGATGACATTTTGATACTTTCTGGAACCACCAATATGAATCCAATAAATTTATTTGGAATGCTTTCAATAATACAGTATAAAGCTTTGGAAGGAACAATTTTTGCTAAATGAGTGTTTGTTGACTTTATACAAGCTTGGATATAAAATGTGTGAATATATGCACGCATATATACACAAATACATGAAAGCTGACATTATTAATAAAAGATAATGCAACAAAATGTTGTTTTACTGTACGATTTATCTATATTCCTAAATATGGAATGAAATAGAAGTTACAATGGTTTCACTACAGTTAGTAATTCAAGAACATTACAAAGAACATTGATATCTTTAATTGATGTCAGAAACCATATCCCTTTGCATCTTCAGAAACAGATATTAGTTGAAATAGGATTATATATTTAAATATTAATGTAAATTTAGGAAGTTGGCTTTTCTTCTGTTAGCTTGAGATACTTATTGTTGACTATTATAGTGGTTAATAATTCTAAATCAGTCTCCAATCTTACACTATTTAAATAATATAATGAAATAATTATAAACCTATTAAGAAAAAATCTCTGATATTTCTTCCAAAATGGTAATCATCTCTATCTCTATCTTTATCTCTATTTATCTCTATCTTTCTATCTATCTATCTATCTATCTATCTATCTATCTATCTATCTATCTATCTATCTATCTATCCATCTATCTCTATCTCTAATCTTTCTATATCTATCTATCTATCTATCTATCTATCTATCTATCTATCTATCTATCTATCTATCTATCTATCTATATCTATTTATTTCTATATTTCTATCTATCTATCTCTATCTCTAATCTTCTTAAGAAGCACTTCAGAAAAGAACCAAAGACATTTTAATAAGAGCAAGTGCATTACCTTGCATGTGAATCTTTGCACAGATAAATGGTTTTCGATCATGATTCTCTGATCACATCTTCTCCTAACAAGCAGATGTTATTATGACATTGCTGCTTATATTTCAAATTTTGGTATATCGCGCTACTGCCTCTCTGCAGATTAGAATATGGCATTAGGTAACAGCTATAATGAATGTTGTGAATTACAAAAAAAGAAATGCAAAGGAAGGATTGTCCATTGCCACAATATAATATGAGCTCCTCTAAGAACTTCTGAAATAAATATGCACGCAATTTTCTACTTTGCTAGAAAATAGTGTGAAAAAAAATCTCTTAAAAAACCCAGTTCTCCTTCAGCATAATTGCAAACTATTAATAACTCCTCAATGAACTTATAGACTTCTTCCTTAGTTTTGGAAATTAATATTGTAGATAGAAATGTTTTTTTTCCCACAGCTTTGACCCTGGTGAGCTGAAACAGCAGGTATTCTGTGTTGAGGTTTAGAACTTTGGCATCACTACAAAAATAATAGAAATACAGAGTTGAAAGGGACGTTACCTTGGGGTCTTCTAATCCAGGGCTTTTCAACCAGTGGTACAGGTACCACCTGTGGTACATTGGCAACTGGCAGGTGGTATACGGCCATCCTAGAAAAGTGGTAGTGGGGGAGGGGAATCAGCTGAACCGGTGGCAGCAGCGCAGAAGCCTGAGCGAGAGATGGCTGGAGCTGCAGGGTTGTCAGGGCTCAACAAAAGCGCCAGGATCAGTGCCACTTTCCAGCTGATTGGTGCTTCTTCGGGGCTGTCAGGGCTCAGTGGAAGCACCAGGATCAGTGCCAGGCTCCAGCTGGAGCTCAGTGCTGAACCCGGTGCTTCTGCTGAGCCCAGAAGAAGAGCTGATCAGCTGGAATGTTGCAGCATCTCCAGGGTCTTGTGATTTACATTCAGATGCTTGGCAACTGATTCATATTTATGATGGTCACAGTGTCCCAGGGTCATGTGAAGTGACCAAAACCTGCTGCAACCACCCAGCAGATGGGGGGGGGCAAATAAACACCCCCCACCCCCTCCACCCCGCTGCAAATCTTCAACAGAAATGCTCACAACAATGAAAACCTCGGACAGGAGGAAGAGCGCCACCGGGCGGGCAGGCAGGTGTCTTGCTTGGCTGTGGCTTGGAGGGCACTTTTTTAGTGCCATTGTAACTTCAAAGAGTCACTAAGCAAACTGTTGTAAGTCGAGGACTACCTGTACTTTATCACTTTTTTCCTTTTTTGGGGGGTCATTTACAGTAGTTTTTGACACCTTGCTAGGCAACTGGTGGTACTTGGAGGTTGCCATATCCTACAAGTGGTACAATGGGTGAAAAGGTTGAAAAGCCCTGTTCTAATCCACCCCAACACACACACACACACAAGCAGGAGACCCTATACCATTTCAAACAACTGGCTGTCCAATCTCTTCTTAAAAGCTTCCACTGATGGAGCACCCACAACTTCTGAAGGCAAGCCATTCTACTGATTAATTGTTCTCACTGTTAGGAAATTTCTCTTTAGTTCTAGGTTGCTTCTCTCCTTGATTCATTTCCATCCATTGTTTTTTTTTTGTCTTGCCTTCTGATGCTCTGGAAATTAGGTTGATCCCCTCTTCTTTGAATTTGAAAAAAAAATAAATAAATCAGAAAATTGAAGTATCATCATCTGCGCTATTGGAAGAGTCTGTTGATAAGGAACGTTATATCGTGAGTTCTTTGGAGGCAGTAAACGAGATGAGAGGTTGCAAACAGGAACATTGCT
This sequence comes from Vipera berus, assembly GCF_964194415.1. Classification (NCBI taxonomy): domain Eukaryota; kingdom Metazoa; phylum Chordata; class Lepidosauria; order Squamata; family Viperidae; genus Vipera; species Vipera berus. The sequence goes on along the minus strand of NC_138206.1, from coordinate 114,663,280 downwards.
TTATTGAGGCAAACAGGAACAGAACTGAATCAGAGGCTTCTGCGAAGCTACTTATATGGTTGGCCACTAGGCGGCGACCAATAGGTTTAAAGGAACCCATTCCCGCCCCAAATCATCCAATGATCTTCTTCGAGACAGCAAGTCTGGCTAGTCAGTGACCGTTACACAGACACACCAATTGAGCAACCTTAAGCAGCATTCAAACAGACATGTGAAACACTTCAGGTAAAATCTCAATACATGACAAGGAATGTGTTCTTTTTCATTATCTGACACTAATTCTTTTTTACCTTTTTCAGGAAGCAATCAGAATAATAATAATAATAATAATAATAATAATAATAATAATAATAATAATAATAATAATAATAATAATAATAATAATAATAATAAGAAGAAGAAGAAGAAGAAGAAGAAGAAGAAGAAGAAGAAGAAGAAGAAGAAGAAGAAGAAGAAGAAGAAGAAGAAGAAGAAGAAGAAGAAGAAGTTGGAAGGTACCTTGGAGGTCATCTAGTCCAACCCCTGCTAAGGCAGGAAACCCTATACCATTTCAGACAAATGGCTGTCCAGTCTCTTCTTAAAAACCTCCAGTGTTGGAGCATTCACCACTTCTGGAGGCAGGTTGTTCCACTGGTTAGTTGTTCTAACTGTCAGGAAGTTTCTCCTTAGTTCTAGGTTGCTTCTCTCCTTGACTAGTTTCCATCCATTGCTTCTTGTCCTGCTTTCAGGTGCCTTGGAGAATAGCTTGGCTCCCTCTTCTTTGTGGCGGCCCCTGAGATATTGGAACATTGCTATCATGTCACCCCTCACCCTTCTCTTCATTAAACTACACATACCCAATTCCAGCAACGCTTCCCTATATGTTTTAGCCTCCAGTATGGTTCATAACTGACTGCACCAGAAAAAGGGGTCAGTTTCCTGAAAGTTTTGATGTATGGTGTGAGAGAGAGTCCAAAATCCATTGTATATTATATATCCCCATTATTTATTTCTGATTACATAAATGTTTTGCACAGTAGAAAATGCAAGCTTGCATGCCAAAAAAATGTTTTGTTAATACAGATCACTCTGTAATAGTGTTAATTCTTCCCCCCCCAAATGCACATGCTAAGACTGAATTGCTGGGCTACTAAGTTCAAATGAGGTATAAGGAGACATTTGACCTGCCTTAAGAAGAAACCTTTGCCACCTGATGCCACTGCTTGCTGCAACACAACTCAATTTGTATAAAACAACCACTGCCAAGGGTAACATATTCAGTAGTCTTTCATGGAACTGTGCTTCTCCCATTAAGATGTGCCTCAGTAGCTGGTAGCATGCTGTAAACTTTCACTGCTCAGAAGATATGTGAGGTTAAATATTTGATTGGGGAATCAGCTAGGAGTTCCAGAACTGTTGACTAAAACTAAGATGTTGAAAAGCATCCTGGAAAATTTATCTCCTCCTCCTCCTCCTCCTCCTCCTCCTCCTCCTCCTCCTCCTCCTCCTCCTCCTCCTCCTCCTCCTCCTCCTCCTCCTCCTCCCAGAAAATGATATGCATGTCATCACCAGGAGTGGGACTCAACTGAACAGAGATTTTAATTTTCACTTGGAATAAGATTCTCTCTCCCCATTAATGGGGCTCCTTAATCAGAATGACTTCCCCAGTTTAAAATCTGAACTATTCTAGAAACTTCGCCTCAGCTGCAAGATCTTAGCAGGGCAAATCTTATCATTTTCCAGCTTGGTTGCTGCCTGTCCACCCTCTCATTTTCCTTTAATAAGAAACACTTTGACCCCTGGGAAACTGTCTCCAGCGCTCTCTCTCTCTCTCATATCTATTCCAGACTTTCTCCATACCAAGATCAGTCATCAATTTTAATTGAAAGGAAACAGGGTTTTTCAGCCCATGTGTCATGCCGCTGCATTTCAATCCTGGTTTCTCCGGGACTCGCCCGTTGCCACCTTTTCTAGCTCTATCAGCACTGTTTACCTTGGGAGGCAGTTGGTCTCTTCTCTGATTAAGCTGACAAGATTTTGGCTTTTGTGTTCCTGTCGTCATTTTCTGTTGACAGCCTGGTGTAATGGTGACAGACCCACTGTCCTTGCAAAAGGGGCGGCCGCCATTGATTGGTTAGCTGCATTCATACAGGTCCTTCAAATGTCACCCGAGCTTGGCTTTGTGCTAACTGGCAGCTGAATGGCTGCTAGTGGGAAAGGTCATAAATCACCGATAACAGGCATCACCCTTTGTACGCCGCCAATGTCACTTCGCATCACGTGAGGAGGAGAAGCAGGAGAAGGGAGGAATCCCTTGAAGCAATTAATTTCCTCCCCGCTGCAGACAATGCTTCTTTAATTCACAGCCACTAGCGCCTTGTACTCAATACACTCTCCAGTGAGAAAGGGATTAGAGGCACACTTGGGGAGAAACACAAAAGGAGGTTCTTTCCTTCCCCACAATGCACTGAAACCTCTGGGGAACTGCTTGGAGAGGTTTCCTGGTGACATGTAGATCAGCCTCTGAAGCTTCTGTTTTCCTGCTCCCAAAGAAAACAGATGATTAAAAAATGGTCATAACAAGAAGACTGTAAGTCAGGTCTCCAGCAGCATAAGATGGAGAAGCAAAGGCCGACATGTCCAGCAAGGCAAGCTTTAAGGGGACAGTTCTGCCTGATGATAGGCATATGGAAGAAGCTGTGAATTAGACCCCAGAGGTTTCGACAACCATCATTCATTGATCAACATCAAAGCCTTCTCCTTCCCCCACCCCAATGTCCTAAAACAAGCACAGTAGTGGTGGTGCTGGACCCTAGTTTTAGAACACAAAGAGTGGAAGAAAGCTGACCCAAAGGATCCTTAAGAAATAAAATAAGAGGGACGTCAGCCACTAGACTGAAACTGCAAAAAAACGTTGTCTGTCAACGTGTGAGGGCCAAGCTGATCCTTTGACCCTCAAAATTTCTGAGAATGATGGCACACCTTATGAAGAGGTGAAGGCTAGTTCTCATTAGATTCTACTTCACTTGGCTAAGCAATGGAAGACCTCATGGAGTATAATTCATTCCTCTTGGTCTGGATTTATTAAAAAAGAAAAAAGAAACAAATTGGATCATTGATATTGATTCGTTGATACTTTGGATATAGTCTGAAATAACTTCTGTAACTCCTCTGCCCTGTTCTGTCTGCAGGTGGTCCAAATTAACTTTGTCAAGAAAGTAATGGGTTAATTTAAGTCCTTCCTTTATTTTATTGAATGGGTGGGAATGTATTACCAACAACATTTGTGCAATTTAAAAAAAAACAATTTCAGAAGCATTTCAGTTATGGTATAAAACCCATAAGGATTCCTCACTATATCTATATATCTCTATCTCTCTATCTCTCTATCTCTCTATCTCTCTATCTCTCTATCTCTCTATCTATCTATCTATCTATCTATCTATCTATCTATCTATCTATCTATCTATCATCTATCTATCTATCTATCTATCTATCTATCTATCTATCTATCTATCTATCTATCTATCTATCTATCTATTGTAGTTGAAGCCAATATGGGACATTTATTAACTATAACAGGAGAAGCAAATTGAATTAAATCAGATTTTTAGCTGTTCTTAACAGGTACCAGGTAGGTCAAACCACAGCAGAAGCCTGCAAGAGCAAAGCAACAGGAAGGTCAATGCTAAAAGGCAGATTCGTGTTTTTAGTTCTGGTAAAAAAAATTAGCTGGATGACTTTTGGCTTGATGGTTTCACAAAAAGGGATTTCAGCCCTCTAGAAGGCAAAACTTAAATGAGTCAAATATTGTACTTTTTTTTAAAAAAAAAGTGCACAGATGGTTTGCAAGTTTAATTACAGCCTCCAAATTCAACATACATATTAGCAAGCACATCACATTGTTCTTTCAACAACTTGGAAATCTGTAACCAAAAATGTTTATTAGGAAATAAGCCTTTGGTGTAAAAAAAAGAAAAAAAGAAAAAGAATCGGGAAATAAGAAATGTCTTTTTTATTGAAACCTATTAGGAACCAAGTTTTTAATGCTTATTATGGAATATACTGGGAGGGGGGAAGGGGATAATATATGGATCTTGGCCCCAATGTGGTTCCTTATGTTGTTGTTTTTTTTTAGGAGGAGAGGTAGTTTGCCTTGTTTCTTGTCGTTTTAAGCCAAGAAGTACACATGGTAACTTCAACATAAGCTATACTTGCATGAGCTCCTGATTATATAAGCCACTCACACATTATACCTGGAGGTAGAGTCTGACTTCTAACTACTTAACAGGAGTTAGTAAGCAAGGTACCCACGTGGCCGCTTCAGTGAATGATCACAAACTCAACTCTCCCAGTTGCAATCATTCAGCAACCATATGGGTCGTTAAGCGGATGGAGTGAAGGACCTGTTGATGAAGGAAGACAAGCAGCTGTCCTTCATAGGTAGAAGGAACTCCTGTGGAGGACTGCAGAAACAAAGCTCAGATCTTCATGATAAAAGATTGGTTTCTACACGCCACCCTGTTCAGCTCCCCTCTGTGCATAGAAAGGGATTTCTTCAGCGGGCTGCAGGATCTGACTTGTTTTTTTTCCAGCCCTTCAGAGTTCCCTTTCCCTCATCAGGCAGCTCTTCTGCTCTCAAAGAACTGCCTGCCAGCAGGACATCTCAGTTTTCTGGCAAATAGCAGCAGCTTGTGACCTTTCCTGCCGGCTTCCCCATTGACTTTCTGGGGAAGCCAGCAGATAAAATTGCAAATGGGAATTACATGATTGCAGGGTGCTTGGCAAGGGTCTTAAGTGAGAACAGGTTGCCAAGCACCCAGATCACAATCATGTGTGTATATGTGTGCACAATGTTTTATGAGGGCTGGAAGTGCTTTATGGGCCATAAAACACCCTTTCTCAGCCCATTGTACTTTCAAACAATCATTAAACAACCAGTCACAAGTTGAGGACTATCTGTACTCAACTAGACAAGCTGCACAATCATACCATATGGATAGTGTTTATTGTGTGCTACATTCTCCTACAAGAAATAGATTCATCTTCAACCATAATAAGCATAGCTTGCTTAAAACTATGCTTTGTTATACTTAGCAAATGTCTTGCCTTTGTTAACATAGGTTAAGGATCTGCATCCTCATATACAGTCTGGGTATTATTTATCTTCACATCCAAGGCTTTCTAGTCATTTTTCTTGCTAGGTAATAATGCTAGCATGGGTATAATTGTCATAATGTGGAACTAACAAGAGAAAAACAAAACAACAACAACAACAACAACAAAACCAAAGAAAAAGAAAAGCTGAATTTATTTGAATTCTACCTTTATGGAACCAACTATTCAAATTATTATTACACTGACAAATTATTTGGTGCATCTTCCACTCCTGCATTGTATTTAGCAGCACTCCTGTAGCAAACTGAAATTTTGAAGAAAGAGGGAAAGGAACTGTTGCAAACCAGCGATCAGCTGGTTATACTTTTAGATTCACTGTGTTGCATGAGAGGAAAAGATGTCTGAGAAGCTACACCGAGACTTCAATGTTAGCCTTTATAATCATGCTAAACGCACGTATTTGCTTATCTAGATAGCAAAAATATATTCACTATATATTCATCAAGTTCTGTCTACATAGCAGGCAAGTTTGAAACCTTCTAAAGGGAGATACTTCGCTGCATCTGGGGAGGGAGGGTGTATACGTACCAAGGGCACCTTCTCAGAAAGCGCCCTATGAAATATAAATGAGGACAAGACCAGGAACATAATTATGTAGGTTTTCAGCCAAGAAATGAGGTGAGGATCCCAAGGTGATACATCTTAGTTGATAGAACTGAGAAATTAGGATCCAGGCAGAAGGAACATTTGGAAGTCATGACTTGCAATGAAAGCTGATCCCTACAGGCCTTTTCCAATGTTACACCTATGAGCTATAAAGTAAAGGTAAAGTTTCCCCCGCACATGCATGCTAGTTGTTTCCAACTCTAGGGGCCGGTGCTCATCTCCGTTTCAAAGCCAAAGAGCCAGCGCTTGTCCGAGGATGTCTTCATGGTCATGTGGCCGGCATGACTAGACGCCAAAGGCGCACGGAACGCTGTTACCTTCCCGCTGTAGTGGTCCCTATTTTTCTACTTGCATTTTTTACGTGCTTTCGAACTGCTAGGTTGGCAGAAGCTGGGACGAGTAACAGGCGCTCACTCTGTTACACGGCACTCAGGATTCGACCCGCCAAACTGCCAACCTTCTGATCGACAAGCTCAGCATCCTAACCCACTGAGCCACCGCGTCCCTTTATGAGCTATAGCTTACATTTATATATTTATTGGTTAGATTTAAATTCTGTCATTCCTGTAAGAGCTCAGGACTGCCCACCTAATACAGGTCGTCCTCAACCTGCCACCAGAATTGACTCTAAAATTTCCGTTGCTAAGTGAAACATTTGCTAAGTGAGTTTTATTCCATTTTATGACTTTTAAACATTTGTTAAGTGAGTTACACGGTTGATAAGCGAATCTGGCTTCCCCATTGACTTTGCTTGTCAGGGGGGTCACAAAATGGGATCACCTGATGCTGGGATATTGTAACTGTCATAAATATGAGTCAGTTGCCAAGCATCTGAATTTTGACCTCATGACTACAGGGATGCCACAACAGTCATAAGTGTGAATAACAGTCATACGTCATTTTTTCAGTGACGTTCTAACTTCAAATGGTCATTAAATGAGCTGTTGTAACACAAGGAGTACCTGTACTCCCTCCTCCAGTTTTTACCCACAACAAGTCTTCCAGGAAGTACATTGGGAACAGAGAGTTGTAACCAGCCTGAAATCACCCAGCTTCCACACTTCTCTCCTCAGGACCAGTCTAATACCTTCGTTTTCCTCCTCAAATTGGTGATCCCTGAATGTAAATAGGGATGTAATACATTCTAGAATTTTCTAGAGGGCAATTCTAATCAGACTTTAGTCTCCACACTAAAGGAGGTGCAACTAGCCAGCTCAAGATAGTTCTTGAGGCAGACCTTTCACATATCACAGTCATTTCATTTCATTTATTTCATTTATTGGATTTTTATACCGCCCTTCTCCCGAAGGACTCAGGGCGGTGAACAGGGCATATAAATAGCGATACAAAAGTTAAAAAAAAAAGATTAAATAAATTGCCCAATTAAAACAGTCAAATATAAAAACCCATAAAAACCCTCCCCCATCAGGCCAGGCCAGCCTGTACGAATAAATGGGTCTTTAACCCGCGCCGGAAGGAGCGGAGATCCGGTGCCATCCGGAGCTCCACCGGCAGTTGGTTCCATAAAGCCGGGGCGCCCACAGAGAAGGCCCTCCCCCTGGGGGCCACCAGCCGACATTCTCTGACCGGAGGCACCCTGAGGAGGCCCTCTCTGTGGGAACGCACAGGGCGGAGGGGAGTCGACGCCGGCAGCAGGTGGTCCCCGAGGTATTCCGGACCCATGCCATGTAAGGACTTAAAAACCATCACCAAAACCTTGAACCTCACCTGGAAGACAACTGGTAACCAATGCAGCTCACGGAGCAAAGGTGTAACATGGGAGTACCGGGAAACTCCCAAGACAACTCTCGCGGCCACATTCTGTACCAGTTGGAGCCTCCGAGTGGTCTTCAAGGGAAGCCCCATGTAGAGAGCATTGCAGTAGTCCAGATGAGAGGTCACGAGCGCATGAGTGACCGTGCACAGGGCATCCCGGTCCAGATAGGGCCGCAACTGACGCACCAGGCGAACCTGGGCGAAAGCCCCCCTAGTCACGGCTACTATATGATCTTCTAGGTTAAGCCGTGAGTCTAGGAGGACTCCCAAGTTGCGAGCCCTATCCGCGGGGGGGAAGAACTCGCCCCCCATAGAAAGAGATGGAACATTTTGAATGTCCCGGGATGCCGGAATGCACAGCCACTCAGTCTTGTCGGGATTGAGCTGAAGTCTGTTCCTCCCCATCCAGACCCGAACCGCCTCCAGGCAACGGGACATCACAGCGAGGGCATCACTGGGGTGGTTTGGGGTAGAAATGAAAAGTTGGGTATCATCAGCATATTGATGATACCCAACTCCAGAGAGAGTTTCTATAACAAGGATTGTTATTGTTATTGTGATTTTGTTCTATTATGCGACCATGTAAAGTAAGGTAACATCTCTTACAGGTGGAGAACATCTCCTGATGACTTAAGGGACACTCCATGGCGATTTCCAGGAAATAATACAGAATTAATTTGGCCATGCCATCTTCAAGGATGTATTCTGATCCAGCCTACAGTCTTGATATTCCCTGATAGGTGTTCTTGCAAGAAGGAACCAGGCCTGACAGTATTTAGCTTCTGACACCAGAAAACGTTCACCTAATATTTTTACCGATAGCAACAGCACTTAGGCTTACAGTATATACTGCTTCATAGTGCTTTACAGCTCTCTCTAAGTGGTTTACAGAATCAGCCAACACCCCCCCCCCAACAATCTGGGTCCTAATTTTACTGACCTCAGAAGGCTGGAAGGCCGAGTCAACCTTGAGCTGGTGAGAATCAAACTCCTAGCTGTGGGCAGAGTTAGCCTGCAATAGCAATAGTAACAGTACTTAGACTTATATGTCACTTCACAGTGCTTTACAGCCCTCTCTAAGCGGGATACAGAGTCAGCCTGTAACCCCCAGCCATCTGGGTCCTCATTTTACTGACCTCAGAAGGCTGGAAGGCAACCTTGAGATGGTCAAGATTGAACTCCTGGCAGTGGGCATAGTCAGCCTGCAATACTGCATTTACAGATACCAACCATATACAGATACAGTAAAAAGCTGATTTGAAGCAAGAGACCTGTTTTTTTATTATTATTTTTGCCCAGGCTCTTTATTTTCATCATTTTTTTTTCTCTACAGGATCATTATATGTAGGCTTCCTACAAGGGTGTAAGAACAGAAATTCTAACCACAGATGTCTCGCAGCTGGTTGTGAGATTTACAACCGGAAGGTGGTAATTCCTGGGATGTTTTTTTTTTTGTTTTCTTGTTTGTTTGTTCTATCTTGGTCCTGACATTCTCCTTCCCAGATGGATCGTTGATATCTGGTTTGCATTCCTAGTAAATAACGCCTTGATTTGCCCCAGCAACTTGGTCAGCTGCGTGCCGCATCCAGTGGAATGCAAACATTCATTCGAGCTGAGAACCAGACATTGTCCAATATTATTTTTAAAGCATCCAGCTGTGGTTGTTGCAACAGATTCTTCTTCTTCTTTTCTTTATTTTTGCAGGGAGGTAAGACTTCTGTAGAAGCACCGCTGGGGGCTTATTTGCACAAAGCTGAAGGGGGAAAAAAACACCAGACTGAGTAGTCTGGATGTAGTTTGTACATGCTGAGAATTGCTGTATCCTCACAGCTTGTATATTCTAGTAGCTTCTTTGTCTCTGGAGTACTCACACTAAGCTCTTGCTTCCAATAGATGGGAAAAAGCAGAAATCTGCTCTCTTGTATCAGATGTGCTGCTTATGCTTATCATATTTTAATCAGGGCGCTTCCTTTATTTCTCTCTGTCTCATTCTCCATCCTGGTCCTGACTGAGAAACATCCCAAAATCTGTTTTCCAGGAAGAGTTGTAGAACGTGATTTTGCGTATGAGCCCACCTGTCTCCACTATCACCTGGAGGCTCCGCTCCACACATTACTATGCCTATTTGCTTCCCAGTTTCCAAAATGTAAACTGCTATCATCTTAAAAAGCTGATTTGGATCTGATCTGGTTATAATATACTGTAGATAGATAGATAGATAGATAGATAGATAGATAGATAGATAGATAGATAGATAGATAGATAGATAGATAGATAGATAGACAGACAGACAGACAGACAGACAGACAGACAGACAGACAGACAGACAGACAGACAGACAGACAGACAGACAGACAGACAGACAGACAGAGATAGGTAGATGTTGATGTAGATATAGATGACAGAGACAAAGATAGATTGATATAGATATGGAGAGATAGATAATAGAGAGATTGAGAGAGAGATATATATACTCTCTCACACACCCCAACCCCAAATCCTTTTTTTTTATCACAGACTTGCCACACAAAATCCTTAGAATTAGCTAGCCTGCCTCACTAATTCTACATCTCCTGCTTAAGGAGACAGAATAACAGTTAAATCCATTTCCATCTGCAGGAGAGACACAACATAAAATCTATAACTTTTCTGAACATAAAATGAACCACCTGCAAAAAAAAGAGAGATTTCCTTCTCATTTATTTCTGCATGAATCCAAATATCTTGCCCATCTTTCTCTCTCTCTTTCTTTCTCTTCCTCTTCATCTTCCTCCCTCCCTCCCTCCCTCTCTCCCTCTCTCCCTCTCTCTCATTTCTGATGGGATTCTCTGCTCACTCACCATCTTTCCACTTGCCTTCCCTCATAAATCCACATGATCACAAAGATCATCTGGGTGCCTCAAGAAGTCTGAGAGCGCATAAATTGGTTTAGTCTGTTTTACCTAGGGTGCTATAAAATTGATGTGAAGCTTGCCGAAGTCTATCATGAGGTAATTCCTGGCAGTTTTCATATCTTTAGTTTGCCATCAGTTAGCCAGTTGAAAGACTGCAGCTGAAAAGATTCGCAGGGGTCTTCCTGTTCTTTTTTAAATGATGGCTTCATTCATGTGAGTTTGCATTTCAAGCTTGTCAGTCGACTGGGGTGAAATATAGGGATCTGAAATAGCTAGCCTGCGGCCACTGCCAAATTACAACTCTCGTATCACAAGCCGGGGATGGCACGCCCAGAGATAAGGAGGCAGACCAATATTCTGGCCTTGGCTGACAGCATCTGTGGTAAAAAAACAAACAAACAAACATCATTTTGGTTCTTCATAAATTCAGCTCCACAGTCTACAGTGCCATTTTGGGGGACGAAGGGGGACGATTCCCACTTTTCCGCATGCAGGTTGATCTTTGCCAGCCATCAACCACCTGTCTCACATTACCAGCTTTCAATCTCCAGCTTGGAGGCCCTTTAAAAGGACAAACTCAATCTTTTGCTCCACTTACTCTGCTGTGAATATCAGGCCTACTGCAAAGAGATGGCCTGGTTACAGTCAGCCCGCAGTTGTTTTCCTCTGGCGTAAAGCACAGATTTCAGGTTCAACTTCTTTGTTCTTTTCGAACCAGCTTTATGTTTGATGTCAGATCTGGGGAAGGAATGTAGATCTGGAGAAAGGAAAGAAAAAAATAATAGAAAAAGGATGTACAGGCTAGGCGAAAAATCTGGCTTCAAAGCAGAATGTGTGAATAGGATTTTTCATATACTAGTGGGTCACAAGGTTAACGGTAAATGCAGCTGCAAAGTGCAATGCAACAACATGGCTTTGAACTCATGATCTCACAGTCCCCTGCTTTCTAGCCTGGTGCCTTTAAGCCAGGGGTCTTTAAACTTGGCCCTTTTATGACTTGTGGACTTCAACTCCCAGAATTCCTCAGCCAGCCTCCATTTTGTTTGTTAGATTTAAGCCAGGGGTCTTCAAACTTGGCCCTTTTATGACTTATGGACCTCAACTCCCAGAATTCCTCAGCCAGCGTGCCTGGCTGAGGAATTCTGGGAGTTGAAGTCCACAAGGCATAAAAGGGCCAAGTTTGAAGACCCCCTGCTTTAACCAGTAGACCAAACTGGCTTTATGAAACTGGCCAATTCTGTCTCTACCAAGGATCCTTATACATATCTCCAAGTGCAGTATTCCTATTTGGAAAAGGGTTCTTATTCCTCACTGACTCTTAAAGCTGCCCATGCAAATCAATGAAAATAGTCAAATTAAAAGCATCCCTTTATTTCTAAAGAACTAATGCTTCCAATTTATCCTTGTCTCGGTACCCTCCTAAGGCAGGTTGGGTTGAGAGACAACTTCCATGGTGAACAAGGGACTCAAATCAGGATCTTCCTAGTCCGGCTTCTTCGATGAAGCCTAGAAAGTGTGGCTTTCTGAAAATGGTGGCTCTGCATAATATGTGAATGGAGCTCATAAAGCCTAGGGCTAACCAGCATTGGAAATTGGTTTGATCTCTTTTCTAAGTCTTCAAAGTTACCTGCAAAACAGCATTGATATACCAGGCATTTGCTGAAGATGTTTTTCACTGCCTTTGTCTCTTTTCCTTTGTCTCAAATAAAGGGAAACAGTCATCAATAATTCTTTGTAATGCATCATGTACTGACTTGACATTCTTTCAGTATCTGATAGAACTAATAGATTATTTAAATATCTTTCTGTTGTATTGTTCCTGTATTGTTTGGCTTCAACATCATCTTTGTCTCTCAATGGGAGGAGGAGGGGTTGATGCATTATTTAATGTCGTATCCCTTTTTTCCCCCTCCTTAACATGAAGTCTGAAAGCTTGTTTTCATTCTTCCCCATTATTTTTAAAATGAGGGACACTTCACTTTCAGATTCTTCTGGAAAGTAGGTAAATAAGTTTATTGTACTAATCTTTTTTTTTGGTCTACAGATTTTTAAACTGCAGACCAGATTTAGATCAAGGGATGATACATCTCCTGGCCATTTAACACAAAATTGCGTTAAAACAAAAAACAAAAAACCCCAACAACTTAGCATCCCTTCTTTGAAAATTCTGCCCATTGTGTTGTTCTGCTTTGAACTAAATGTTCCTCAGATTGAATAAAAATAGTACAATTATTGCAAAGGGTAAGCTGGGGGAGCCATGAAGCTTTTGTTATGCGTTATAGATTCAGGAGGGCTGGAACACACACCGTTGACTTGATCTTGAAGACAATAGACTGTAGCTAGTTGCAACCTCAGATTTAAGATCAGAGTGTGGTAAGTGTTCAGGAAGGTTCAAGAAAAGTTGGAATTTGTAATTGGGAGCAGAAGAAAAATATGGGCGGTGAGCACTAATTCTTTCCAGAGATACTTTCTCTCAAAAAACACTCTGCTTCTGGTGTGTAGTTTAAGATAAGGGAAATCTGATTTGAATTCATATCAGAAGCCCGTATCAAATCCTGGGGTGGTTGACCAGCCTGGGAATCAGATCAAGAACAACAGCAACATCCCAAATGATGTTTACTGTTGTCAAGAAAACTTGTATGGTCTTGACCGTGTTTTCGTTAGGAGTCTAGCAGAGTTCCAGGGAAATTTTACTTCATAGAAAACACACAAATTGAACAATTATTTTAAAGAAAAGTAGGCATTTACCGTAATTGTGCAATGTTATTTCCAGGTTTCTGTGTGTGTCTCTCTCTGTGTGTAGATCTGTAAGTATATGTCTCTGTATAGATATATAAGTTTGTTGTCTATGTGGATATACATTTTGGAGTGTGTATCTTTATATAAGGGACATGGTGGTTCAGTGGGTTAGGACGCTGAGCTTGTCGATCAGAAGGTCGGCAGTTTGGCGGGTTGAATCCTGAGTGCCACATATCAGAGTGAGCACCTGCTACTCGTCCCAGCTTCTGCCAACCTAGCAGTTGAAAGCACATAAAATGCAAGTAGAAAATAGGGACCACTATGGTAGGAAGGTAACAGCATTCCGTGCGCCTTTGGCGTCTAGTCATGCCGGCCACATGACCACGGAGACGTCCTCGGACAAGCGCTGGCTCTTCAGCTTTGAAACAGAGATGAGCACCGTCCCCTAGAGTTGGAAACGACTAGCACGCATGTGTGGGGGAACCTTTACCTTTATCTTTATACACATTATGCATAGTATGCATAGTAAACATCTCTATTCCTATAGAGGTGTGTGTGTATACATGCACATCCATACTCACACTTGTACAATAATAATCTTACAATGGATCTGACTAAATTGTGTATCCAAGGACATATTTAGAACAATAAAACAAACGTTCAGCTTGTGACTGACATTGGTTAACATCATGTTCCCTTCACTGTTGTTAACCTCATTATCCTTTGTAATATGAAAACAGGATAGTTCAATTCTGTATAAAGTGATTATATAGAGTAGAGGCTACTTTGAACTTTAACATTCTTAATACCTGTTGTGTGGCAGAGAAAACTATCAACAATTTTAATTCAGACTTGCTGCAGAATTTCTCCTGTGGGCAAAATAGCTTTCGAACTTGAAAGGATGTGTGTGTGTTTTTTTTTTCCTTTCTCACTGGAAACAAAACATGATGTCAGGGGTAATGTTTTGAGGGATAATCTGGTATATTGGCAGAGAACTGATTGATTTTATCTAACCTTACTCAGGTTTGTGTAAATTTGATTGTGTTAAAACTTTTCTTTTTTTAAAAAGTAGAAGATTCTAAAGCTCTCCAGTTATACAGTCTATTTTATAAGATTTTGGTTTTGTGCCCATTTTGTTACATCTTAGAAGGTGTATTTTTCATTCAGAGATGTTTAAATGCAACTCAGACCAAAGGGTCCAATTTGGAAGCCAAGTAATAATTAATAATATCTCCCCTCAATCTCCCCCTCCCCCTTTTAGTTTGTTTTAAAAGAGAATCAGATAACACAAGCTGATTTTATAAAATGTGGTAGAGAAGTTGTTAATCTGTCCTCATTTAACATACACTCTTAAATTGTTTGCATTGTTGCATGGGCTATGTGACAATTATAGTTACATTTGAATAGAAACAACATTGCCAAGTTTCAGGTTGATTCAAATTTCCAATGGAGGGAACTTTGTGTAAAGTAAAGAAAAAATGTCACTTCCTGAACGCTATGGAGTTGACACCCAAAGTGCAAGATGGAACTAAAAGGATCCAGGTTGTTGTTTATATTATGATGATGATGATGATGATGATGATGATGATGATGATGATGATGATGATGGGTGAACTCATTAAGTAAATGTGTCTCATAATTTCTCCAGCTTCCAGGATTGGAGCAAGTAGCAATTACTTATGTATTTAAAATCACAATAGAACCATCCATTTTATAACAAACTCTGGGCATCTTCCAATCACCTTCCTGTCATGGAACAAATTAAAATAGAAAGAAAGAAAGAAAGAAAGAAAGAAAGAAAGAAAGAAAGAAAGAAAGAAAGAAAGAAAGAAAGAAAGAAAGAAAGAAAGAGAGGAAGAAAGAAAGTGAGGAAGAAAGAAAGTGAGGAAGAAAGAAAGAAAGTGAGGAAGGAAGGAAGGAAGGAAGGAAGGAAGGAAGGAAGGAAGGAAGGAAGGAAGGAAAGAAGGAAGGAAGGAAGGAAGGAAGGAAGGAAGGTAGGAAGGAAGGAATAGTATTTAGCCCTATCTCCAAGGCATTATGATTGGTGCAAGCAACAATATTAGCAAATCCAGTATTCAATTCTTTGTTCCTTTCCACTATAAATCTTTTACTTAAGTGACTAAAGGATTCTCTTACCCACTTACAGTTGGTAAACACCTCTCCACCCGCTAAAAAAGTGAATTAGAAACAATGCAGCAATTCATATCTTGTGTAGTCATCACAGTGTTGACCTGAAGATGCAAAGAAGAAACAAGGTGAAATGAATAAACATATTCATAGGCCAGAATGCCACATAAGGTTTTGGGACAAGGATGTAAATGAGCTGATCATAAGAGGTACAAAGAGGACAGATATTGTTTCATAAACTGCTCATCTTTCAAACTGACAACTTTGTACTAAAACCCTCTAACCTCTATTCCAACTTGTACTAGTTTTGCTTAGTAAGCGGAACTACAGTAAATGAAATAACGGGATGTTTTTTAAGAAAAGACTGGACAGCCATTTGTCTGAAAGGGTATAGGGTTTACTGCCTGAGTAGGGTGGTTGGAGGAGATGACCTCCAAAGTCCCTTCCAACGTTGTTGTTGTTGTTGTTGTTGTTGTTGTTGTTGTTGTTGTTGTTGTTGTTCTTCTTCTTCTTCTTCTTCTTCTTCTTCTTCTTCTTCTTCTTCTTCTTCTTCTTCTTCTTCTTCTTCTTCTTCTTCTTCTTCTTCTTCCTCTTACTCCTCCTCCTCCTCCTCCTCTTCTTCTTCTTCTTCTTCTTCTTCTTCTTCTTCTTCTTCTTCTTCTTCTTCTTCTTCTTCTTCTTCTTCTTCTTCTTCTTCTTCTTCTTCTTCTTCTTCTTCTTCTTCTTCTTCTTCTTCTTCTTCTTCTTCTTCTTCTTCTTCTTCTTCTTCTTCTTTTTGTAGACCATCTATTCCACAGAGTTATTAGCTGGTATATAAACTTCCAGGCCTTTTGATCTTATTGTCTTCACTTTAGCAGTATCTCTATTTGGTGTTTTAAGATTATGCTAATAACCCAAATCAGACTATGTGTTTGTGGAGGTTATTTTATTTTTGTCCCAAACTTTGTGCTGGAAGTTTGGTGTATGGCCTAGTTCAGAGCTCAGAGACCAGTTCCATGGAGAGAGATTTTTCTGCAGACCAGAGGGAGCATGGTTTTGTGTGCTCCCTGCATCCCACAGATGGGGCTTTGCTTGATTGTGTGGACCGGTTGCTGGCGTGCCACAGCCCGGTACTGGTCCACGGATCGGGGGTTGGGGACCCCTGAACTAGGTATTTAAGAAATACATAATTCAGACTTCAGGGTGGCAAGGCTCCGTTGATGCCGGCCGTTTCGACCGTCAGCCCTGTTGTTTTCCGTTGAATTGTGAAAACAGTGACAACCAGCTGTTTCATGGTTCGGAAGCCCTCCCCTTGGGAGAAGAGGTGAGGGTGAGCATTCAGGTAAGGGTAGAGCTCCCCTAGATCCCCAGAATTATTATTCTAGGGGTTGAAGGGTGAGAGCTCCCCCAGAGCCTGAATTAGCTCCGGACTTGGGGACTCCTCTGTTCCAAGGACACTGCAACCATCCCTGCAATCAATATTGTATTTTGGATTACTTGGCTGCACGCAGAGCTGTGCAGGAGAATATTGAAATAGCAAGTATTTGATCTTTAACTCCAGTTTATTTTAAAAGAAAGGAAGAAAGATGGCGCAGGAGTGAATTGCTAGTGAAAACGGGAAGAACAAAAGGATAAGGGAAATATTATAAAATAAAAGATTGAGAAGGAAGAAATTGTGTTTTTTAAAGTCACTCTGCACAAAATATTTGAAATTGGTCTAAAAGTGAATTTGAAGATTTGGACATTTACGAGAGGACATTTTAGCGGCATTTCAGGGGCTGGCAGTTTGGATGAACGTGTGGAAGAACGTGTGGAAGAAGTAAATCAAAATAATTTGAGTTTGGAGGCTAAAATGACTGAAACAGAGAATAGAATGGATAAGACAGATGACAATGTGGTAATGATACAATATAGAGATATGGAGTTTGCTTTGAGGATAAGAGGCTTGAAGGAGGATCCAAAGGAAAATCTGAAAGAGTTATTGGCACAAGCCTTGGAACTGATTTTGGGGTACCAAGCGGAAGATATTACAGTGGATATAGATAAAATATTTCATGTCAATTCTTGGATTGCCAGGCAAAGAAAATTACCTGGAGATGTGGTTGTTTAACTGCCTACTATAGAAGAGTGGACTTTAAAAGTTTCAAACCTGGCAGAAATGGCAAAGATTTCAGCATATTTGAAAGAACAATTGCAACAGAGATATATTGTGGAATGGAGAAGATGGATCGATTATATTCAGAATAAATATGGGACTAAAAAGTTTCATTTAGCATATGAATAAGTATTAGTATTAGTATGGTGTATTATTAGTTAGTTATTATTATTTAGTTATTTAGTTATGTTTAAGAGGAGTTAAAGTGCGATAGAATTTAAAGTGTTTTTTTTTAGTTAGTTAGCATATTTTAGCTTAGGTTGGTAAAAGTTAATACCCTGTATTCAGTTCTGGGAAGTTGGGGGGGAGGGGGAGGGAGGGGAAGTGGGGGGATGTTTTCAAAATGTATTTTAAAACTTTTCAATTAAAAAATAAATAAAAGAAATCCGTAATTGAGACTTGCCCACTATATTTTGGAAACCTGACATTTTGTTTTGAATTGTTGTCCTCTGACTTATGGTTTGGGGTCTAGTCCAAACTAATACAATCCCTAGTACAGAATTCCCTTTATTAGTTTGTTGTTGTTTTTTTTGCCAAACTTCTGATAACTATAGCCAAGGAACAAAGCTGAATTGAAGCAAGTCCCTGGGTTAACCATCTCCCCTAGTTAAGAACAGAGCCTATTGTAGCAAAATTCTAGCGAAATACATAAGGATTCAAGTTAAATATACAATGGTTCAAATTCATTCCAAATACCATTTATACAATGCAGCAGTTATCAGCTTAAGAATGAGTTCCATTCCCAAGGTCTGCCCTTAAGTTGAATTTGTATGTAAACCAGAAAAATATTATTGAATAACATTCTGCAAGTAGCATTGTGTAATGAACTTGAACTTAAACTGCGGTATTCTTAACCCAACAATTTGCTAACTTATACATTAACATTCCAACTTATGTTACATACAAATTCAGCTTAAAAGTAGACTTTGGAATGAAACTTGTTCTTAAAATGAAGATTACCTGCATAGCAGATTTTATAAAATGTTTTAACTTTTTTTTTTTTAGTAAAACAGGAGTGAACGTTTCTGTTTTATTTTGCTGACATTTTATTCCCAATTTCAGTTCAATGTACAAATACGGCACTCATTCACACTACCCCAATTCAAAAACATTTTGATTTGTTTCTCCTTGTCTTGCACATTGCGAACCATTTTTTCCCCCTCTGTGGGCAATTACTCATATAAATCTCGGATTTGATTTTCATTTTCTTGGCATGTCAGAAAACTATCTGCCTTTTAATATTATTAATAGCATGTTTTAAAATTCTGTTCTGGTATTGTTTTAAGCCTTTTCAGATCTAGAAGGCTTATTGTAGACTGTCTTGCCAGCATCTACTCAACAGGTAGCAATAAATGAAATAAACACTTTTGCTTGATGGAGATTTGTATCAAGAGAAGAAACTGTGGCAAGGAAGAATCATTGCCCCGCAGTGACATTTTGGAAGCAGGAATAAGTATCGGTGATCTTGTCCATAAAGGAAAACAGGATTTCCAGAAATGGCCAGGTGGCTAGGAGCATTTTGCAACATTTAATGGATGATTGAGAAACTGGTAAACAATTGATCAAACTAAATATTTCCTTTCCAAGTCTCTGTAGCTTTATCTCAAGGAGTGTTGACACGGGCAATTGCAGGCAGCTCCCCACCAACACATTTTACACAAGGTACCAATCTTGTTATAAATCCATTTTGATGTCCAGGTTTAAAATGACAAATTGGAGGTGAAGTTTGTGTGAGATGCTGAACTCAAGAATGGGGGGAAATGAAAGCTTTCCAGCTTGACTGGAGTTTAAAACTCCCTTGAATTACTCTGAAATATGACAGGTTCAGGTTTGTCCACTGACTTAGTAAGAAATTACCTCTTCTGCATCAAGAGAATATATATATATATATACTGTATATATATATATATATATATATATATATATATATATATATATATATATATATATATATATATATATGGATCTTTGGTTATTCGGGTTTTTCCCCGCGTAGAACTAAAGGTGTAGGAGCGACATCTCAACGGAATCCCATCCGTCATCATCAGGCTGGTGGCTTCTGCTTCCTTCTTCTGGGAGAAGCATGTGGCTGTTTGTTCCTCTTTTTTAACAAACGAACAAATGAACAAACGAGATGATACCTCTCGCCTACCAACCATTTGGAAACCCGCCTTGATTGACAGACGAGTCCCAACCACCAAGAATGATACCAGACCCAAACTCATGATAACACCACATCACATCACCACCACACAACCATTCAAAAAGCAAATCCGAACCCACAATGATAACGAGGCACAACCACAAAACAGAAACCTAACTACAGCTGCAACATCAGCCACTTTAAACCCCTCCAAACCACACAATAAGCAAACTGACACCCACTATAAAAACATGGCACCACCACAAACACGAAGCCGAACAAAAGCAGCACAACTCACCAGCTCAGGGCTAAAGCTGGCAGCTGAGACCAGCCCATCCACTCAAAACACACCCCCACCCAATCAGAACACACCCACCATTCAAAACACACTCCCACCCAATCAGAACACACTTTATCCCCCACCCAATCAGAGCACAGCTCCACCCACAGAACACACCCCCTCTGGCAGTTTAAAAAAGAGGAACAAACAGCCACATGCTTCTCCCAGAAGAAGGAAGCAGAAGCCACCAGCCTGATGATGACGGATGGGATTCCGTCGAAACGTCGCTCCTACACCTTTAGTTCTACGCGGGGAAAAAACCCGAATAACCAAAGATCCACATACGAACACCCGCGAAAACCTCAGAAAACAGAATTGAAAACAACAGAGTTGGAAGGGACCTTGGAGGTCTTCTAGTCCAGCCCCCTGCTCAAGCAGGAGGACCTATACCATCTCAGACAAGTGACTGTGTAGCGCAGTGATGGCAAACCTTTTAGAGACCGAATGCCCAAACTGCAACCCAAAACCCACTTATTTATTGCCGGGTGCCAGGTGGGACGTGGCCCACTGGGTGGGTGTGGCCGTGGTGGTCATGGCAGACTGGTTGGGTGTGGCCAAAGTGGGCATGGTCACCTTGATGTTGCTCGTGGGGAGGAATGCCGCTGGAGGCCGGGCAGGGTTGGGGGAGATCCAGGGGGTCTCTGGCAGGTGGGCCAGAGGCTCATCCTGTGGGGTGAGGTGAGGCAAGGCAGGGTGAGTGTGCCAAGTGCCATGGGGCAAGGCAAGGCGAGGTAGGGGCCAGGGCAGCTGTTGCCTGACACCATCAGCCCCCACACACAGAGGCCAGTGAGCGGATGGAGGTCGACGGTGTCTGTCAGCAGCCACATCCTACCAGCTCCTCAACCTGTGCACTCTGGACAGCTTGCTGACAGCAGAGGAAGCAATGCAGTGGGTTGTGCCCAGGAAAAGGAGAGCATGTGAGGCCAGAAGGGACGGGATGGGGGGAGGGAAACCAGCTGTGCCGGGATGAATCCGTCCTCATGGGACCTCGGGCAGCCAGTTGAAGAGGGAAAGTTGCCATCTCTAGGATATGACATGCGTGCCCACAAAGAGGGCTCTGAGTGCCGCCTCTGGCATGCATGCCATAGGTTCGCCACCACTGGTCTAGCACCTCTTCTTTAAAATCTCCAGTGATGGAGCACCCAAAACTTCTGGAGGCAGGTTGTTCCACTGGTTAATTGTTCTCACTGTCAGGAAATTTTGCCTTAGTTCTAGGTTGCTTCTCTCCTTGATTAGATTCCATCCATTACTTCTTGCCTTCCACTCAGGTGCATTGGGAAATACTGTAGGTTGATCCCCTCTTCTTTGTGACAGCATCTCAGGTACTGGAAGACTGCTATCCTATCACCCCTAGTCCTTCTATTTGTTACACTAGGTGTACCCTGTACACTTGTGGCTAGCTTGGAAGTATGATCTGTCTTAGTCTAGGAGCCATTTTGAAGTATATCACACCCCGATCTTATTGTGTGCATCATTTATAATACCTTTTGCTGCTGCGGCTTTTTGCCTTTGGTGTAAAGTGAAAAGGGGGTTGTAGAGAATGAGTGATTCAGATCTAAAGAGCAATTGAAGACTCCTTCAAATAATACTGAATTAGAGGCAATACTTCTATTTGCAGAAGATAATTGGTAACGAAAGAAAGATGCACTCTGATTCTAAGAATATATTTTTTTTAAAAAAGTCCTGGGATTGTCTCAGCTATTCCCAGATACTGAAGTGGAAAAACAGCTGGACAAACAGACAGATGGAATTTGGACTAAATTAGGATTCAGATAACTATAGTACTGAGAGTCAAACAACCTACTGTATATGTAATTCTCTGCACTGCCCATTGTAAGTACAGTATACAGGATATGACAAAGAGAGTAGAATTTATACCCAAGTTAAAATTAGGCCAGGATTATATTTGTTGTTGCTCAGTCACTATGTCATGTCTGACTCTTTGTAACCAATGGGCCATAGCACACCAGTCCCCCCCCCCCACTATGTCCCTGAGTTGGCCCAAAGAAGGGTCTTGACAGACTTGAACATTGGGTGCTATCTAACAAAATGAAATTCAGTGGTGAAAAAAGTAAGGTTCCACATTTAGGCATGAAAAACCAAATGCACAGGTACAGTATAGTGGTACCTTGCTCAATAGTAGTAACTGTGAGAGGGATTTTGGAGTACTAGTGGACAATCACTTAGATAGGAGCCAGCTGTGTGCTGCAGCTGCCAAAAAAGCCAACACAGTGCTAGGTTGCATTAACAGAGGGATAGTAACATGAAGTATTAATACCATTTTACAATGCCTTGGTAAGGCCACAATTGGAATACTGCATCCAGTTTTGGTCACCACGATGTAAAAAAGATGTTGAGACTCTAGAAAGAGTGCAGAGAACAGCAACAAAGATGATCAGGGGACTGGAGGCAAAAACATATAAGAAACGGTTGCTGGACTTGGGTACATCTAGTCTAATGAAGAGAAGGACAAGGGGTGACATGATAGCAGTCTTCCAATATCTTAAGGGTTGCCACAAAGAAGAGGCAGAACTAAAGAGAAACTAAGGACTAAGGAGAAACTAGAACTAAGGAGAAACTTTCTGACAGTGAGAACAATTAACCAGTAGAACAACCTGCCTCCAGAAGCTGTGAATGCTCCAACACTGGCAGTTTTTAAGAAGAGACTGGACAACCATTTGTCTGAAATGGTATAGGGTTTCCTGTGTGAGCAGGAGGTTGGACTAGAAGACCTCCAAGGTCCCTTCTACCTTCAACTTGAACTCCTTCTTCTTCTTCTTCTTCTTCTTCTTCTTCTTCTTCTTCTTCTTCTTCTTCTTCTTCTTCTTCTTCTTCTTCTTCTTCTTCTTCTTCTTCTTCTTCTTATTATTATTATTATTATTATTATTATTATTATTATTATTATTATTATTATTATTATTATTATTATTATTATTATTATTATTATTATTATTATTATTATTATTATTATTATTATTATTACCTTTGTTGGCAAGATGATGTCCCTGCTTTTTGATATACTATCTAGGTTTGCCATAGCTTTCCTCCCAAAAGGATTATATAGGAGCCTGCAATTACAGTAGTGGCCAAAAATGTGGAAACCTTTTGGGAAAAGTGTATTTTTGAGGTTTAATGGCTAATAACACCACTTTTTAATTTTTTTTGGAGTAGTACCATAAAATTATATATCAATGGAAAGATAATTGAAGCAAGAATGTAAGGCAACAAAGTTTGTTCAATTATCTGTACTGTATTCTATGAAAAGTTATAGCCAAATAACCAGAAAAAGGAAGCACAACTTGCTTAGGTTGATATCAGGTAGCTTTCCTTCATCTGACTGTAGCCAATCAGCACGAGTGTTTAGAGAGCCAATCAGGTGTCATCTTGTTTTGGCAATGAGCCAATCAGATCACAGTAGGATTCGGTTATTAATGTCATGTATTGAAGCTGAGAGGATGATATTTGTCAGTGTGTTATGTGATCGCTACCAAGTTGGTTGGTTGTTTTTTTGTGTTCTTTCATTTGGTGAGCTTGCAAAGTGTAATATAATTAAAGGAATGGTGCAAAGAGTTGACTGGTTGCCCAAGAAGCGATGTAAAATAGTATTCTTAAGTGAACAAGGCTACAGCTCTAAAGAAATTAGAAGAAAAATTGGTGGAAACTTAACCAAAGGTGGTATTTCTACTGTACACTTTTCCCAAAAGTTTTCCACAATTTTGGGCACTACTGTAGTTATCACGGCATGAATTCATGCTCCTTTATGAAGAATAAACTGAACCAAATCTTAGAGAAAGACTTCAGTGGTGTTCTCAAATGATGGAGTGCAATTTCTCCCGAGTGGTGTTATCTCCCACCCTTTCCACTTTCAGGAAAGAAAGCAAGAACTTTTTCAGCTCGGATTACAATAAGTCTAATAGCGCATCCCCTGGATTAGTCCCTTATATAAATGTATGTAAAACCAGCCATAATCAGGGAGGGGAAAGAAACAGAATGTAAATCGTATGCGTTTCATTCTTGCCATGTGGCAGCGGCTGTGAAAATGTTCCTGCTGTGTGTTCCTT
The DNA here is from genome assembly GCF_964194415.1 of Vipera berus. Taxonomy (NCBI): domain Eukaryota; kingdom Metazoa; phylum Chordata; class Lepidosauria; order Squamata; family Viperidae; genus Vipera; species Vipera berus. The sequence goes on along the minus strand of NC_138206.1, from coordinate 114,639,303 downwards.
GCAACTGGGCGAGCTCCCACCCTTTGTAACTTTACTGCCTGTAGTTTCTTTAATTAAAAAGAATAGAATGTCATTTAAAGACTGGGCAGTTTACACTACCAAGGGAAAAAAAGGATAATAGCAAGAACAAAAGGCAAACAAAATCTGCGGAAATCAGCTTCCAAGGTAGCCCAAGGCTTCTATCCACAAAGGCTTATCAGGATAGAATATTTTAGGGTCCAGGTGGATAAATCAGGTCTCCTGATATCTCAGTGGGAGATGTATTTCTGTTGTGATTCAGGGTCAGCCTGTGGGTTCGGCAGTTGGGTTGGATGACTCAGAGGAGGAGGAGGGGGGTGTTGAAGAGCTTGCTGATGAGAGCCCTCAGCCAGGCCCCTCCCACCTGGTCACGACGGAGACCCAGCTGTGTGAGACTGACAGCGTGGATGAAGATGACCCACAGCTGGCCCTGTTCAAGGACACCCGACGCAGGAGGCAGTCAATCAGGAGTAAACAGAGGAAGGCAATGGGGCACCTCGGAAGGAGGCAGAGAGAAGCCACACCCTAAACTGTATAAAAGGGGAATGCGTGGGAGGGCTGGTTTGCTGAAGGCAACCGCTTGAAAAGCTCCTGTTTCTTGGTTTGTGTCTTGTTTGTTTTTGTATCAATAAATTTGGCAGGCTTAATTCCAGCCTCTTGCCTTCTTGTAAAAGGGGTTGTCCCTGCCTTTTCTGCAGGGCCGGTAGCAGGCTGGTACAGAACAATTTCATGTAACTGTAGCTGCTAGATCTTCACATCTTTTATCTCATGTGGAGTGGGGACCCTCAGCTGACTCTTGTGGGATACATGCAGAGAAAGAGCTAAGTTTAGACAAGAAAAATAATATCCTGTGGGGGTCCTTGGTGCTCTCTAAGTTTGGTAGTTTTCTTGCAAATGTTTGTTCTTCTTTTTTTACCAAACTAGGTAACATCTAGTTACCTAGACATTAATTACCAAGAACTCTGATAGTGCAGTGGTTAGAATGCAGTACTGCAGGCTACTTCTGCTGACTGCCAAGTTCGATCTTGACCGGCTCAAGGTTGACTCAGCCTTCCATCCATCTGAGGTCAGTAAAATGAGGACCCAGATTGTTGGAGGCAATAGGCTGACTCTGTAAACTGCTTAGAGAGAGCTGTAAAGCACTGCAAAGTAGTATAGAGCTATTGCTAAGTGCTATCTTCAGTGCCGGCAAAGGAGTGCCGGCATTAAAGATATTACCTAGTTTGGTAAGGAAACGACTGCAAGGAAACCACCAAATTCAGAGAGCACTAAGAATGCCAGAATTGAGACAGGGATATTCCCTTCTGTCAGAAATGTTGCTGTAAGCATCTGGTACTAAGCCACATAGGGCTTGATTAAAATCAGCATCTTGCATTGGGTCCATAGGCAACCAGTGTAATGAGTGAAGGGTAGGTATTATGTTCCTCTTTTTTTAGTAGCCAGGAAGCTACATTCCTGCTATGCACTGTATCAATACACACACACACACACACACACACACACACACACAGAGAGAGAGAGAGAGAGAGAGAGAGAGAGAGAGAGAGAGAGAGAGAGAGAGAGAGAGAGAGAGAGAGAGAGAGAGAGAGAGAGAGAGAGAGTTAAATAATGTGTTTACCCAATATGAAATTAAGAGTCATGAACACTTGTGCCACTGTTTGGCCAAACAGAATCAGACACTGTACACACAAGTATTCTCATGCTGTATGCTGAAGTTCTATAAAATAATAGCTACCACATTAACATGTGCCAAGAAATTAAATCATTTTCTTATAGTCTGATGAAGAATGGATAATTCTTCACCAGCCTCTAAAGAACTAGAATTATGAAGGGAGTTTTTAATTCATGGGTTGAACATTTTGAATACTTTATTATACTTTATATTCAAAAGTATATCGCTGTGATTTAACAAATGGCAAGGCCTTTATTTTTGCTCAGTACAGTACACACAAACACAGACAGACAGACAGACAGAGACGCACACACACATAGATACAAGTAGGTATAAGAAAAGGGGGACACTGATTCCAAACCACAGAGTAGATTTACTTGATATTCTCATTTCCAAACGTTAGCAAGATCAGAATGTAGTGTGGGAAGAATACAGAGAAAGAAATATTTTGGAGGATATTAAAAAGGCAGAATATATTTCCCCAAATGAATAATAGAGAAGATCTTTAAAAATGCAGAAACATCCCCCTCCTCCCTGCCCCCCCCCACAGCCAGACAACTCAAAAGAAACCAGCTCTGTAGAAATGCAGATGTAATAATCCATTCAGGAAGGTTGGAGCCTTCCAGCTAGAAGCTGAAGAGATTAGAAAGACAAAGATCCTTAAAATGTACATACCCCACCCAAACTCTAAGACAGGACAGAATAGGATTAACCCTCCAAAGCCAAAGAGGCACACTCAGAATCAGGTCAAAGTACATGACAGAGGGAATACAAAGCCTCAAACAAGACATCTTTCTTTCTGGTTCTCTTCTTCAGCAAACTACAATCTTTTTTCTAAAGCAGTCTCCATTGTGATTATTCCCAGCTTGGACTGGACCCTGATGAAGATTTTTCTCTCAACAGTAGTCTTCCTTCAGATTTCAAACTTTTGAAAAATCCCCCCCCCCAAAAAAAATAAAGCTGCATTTTTATTGTTGCTGCTGTCGTACTTAGACATGGGTTATAATCTATAATATTATCCAGAAAATCTTAAATATTCTGCTGAGGAATATTTGAAGAATTTTGGATAAGGAATTTTTTTTCTGTCAAGAAAAAGCTTGAATGTTCTTACTGACAGGCTAATTGTGTGCGTGTCCTCAGAGAAAGGGACTCATGTGCCTAAGACAACAAACTTAACTGCAAAACGAAAACTTGGAAATGTTTTTTTTTTAAAAAATAATAATAATACAGAGTAAGTAAACAAGCAATACTCACCCACTCCTAAATAAGTCTTCTCAGTTTCAATGCATTTCAGCATGCTTTCTTGTGATATTAATTGCACAAAATGAAAACACAGATTGCTTGTTATGTGCAAAATTGTCAACTCATTTTCACTAGTGCCAGAAATTATATTGATGGACAGCTAAAATGGTATAGGATCTCCTGCCTGTGCACGGGGTTGCAGTAGAAGACCTCCAAGGTCCCTTCCAACTGTGTTATTCTGTTAATCATCATATTTGAGCGCGCACAAACATACCTCAGTTTTGGATCTATAGCTATTTCTATTTTCCAGAATAAGAGAAAGCATTCTATTTTTTTTAAAAAAATGTCTATATTTTATCTTATCAAATTTATTTATTTATTTATTTAATTAAATTTCTATACCGCCCTATTCCCGAAGGACTCAGGGCGGTTTACAGGGCAGCATAAAATACAATATAAAAATAATATAGAATTAAAATACATTAAATTAATTAAGCCCAATTAAAACAACATTTAAAAAAGCTAAAACCCCTTCAGTCCAGGCCTGATAGATCGAAACACCAGGTTTTCAGGTCCCGGCGAAACGAACGCAGATCGGGGGCGGTCCTAAGTTCCACGGGTAAATCATTCCAGAGGGCAGGCGCGCCCACAGAGAACGCTCTTCCCCTAGGAATAACCCGCCGGCATTTCCTAACCGGCAGTATCCTGAGAAGGCCCTCCCTGTGGGAGCGCACGGGACGAAGGGAGCTTGATGCTGGCAGCAGGTGTTCCCTCAGATAACCCGGACCCAAGCAATTTAGGGCTTTATAGGTCATCACCAGCACCTTGAATCTCACCCGAAGGGCAACCAGAAGCCAATGCAGCTCGTGGAGTAGAGGTGTTACATGGGAGTATCGGGAAACCCCCATCACAACTCATCACAATTTACCTACCCATTTGTCCATCTGACCATCATTTGGCCTGATATAGAGTGTTTTTTCTTCTTCTTCTTCTTCTACCACCCATCCTTTTAAATAGGCAAACTTAAATAGGCAAATCAGTAAACTAATTTAATCATCAATTTTAATTTGTTTGTCTGAAACCTTTCATAACATGTGATATTAGAAGAAAACTGAATGGTTTAGACCTGACACAAATGCAGCCACAGCACTTATCTGCTTTTCATTAAAAAGCACACAAACACACCCAAAACCTTACATACAGTTGTGTATGTGTGAGTGTGGAGGGGGGGGGCTTTATGAACCAGATACGTTGAAGTCAAACCAGCTCTTAAAGCAATAAGGTAAAGGTAAAGGTTCCCCTGCACATGCATGCTAATCATTTCAAACTCTAGGGGCCGGTGCTCATCTCCGTTTCAAAGCTGAAGAGCCAGCATTTGTCTGAGGACGTCTTTGTGGTCATGTGGCCGGCATGTCTAGATGCCAAAGGTGCACAGAACGCTGTTACCTTCCCACCATAGTGGTCCCTATTTTTCTACTTGCCTTTTTATGTGCTTTCAAACTGCTAGGCTGGCAGAAGCTGGGACGAGTAACAGGTGCTCACTCTGTTACGCAGCACTCGGGATTCGACCCGCCAAACTGCCAACCATTTGATCCACAAGCTCAGCGTCCTAACCCACTGAGTCACCACATCCCTTCCTTAAAGCAATAGTGCCATTCAATGTTGCTTGCCAACACATAATTATTAATGCTAAACTGTGACTGTGACAAAATAATCACTGTTACACTTTCTTCTCGGTGTGTTCCTCCAGTTTTATGATTGCTGAAATGGATCCCTTGTATTCAACATTTTGTGGAAAGTATTATCGAAGAAGTGGATGCTTCTGATCACTTGTGAAGATGATTAACAATGAAGGGAAGTGGCATATAAAAGATGTAGCAAATATAGTCTTGCATTTGACAGAAGAAGAAGAATGAGGAGGGGGAGGAGGAGGAGAAGGAGGAGGAGGAGAAAGGAAGAAAGGAGGAGGATTAGGTAAGGTAAAGGTTCCCCTGCACATGCGTGCTAGTCGTTTCCGACTGTAGGGGCCGGTGTTCATCTCCGTTTCAAAGCCGAAGAGACAGCGTTTGTCCGAGGACGTCTCCGTGGTCATGTGGCCAGCATGACTAGTCGCCAAAGGCACATGGAGCGCTGTTACCTTCCCACCGTAGTGGTCCCTATTTTTCTACTTGCATTTTTACGTGCTTTTGAACTGCTAGGTTGGCAGAAGCTGGGATGAGTAACAGGCGCTCACTCTGTTACGTGGCACTTGGGATTCGACCCGCCAAACTGCCGACCTTCTGATCGACAAGCTCAGCGTTCTAACCCACTGAGTCACCACGTCCCTCCGGAGGAGGATTATCATGCAGTGAAAGTTTACTGGTTAAGCATTTCATATGTATTCAGCAGTACAAATGAAATATGTTAATAATAGAAACTTCCAATAATACCTTAATTTGAAAACTGGCAATGGAAATTGTCTGAATATATTTCCACATCTAACAGAGAGGTGTGGTGGCCTAGAAGGGTAGAAGAGAAGCATTGTGGCCTAGAGGTGAAGACGCTTGCCTCCCGCTCAGAAAGTTGAGAGTTCAATCCTAGGTAGAGACAAAGGTTTCTCTATCAGGATGCAAAGAGAAAATATCTGCTGCGAACTCCACATAGGCATCGGGAAGGGCATCCAGCCAGTAAATGCTCAGCTCTACTCAGTCAACCCAACTCCACCCTGATAAAAAGGGATTGTAAAAAGAAAAAGAAAAAAATATTTCCACATCTAATATAGCATATAGCTGAAAGATTTGACTGATTCAACAGAGTTTTCGTAACCATTCATGGATTATAATAGTCAAGTTTTCTTTTTATTTCGATGATGATGATGATGATATGAATGTTTTTCTGACTTTGCTTTATTCCTAAAACCCAGAACTTGCAGCTTAGAGATACTGTATAATATAATTCAATACAAAACACACACACACACACACACACACACACACAAAAGAACATATAATTTCAAAAAATGGGGGGGAAAGGTTAATAATAGCATTCGCCATATCTACGGATGCCACAAAGGACAGTGAGTATCTGCTCCAATCTCAGTGAAGAGGCAAAGTATATTCTACTGCCTTGCTGTGAGGTGCTCTTAGAGGTTCTTTGGTTGACCTCCCCTGGGTAGTCCACTAGAACACAGGTCTGCAACCCGCGGCCCCGGAGCCGCATGCGGCTCTTTCAGCCGTCTCCTGTGGCTCCAAGTCCTCTGCCATATGCAGTCCAAAAAAAAAAAGTGGGACTAAAAAGGTTCAACCAATCAATTCAAATATGCAGGGTAGGTGCATATCTCGCCTTGGCTGCACTCTTCAGTCAAACCTTGTTCTGTGCATGCGCGCACATGCGCACACATTTTTTGCGGCTCCCAGTTTTTCCTTTTGTGAGGGAACCGGTTCCGAGTGGCTCTTTCACTGTTTCAGGTTGCTGACTCCTGCACTAGAATATAAACTGAGAGCAAATCCCATTCTTTACTAGCACTGATTATGTTACCTAGTCTGGGTAACAGAACGTCTGCAAGCAAACAACAAAGCTCAGAGTTCACCAATGGCCCTGAATTTCAGTCCTGAGCTATAAATACTCTCTTTATTGGTATCATTTCATTTCATCTTGTATTTCAGGATAGGATAGGATAGGATAGGATAGGATAGGATACGATAGGATAGGACAGGACAGGACAGGACAGGAAAGGGCAGGGCAGGGCAGGGCAGAGCAGAACAGAACAGAACAGAACAGAACAGAACAGAACAGAACAGAATAGAATAGAATAGAATAGAATAGAACAATAACTTTATTGTCACTTTAAATATACACTAACCAGCATACATTAAAATGAGATTCTGCTGCATAGAGTTCTCAAAGTGTAACCACCTCCAATATACACTCCATAAACTTGACAAAAAATAAATAAATTATGCATATACCCACACACACACACATATATAGCCCAGTTCTAGTTCTGATGAATAGATATACACAGTGTTTGTGTTTTTTTGTAAAAGAAAAAGGTGCCGGAACTCACATATGTCATACAATCCGCCTTACAAGGTTCCATCCAAAAAAAGGTGCCGGAACTCCGTTCTGAGTGTTTTATGACAAAAAAAAATCCCTGGATATACATGGTGAGGAAAAAATGAATCTTTTGAGTTTACTAGACAGATGGCATAGGGGACAAAACTGTTACAGCATCTGGTAGACCTGCTAGAAATACTTCAAAACCTCCTCTCAGAATGGAGCAAGAGAAACACTGTGAAGTGGGTGTGTAGTGTCTCTAACAACGCTTCGAGCTCTAGGGGCATAGCGCTTATAAGCAGTGTCCTGAATAATGGGAAGCAAGCTTCCTTCCTTCCTTCCTTCTCAGCTCTCCTCACCATCTCGCTGTGTGGACTTCTATATGAGCCACTGCTACTACCAAACCAAATAGTGAAGCAGTTTGTTAAGATGCTCTCAATTGTGCCTCTGTAAAAAGTGGCCAGGACAGAAGGAGAAAAATGCAGTGGTGAGATTCAAATACCTGAACAACCAGTTCTCTTATTGGATGCAGACCTGGGCCTCCAAGGCCTAGAATGAATTTCCGGAAGTGGCATCCATGCACTTCCATTGGGCCATTCAAGGCCTGAGAGGCTTCCTTCGAGGCCTAGAACAGACTTTTGGAAGTGGTATCCACGCACTTCTGGTAGGTCATTCTAGGCCTGGGAGGCCTCCTCCATGCCTCTGAGGCCTAGACTGGACTTCCGGAAGCAGTGTGCATTCAGCCAGTTCTCCGAAGTCAGCAAAATTTAATTACAGGTTCTGCTGTACTGGTGTGAACTGGCTGAATCCCACCACTGGAAAGATGTCTATTTGGCATGGGGAAGGAAAGGGTCTGATACACATCATGCTTAATCGCATCAAGTGTATAACCATGTTTTACATTTGCACTCTAAAAATTGCATAACCTATTTGAATTTAACTGTCTTGAATGACAAATGCCAAAATGTGAGAAGATTATATATATAATTATATAAAATCCTCCCCAACTAAAGAGAATGTTTTTGCATATTCTTAGTGCAGAGCAGCAGAACTAGCATATCTAAATCTCATATAAGGTGTCCATCCCTTCACTCAAAAGAAAATGTCCTTATCTCTATTTCAGTATGTCAAGAATAGTATTGCCAATCTATTTTGACAGATGGCAGATTATTTTTCCAAGAGACTTTTTTTCACACATGTTTTCACGGGCGCTTGCAGAGGTCTTCCACTGAACTTACTGCCTGAGGGTACAAATTAAAATGTAAACCTGCAAAATATCAATAAAACTGTCAAAACTATATATTTCTCTCAGGATATATACTTTAAGAAAATCATGGCTTTCGGGCAAGAGTTTCTTCCTACAGGATGGCAGATGCTATCAAGATTCATTATTCTGAAATATTATTATGGCACTGTATCTATTGATAAGAGAATGTTTGAACTTTACGGGAATTTGAACATGGACTGATGAGGTATCCCACAGATTAACTTCTGTAGAAAGAAATGCCCATATATAGTCCTGCCCATAAGGAACTCTTATTTTACTTCTCCTTTCTTTTGCTAACCGAGCACCAAAATCATTTGCTTGGACTGAACCATAGACGACACTAATTAAAATCAAAGGCAGCTTAATCCCTTCATAAGCTGTTTGTCTTTGTTGAGAAAAGTCTGAACAACCTTGTTACTTTTGATAACTCTAAGCCACTGACTCCCAGCACCCTGACAGATAGCTGAGCATGTAAAAACGTACCTCTGTATTTGGAGTTTGGCTTAGCTGGCTTTATAGAGATTATTAAGGATGTTAAAGTGAAATGTTAGTCTTTCTTTAAAGCCTTGCATTTCCCCCAGTAATTAAGAGGCGTGTGTGTATGTGCATGCTGGCTCTCCCTCTGTGTTAGTCATTGAAAACAGCCAACAGGAGACAATGTCAAGGTATCCCAGCTTGGATATAAAAATCTCCAGTTTGTGTAAAAGAAGACATCATTGTTATTTTCCTTCTTCTTCCAATGTCTTAACAAAAAGAAAAAGGACACTTCTGTTTATGAGGCCATCGTGATTTTTGCTGAGCATTAATTTTCAAGGGCCTTCATGTACCTTTCAGGTTTCCATTAGTAGTTAAATAAATATACAATATAAAAACAGGCATAATGGAAAAAGGGTAAGAAAACACACAAAGCAAAGCATTCTCCTGCATCATAGTTACACTGTTGTGATTCCTCGCCAGCCAGTGGATCTGGCAGTTGAGTCTGAGGGATCAGATGAGGAGGAGGGGCTGGCGTGACATCAGAGTCAGAAGAAGGCTCTGAGGAGTTCCAAGATTTACAGTCAGACGAGGAGCCTGGCCCCTCTACTCACACTCAGGCTGAGACACAGCTGTGCTGGGAGTCTGAGTTGGACAGTGAAGAAGAACAGTTGGGACAAATCCAGATGCATGAAAGTGCAGGAAAGAGAAGCAAGTAGGACAGAGGGATGCAATGGGGCGGCTCCAAAGGCAAAGGAGAGGGCATTAGGAAGCCACGCCTTGGCTGAATAATAAAAGGGAAGGTGTGGGAGGTGCTGGTTGCTGAAGGCAACCATTCATGTTGAGGATCGAGTTTCTGTGGACTGTGTTTGTTCGCCTTGGACATTGACTCAGGTCTGTGAGAATAAAAGGGGTTGGTTTTTTCTTGTGGTTCCTGCCTGTTTCTTGGAAGAGAGGTTTCTCCTTGTGAGCATAACAAGGACTCATGTAGTCTGGGACAGAACATACACTAGCGCTCATAAGTCCATCAGAAGGGCTAAGTATCAGTCTAAAATCTTGCATCTCCTGATAGTAACACCATCCCTTGCAACCAACCGGAGCACTTCATTTTTAGGACTACTACTTGGTGAACGTACTTAGTGTAATTGTTAAAGGCTAGAATGTTTAAAGTATGTAACTAGCTAGGTGACTTTGCGCCAATTTCTCTCTCTGTCTCTGTCTCTGTCTCTGTCTCTGTCTCTGTCTCTGTCTCTGTCTCTGTCTCTGTCTCTGTCTCTCTCTCTCTCTCTCTCTCACTCTCACTCTCTCTCTTTCTCTCTCTCCTTTTTTTTGGCCCTAGGAAGATGCAGACTGGCACACCAATCCTGAAAATGTTCTCAAGATGTCTGCATGGATTTGGCCATGTAGGACATATCATGAGACGCAAGGTTCTGTGCTTGCATACTTGGCCCTTCTGACGGACTTATGAACGGTGGTGTAACTGTGATGCAGGAGAATGCTTTGCTTTGTATGTTTTCTCATCCCTTTTCCATTGTGTCTATCTTTATATTGTATATTTATTGAGCCACTAATGGAAACCTGAAAGGTACATGAAGGCTTTTGAAAATAAATGCTCAGCAAAATCACGTTGGCCTCATAAACAGAAGTGTCCTTTTTCTTTTTCTTTAAGATGTTGGAAGAATAATAACAATAACAATGATGTCTTCTTTTACACAAACTGGAGATTTTTATATCCAAGCCAGGAAACCTTGACATTGTCCCTGTTGGCTGTTTTCAATGACTAACACAGAGGGAGAGCCAGCATGCACAGACGCACACGCCTCTTAATTACTGGGGGAAATGCAAGGCTTTAAAGAAAGACTAACATTGCACTTTAACATCCTTTAATATTCTCTGTAAAGCCAGCGAAGCCAAGGCATGAATGACTCAAAATGCCTACATGTATTTGCGCTTTTGGTGTCATTCTATATATCCTGCCTATTCGGTAATCTTCCAGGTGCCTTTTTTCTTTTATCTTTTAGCATCAAAATGGAAGAAGGGACTGTAGATAAAATTCTAGAATTTTTTTTCTGCCAAAAAAAACCAAAACACCCTTCCTTTCTGATTTTCAGAGACTGCTTCGATCAGGGGTGTCAAACTCGCAACATCACGTGACGTATCGCAACTTTTTTTCCATTGCCAGCAATGGGGTGGGCGCAGTTTCGCCATGATGCATCCAGCCCGTGGGCTGGCAGTTTGACACCCCTGGCTTAGATGAATCCCTGCAATTATCTTGGCAAGGTTTTTCAAAAGTGGTTTGCCATTTCTTCCTTCCTAGGGCTGAGAGAGAGTGACTGGCCCAAAGTCACTCAGCTGGCTTTGAGCCTATGACAAGCAGTTAAATTATTATTATTATTATTTAAATAGCGCCTTGGTGGAGCAGTGGGCTAATGCCTCCTTAAGTAACACCAGCTGCCTGCAATTAGTGCAGGTTCGCATCCCACCAGGCTCAAGGTTGACTCAGCCTTCCATCCTTCCGAGGTAGGTAAAATGAGGACCCAGATTGTTGGGGGCAATTAAGCTGACTTTGTAATAATGCTGCTTGGGGTGTGTGTGTGTGAAAGCCCTAATAAGCAGGCATATACATAGAATGAAGGCTACTGCTAAGCTTGTAAGCCGCCCTGAGTCTTCGGAGAAGGGCGGGATATAAATGGAATTAAAATAAAAAATAAAATAAATAAATCATTTTCTGACCTGGGAATGTATGCAGGCTTTTGACAATATAAATAGCAATTGGTAAAATACACATATTTTATAATACACTTATTTTACAATACACAAATATACATACTGGGCAAATGGGATGTATCTCTCTCTCCCTCTCTCTCTCTCCCCTTCCCTCCCTCCCTCCCTCCCTCCCTCCCTCCCTCCCTCCCTCCCTCTCTCTCTCTCTCTCTCTCTCTCTCTCTCTCTCTCTCTCTCTCTCTCTCTCTCTGTTATGTAGTATAGAAAGTATGTCAGAATGAACTGTATGCATAAGTAAACTAACGTATTCCCAGACCAAAGGTGAACAATCCAGAGGCATTGTACATCTGGGACCTGACTACACTTCTTTTGCTAGCTGTATTAATAAATTGTAAACACCCACTCAGGACATAAACCAACTAAGGTTACATGCATTTGGGTGTGATTATTTTGATGGGAAAATGAACCATAAGCTTAAATCCTTCCGAGGTAGGTAAAATGAGGACCCAGATTGTTGGGGGCAATAAGCTGACTTTGTAATAATGCTGCTTGGGGGGGGGGCGAAAGCCCTAATAAGCAGGCATGTACATAGAATGAAGGCTATTGCTAAGCACATTGGTTTGTGCCTTAGATTGTAAGCCGCCCTGAGTCTTTGGAGAATGGCGGGATATAAATGGGATTTTTAAAAAAATGTTCCCTTTTCAAATTGAATATACTGCTGTTGTTTTTTAAAATGATTGTTTTCAAAGGCCAATCACAATTAAATCACACACACACACACACACAAACACACACATATATACAGTATATATATATATATAAATTGCTGTTACACAATAAATGGTAGAAAGTAACACAAGGCTATCCAAAGATAAATTTAACGAAACTGTGATAAGGTTCATTCCCCTTTGCCAAGCAAAAAGTGAGGCAACTTCAGAAACTAAAATAACTAAAATAGTTTTAGTACTACTAAAATCTAATTTCTCATAAATCAACACAGATCCGGGTTTTGACATCTGTTCAAATATTAAAAGAAGTAATATGATTTTTTTTATTCACTAAAATGAGCAAATGTGTTTTGTGGTTAAGATAAAGTAGTGGGCTATCTATCATCTATCATCTATCTATTTGTCTATTTGTCTGTCTGTCTATCTGTCTATCTATCTATCTATTTATCTATCTATCATCTATCATCTATCTATCTATCATCTATCATCTATCTATTTGTCTATTTGTCTGTCTGTCTATCTGTCTGTCTGTCTATCTATTTATCTATCTATCATCTATCATCTATCTATCTATCATCTATCATCTATCTATCATCTATCTATCTATCTATCATCTATCATCTATCTGTCTATCTATCTATCATCTATCATCTATCTATCTATCATCTATCATCTATCTATCTATCATCTATCATCTATCTATCATCTATCTATCTATCTATCATCTATCATCTATCTGTCTATCTATCTATCATCTATCATCTATCTATCTATCATCTATTATCTATCTATCTATCTATCTATCTATCATCTATCTATCTATCTATCTATCTATCTATCTATCTATCTATCTATCTATCTATCTATCTATCTATCTATCTATCTATCTATAAATCTATCCTCTTTATACAGTAACTCTGTAATCTCTTGTATCGTGGTGGAATCAGAGTGACTGAATGGAACTGAATGGTTACTGCCTGGATACCCTTCCTGTCGCCTTTGTGGAATCAACAGTGTGTGAGGTGAGCATCTTCAACTCTAGGACACTGTGCTGCTCTATCTTAGTATGTATATATTTGAAGGCTATTAAGGAACTTCAAGGAATATTATTCAATTATTTTAGTTCTTTAAAGTACAGGAGGATTTTTTGTTGTTGTTAAATCATGTTTCTTTCCTAATAAAGTGATGAGGAAAGTGTTGTTATTAGCACGACATGGGAACAGAGCTTTTAAGATGAGAGGAACAATCAGTAACAAAGTGCAGTAATAAGATAACAATCATGTTATCTTCACATGATGATTCCTTCATTGTGATGGATTTAATAACTGCAATATTTTATTACTTCTCTCCTTTTCCCCTCTTGCAGTAATATCCAGTCGCAATTTATGTCACTGTTTCCCCCATATAAATTTGGCTTCCACTGATGGCAGATCATTTATATAGCATTGTTAAAACCAGAATCTTAATGCAGACACTCTAGTGCTGTTAACATGCTTAATGGCCACAAAAGGAATATAGAATTGGATCAATTAAAGGAGGGGGTTAGTCAACCCCTAGCTTGAAATGTGTGTGGGCCACCACTAATGAAACGGTGCTCTCCTGAGCCCTTTTTGGGAAAATCAAAGAAGCCAGACAGTTAATCAATTGGGACAGACATTACTGCATCATTCTTACAGGGAAGAGATTAAAAAAAAAAGAAATAGAAAGAAAGAAAGCATTTGGATGAAGGTAGAGTAGAAGGCGCTCATGAACTACAGCAATTAAGATACGTGTTATTATTTAACCACAGTTTTGTATCAGGGATGTTGATGAAAATCCAAAAGCACAATCGGTGTGTCTTGTCTTCATAATGCCTATTTTTATTTTGTATCTGTGGGGAACCTGGTGACTCGAGTGGTTGAAATGCTGGGCAGGAGGTTAGCAAGCCCACGTTTGACACCCAAGAGCTGTAGTTGGGTAGGGTTGAGCTCCCGTCCTTCACTCCAGCTCCTGCCGGGGACATGGAAGGAGGCCCCAACTGGGCACCCCCAGAGCAATGGTGATGTCACCAGTTAATCCTTTCAAGCCAGAAGCACCTTGGTGTTTCTCATACAAGTGCAAATTTTTAATCTCTCTCGCTCTCTCATCTAGATAGATAGATAGATAGATAGATAGATAGATAGATAGATAGATAGATAGATAGATCTATCATGCTATTTTCATATTATAGGAAAGAATAACAATGCGGTAGAAATATATTGATCGTATACGAGATGACCCATAAAGAAGCATGGAGACTTATCTATGACTCCAAGAGAAGAGAATATTTGAACGATGAGGCTCTTGATGCTCTCTGAGTTTGATTGTTGGTGTGCACACATTTCTTTAACTAACTAGGGAACCTCATTGGAG
>NC_138206.1:114522252-114619752 GCF_964194415.1 Vipera berus | reverse complement strand
TCCCTTCCTGCCTTCCTTCCCTTTCATTTTTCCTTCCTTCCTTCCTTCCTTCCTTCCTTCCTTCCTTCCTTCCTTCCTTCCTTCCTTCCTTCCATCCTCCCTCTCTGCCTCCTTTCCCTTTAAATTTTTTTCTTCCTCCCTCCCTTCCTGCCTTCCTTCCCTTTAATTTTTCCTTCCTTCCTTCCTTCCTTCCTTCCTTCCTTCCTTCCTTCCTTCCTTCCTTCCTTCCTTCCTTCCTTCCATCCTCCCTCCCTCCCCCCTCCCTCTCTGCCTCCTTTCCCTTTAATTTTTTTTCCTCCTCCCTCCCTCCCTTCCTGCCTTCCTTCCCTTTCATTTTTTTCCTTCCTTCCTTCCTTCCTTCCTTCCTTCCTCCCTCTCTCCCTCTCTCCCTCTCTCCCTCTCTTCCTCTCCCTCCCTCTCTGCTTCCTTTCCCTTTAATTTTTTTTCTTCCTCCTCCCTCCTTCCTTTCCTGCCTTCCTTCCCTTTAGGTTTTTCCTTCCTTCCTTCCTTCCTTCCTTCCTTCCTTCCTTCCTTCCTTCCTTCCTTCCTTCCTTCCTTCCTTCCTTCCTTCCTGTGACAGTTCCAGTACTAGGACATTAATCTGATTAAGGGCAAACACCATGCATATCTGCTGCATATAATCTGCTTATATTTTAGTAGTAATGTAAAGCTTCCCGTGAAAAGAGCCTTGGTGGAGCAGTGGGCTAATGCCTCCTTAAGTAACACCAGCTGCCTGCAATTAGTGCAGGTTCGAGTCCCACCAGGCTCAAGGTTGACTCAGCCTTCCATCCTTCCGAGGTAGGTAAAATGAGGACCCAGATTGTTGGGGGCAATTAAGCTGACTTTGTAATAATGCCGCTTGGGGTGTGTGTGAAAGCCCTAATAAGCAGGCATATACATAGAATGAAGGCTACTGCTAAGCTTGTAAGCTGCCCTGAGTCTTCGGAGAAGGGCGGGATATAAATGGAATTAAAATAAATAAATAAATAAATTAACTTTGAGTCCTGGTGACTACCTCAGCACACTCTTGCAGATATTTCGGCACCAGTTCAGAAATATGAAAGGAGTTATATCAATGGGGCAATGTCGAACTGGAAATGTCGAGCTGGAAATGTCGAACATCCAAGCATAGTATAAGGGGTTCCCATTCCAACTCCCACTTCCCTGCTTTTGGAATTCTTTTCAAGTTGTGAGCACAGAACACCAAAGAGTTAAAAAAACAACAACAACATAACACTTCTGAAAAGCAGTCCTGACTCCATTCCTGCTGCAACCCAAAACATACAGTATGTATTTGAAAAAAAATAATTTAAAGTCTACTTCAAGTCAGTCTCAAATCCTGACGACCACATGGACACTTCCACATTATTTTCTTGGAAATAATGTATGTCTGGATGGGTTTGTTGATTTGTTGGTTGGTTGGTTGGGTTTTGGCATAAATACCCTGTCCACTTCCATTGGGAAAGAATGAGAAAACAGTGCCTGAAGTATCTGGTTACTAGAGGGAGGAGAGTTGCCCATACCTATCAAAAATGCCTTGCAGCAGATGTGACTATGTTATAGGAAAGACTCATAGACTGATTGTTTGGGGGGGGGACAGCAAGAAACAACTGCAGCAAGAAACACCTGTCAAGGAGGAGAGAGGAGAGGAGAGGAGAGGAGAGGAGAGGAGAGGAGAGGAGAGGAGAGGAGAGGAGAGGAGAGGAGAGGAGAGGAGAGGAGAGGAGAGGAGAGGAGAGGAGAGGAGAGGAGAGGAGGAAATACATGTAAGAGCAGTTGATATATTTAGTGTCTCTGCAGGCACTGATGGGAACATAAAAGGAATAATCAGATAAGTCTACTTTCCCAACATTACTTTATATGCATCATTACTTACCTCAGGGACAGGCTGAGAGGAACATTGCCCACCTGGCTTTGCATGCAGCAGAAGATAGGTAACCAGTTGAAGGAGAACAAGGCAATGGCAATAGTTATTTTAAAAATCTGTTCCCCCAAATGCATCTCAAATCTCCAAATTATTTTACAAATAACTTCTACCAACGGAGTGTTTTAAAGATTAAAATCTCCAAAGCTCTAAGAAAAATACACAGTCCGGCATGCATGAAAGGAACATAACCAAAGCCATAAGTGCATCTATGGTTTGTGTGTGTGTGTGTGTTTGTGTGTGTATACATACATACATAAATACATACATACATACATATATATATCCTCAGTGTGTGTGTATATATATGTGTATATATATATATGTGTATATATATATATATATATATATATATATATATATATATATATATATATATATATATATATATGTCTAGAGTCTCGGGTTTCTTCCCGCGTTCCTTTCATCTTCAGAAACGCGGGAAGAAACCCGAGACTCTAGACCTACACATACAGACACCCGCGAGAATCTACGAAAACAAATATATATATATATACATATACATATGCGCCATGCTGGCTGCAAAGAATTCTGGTCCCTCATCAAGTGAGTACTAAAGGACTTTTTCCTCTTTCTCCATCTCACGGCTGCATGCAGAACGTCTATTTTTAGGATGGTAGGAATAAGTTCTTTATTCCTTGCCCCCTCCATAGCCAATTTATGGGAGGTAGAAACTAGAAAAAGATCCTCTTGGATTAAAATCAGACAGCTTAAGATTCACCTTTAGGGTGAAGATGAGAGAGGTAAAGTAGAGAGCTCATTATGTGAGGATCCAAAGGGTTATACCTTTAGAGCTTTCTTGCTTTTCAGGCAGACGGAGCTCTCCGGCAGGAATAAGATGATTGTGATCTACCAGAATTAAATGGTTTTATGTTTCATTGGTTGCAAGAGCAGAAAGTTAATTCTTCCCTTGGAATCAATGGCTCCTAAATGTGCTTAACTTTGATTGCCTTGTTCCTGCGGTAACATACCAAACACCATGCATCAGAAAACTGTTGCACGGCACTGCAAATTACAATTATTCAGTCTGTCATATAAAATCCTATTAAAGTCATCGTATTACTTTTGTAGGTGCGCTGCAGAACTATAATCAAGCAAAATTAAAATGTGACAAAGCTGTAAAATGTCTGAAGTCATTTTTTTTTGGATCGCATGGCTCATTTCACTGGAAATACTTGATGAATTATATGGCAAAATAAGAGACATTTCTCTGTAATTCCCCCACAATAGAAATGGGTTCTGTCTAAAGGATTAGAATATTCTCATATGCATGTGCATTTTTTTAGCAGTCTCTTCAAGTTTAAGAGTAGACAAATTCTCATGTGGATGATATTAGGTAAATCAAAATTAGAAGGCAAGATCACATTTAAAGTAATCTCCATAATTATTAAGCAGCTAAATCCAGCCTTCCATTTCCATGAATGGTCAAACTCCCTTCAACTTAGAGTTGGTCAGTTTAGCCCGTGGAAGCATAAGGAATTCTGAATATAGAGTTTTCTTTCATGGACAAGGCATGGAACGCTAGAGGTTTCTGAAGTTTAATTCCCCAGCGCTTGAAGAAACATGACTATGTCAGAGGGCAACTGGGCAATGGAGGTCAACAAGAACGGTGGTCTCAAATCCATGGCTTCAAAAAGTAGATGGAGAATGAAAATGCTATTGTGGTGAATTAAATATTGGTGAAGAAATGTTGGTGTTCATGGCCATCCAGACGGCCAATAGGGGCAAGGCCATCACAAACTCAGAGAGAACAAAGCTGCAATACAGGAGCTGTAGCAGAGCAGTGGTTAGAATGCAAAGCTGGAAGCAAACTCTGCCCACCGCCTGGAGTTTGATCCTGACTGGCTGAAGGTTGACTCAACCATCCATACTTCCGAGCTTGGTAAAATGAGGACCCAGATTTTTTTTGGGGGGGAGGGGCAATATGTTATTTTTTATTTTTTTATTTTAATTCCATTTATATCCCGCCCTTCTCCGAAGACTCAGGGCGGCTTACAA
The DNA here is from genome assembly GCF_964194415.1 of Vipera berus. Classification (NCBI taxonomy): domain Eukaryota; kingdom Metazoa; phylum Chordata; class Lepidosauria; order Squamata; family Viperidae; genus Vipera; species Vipera berus. The sequence goes on along the minus strand of NC_138206.1, from coordinate 114,615,809 downwards.
GCTTAGCAGTAGCCTTCATTCTATGTATATGCCTGCTTATTATGTTGACATTGTAAACTCCCCAGAAAGTGCTATAAAGCACAAAGGAGTGGTCTACTGTATAAGTCTAAGTGCTATTGCTGTTGGTATGTTTGCTGAATCTCAGTACATGACATCACTTCAGTAAAGAAATCCAAAGTAATTGTGGCTGAATCTGTCGGAGCCTAGCATGGTTCATTCAATAAACATGGTGAAGCCTGTACATTGGTATCAGATAGATAGATAGATAGATAGATAGATAGATAGATAGATAGATAGATAGATAGATAGATAGATAGATAGACAGACAGACAGACAGACAGACAGACAGACAGACAGATAAATACTGAATAAGTTTCCCATGCCATTGTGCTCTTTCTGTAATAGAAGCCCCATGCAGAACTCCTACATCAAAATACTATTTTCAACACTCAAAATATCAGTTTCAACACATTGCCTTTCTCCAAGCGAGCACGACCGCATATCCCAATGTGTTGGTGTGAATTCACAGGGGCCACTATTTGCATAAACAAATTAATACATAAGTAGAGCATACAGTACATATGCAATACATTGTCTTTCAGAAACGTTAGGCGTTGCTCCATTTACTGCTTGTTAGTATCCCTTTACTCTGCCTATATAATCTGCATTTATGCAATAGCATTGTGGGTTTTGAGTACGAAAGCAGAGGTTTGTGATCTATGATACTGTACCAATGTTAACTGTTGGGAGTGAATTTCTTTGAATTTAAGCCCCATCAGAAAACAACTTTCATACTAACATGACCGTTTAAAGCTCAGATTTTATTCACTTGAAATCTAAATGACAAGAAGTTTTTTCCCCCCTGTGAAAATGTTAAGAATCATTAAACAATGTTGATGTAATGCTGAAACAACGAGGAGACTCTTCTAAAGGTTAAATGAATTGTTCACATTCCAGATGTGTTTTCTCTGTATTGGTAAATTTCCAGTCCAATTCTATCAGATTCACCAAAGTTCTGCTGAGATTTATATACTTGCTAAAATAAAACAGGAGCAAAGGAGAAAAAGCTGATCTAAAATGACAGCCTTCAAGGATTAATTATTAGAAAGAAAACACATGCCATAACTTTTTTGTTTGGTTTTTTTTTAAATGAAATTAGCAGAAAAATAGAAATCTATCTTAGCTCTCCCTGTAATAATGGACATTAAATATGTCAGTATGTGTTCCTTTATTAGGAAACAATAATCTCTGTTCAATTGGGCTTCTGCTCATGAAGCTTTGATGGTGATTGTCATGGAATCATCTCCTTTCCTCCTCCTCCTCCTCCTCCTCCTCCTCCTCCTCCTCCTCCTCCTCCACCTCTGAAGAAATGATAGTGTCAAAGAGAAATATTTACAATCCATCTTTACATGGGGACAAACATTTGGCTTTGGCTAAACCTATGACTAGTGAAAACTGTGTACATTGAACGAACAACTGACAAATGACTTTCTCTAGATGCAATATGCTACATTACCCCCATAGCTCCCCCCCCTTACAGATAAAAATGACAATATAGTGGATTGTAGTTATCTAGGAGGAAAGACATATTTGGGTTACAAACCTAAATGGCTGGGCAGGGGCAGGGGCTGTCCATGTAAATCTAGAAAGCCTCTGATTATTTTTTATCCAAATTTTTTATAGGGCTAGGGAGCGGGGTGGGAGATAGCGGTTGTTTGGCTATGGGGGGTGGCCGATCTACCATGGTTCAGACCAGCCTTGGGTCTGATAGCACGGGGGGAGAACGGGGTGGCGTTGTCGCCGGGGCTCATGAGCGGGTCGTGGGATTATCAATTCCCACGACGGGGAATGGCAGCAGGCGGATAGACAGGGGGCCGTATCGCTACCGGGAGGGCCGTCCCCGCTATTTGCAAGCGGTGAGGCGCTCCGACCCTCTGCTTCTTCCCCGAGATCCCGGGAGCGAGGATGTGCAGCCTCCTGAGCTCCGGCTGGTGTACCTGAATGCCAGGTCCGTGGTTAATAAAGCTCCCCTCGTTAGGGATTTAGTTGAGGGTGAGCATGCGGACCTGGCTTGCATCACGGAGACTTGGTTGGGCCCAGAGGGTGGGGTCCCTTTGGTTGACCTCTGCCCACCAGGCTTCCGGGTGCTACACCGGCCACGAGCTCATGGTAGGGGTGGGGGAGTGGCGGTTACCATTAGGGAGACCTTATGTCCGCGGGAGGCCACCGTTTCTCAGATAGTCGGGTGTGAGTCTCTCTTTATGAGATTTGGTCCTGGGGCGCAGTTGGGCTTGCTGCTGGTGTACATTTCGCCTAGTCGCACAGCGGCAGCCCTGCCCGAGCTGCTCGATATCCTCTCGGGCTTGGTGGTTGAGTTTCCCAAACTTATAGTTTTGGGAGACTTCAATCTACCATCCCTGGGAGGTTCATCTGAGCTAGCTCGGGAGTTCATGGCTTTCATGGCGGCCATGGACCTGACGCAAGTAATTTCAGAGCCAACTCATGAGGGAGGCCACACCCTTGACCTGATTTTTTTAGGGGATATTCCTCTGTCCTAGTCCTATTAGACCTCTCGGCGGCTTTCGATACCATCGACCATGGTATCCTGCTGCGGCGTCTCAGGGGATTGGGAGTGGGAGGCACAGTTCTTCAGTGGTTCTCCTCCTATCTCCTGGGACGCTCGCAGTCGGTGTTGGCAGGGGGGCAGAGATCGGCCCCTAGGTCTCTCGTTTGTGGAGTTCCTCAGGGGTCGGTTCTCTCGCCTCTCCTGTTCAACATCTACATGAAACCGCTGGGTGAGATCATTCGTGGTTTTGGAGTTGGGTATCATCAATATGCTGATGATACCCAACTTTTCTTTTCGACCCCAAACCACCCCAGTGATGCCCTCGCTGTGATGTCCCGTTGCCTGGAGGCGGTTCGGGTCTGGATGGGGAGGAACAGACTTCAACTCAACCCTGACAAGACTGAGTGGCTGTACATTCCGGCATCCCGGGACATTCAAAATGTTCCATCTCTTTCTATGGGGGGTGAGCTCTTACCCCCCGTGGATAGGGCTCGCAACTTGGGAGTCCTCCTAGATTCACGGCTTACCCTGGAAGATCATATAGTGGCCGTGACTAGGGGGGCTTTCGCCCAGGTTCGCCTGGTGCGCCAGTTGCGGCCCTATCTGAACCGGGATGCCCTGTGTACGGTCACTCATGCGCTCGTGACCTCTCGCCTTGACTACTGTAATGCTCTCTACATGGGGCTTCCCTTGAAGACCACTCGGAGGCTCCAACTGGTACAGAATGCGGCCGCGAGAGTTGTCTTGGGAGTTTCCCGGTACTCCCATGTTACACCTTTGCTCCGCGAGCTGCATTGGTTACCAGTTGTCTTTCGGGTGAGGTTCAAGGTTTTGGTTACGATCTTTAAGTCCCTACATGGCATGGGTCCGGGATACCTCAGGGACCACCTGCTGCTGGCATCAACTCCCCTCCGCCCTGTGCGTTCCCACAGAGAGGGCCTCCTCAGGGTGCCGCCAGTCAAGGAATGCCGACTGGTGGCCCCCAGGGGGAGGACCTTCTCTGTGGGCGCTCCGGCATTATGGAACCAACTGCCGGTGGAGCTCCGAACGGCATCAGACCTCCGAACTTTCCGTCGTGGCCTGAAGACCCACCTATTTGAAATGGCTGGTCTGGCCTGACGGGGGATTATGGGTTTTAATTTGTCGTTTTAGATTTGTATTACTGTTTTTAACTGGGCATGGGTTTAATCTTTTTTAATTTTTGTATTGTCTTTTTTATATATGCCCTGTGAACCGCCCTGAGTCCCTACCATGGAGAAGGGCGGTATACAAATTAAATAAAACTTGAAACTTGAAACTAAACTAATGTAGGTGGGGATATATATATATATATATATATATATATATATATATATATATATATATATATATATATATATATATATATATATATATATATATATATATATATATATATATATATATACACACACACACACACACACACTGTCTCTCTCTCTTTAATTAAACTAAAAATATGAATCCTGGGCATGTTAATGCTAGAAAAGAATACTTAAACACCGGGATAAAGTCAAAACTAAACAGTTTAATATACTTAGCTTTCGCTGGCCAACTCTGATGATGTTGGCAGTTGGCCATTGAAAGATAAGTATATTAAACTGTTTAGTTTTGACTTTATCCCAGTGTTCGAGTATTCTTTTCTAGTACACACACACACACACAGACACACACACACACACACACTTACATACACAAGTATGTAAGTATGAGCCTTGGTGGAACAGTGGGCTAATGCCTCCTTAAGTAACACCAGCTGCCTGCAATTAGTGCAGGTTCGCATCCCACCAGGCTCAAGGTTGACTCAGCCTTCCATCCTTCCGAGGTAGGTAAAATGAGGACCCAGATTGTTGGGGGCAATAAGCTGACTTTGTAATAATGCCGCTTGGGGGTGTGTGTGAAAGCCCTAATAAGCAGGCATATACATAGAATGAAGGCTACTGCTAAGCTTGTAAGCCGCCCTGAGTCTTCGGAGAAGGGCGGGATATAAATGGAATAAAAATAAAATAAAAATAAATAAATATATATAAATGCTACCAACTTTTATTTGATCTGACAGACACTGTGGACATATTAACTATTCAGGAGTAATAATCCATTGTTTAAATTAAAATTATTTAAATTCTATGAAATCCATTTTGGCTCTTGACCTGTCCCCTCCCACTTCTTTCTTTTGCCCGTAATGTTTTTTTGAAATGTGTAAAGATCACGTCCAACCTTTAATCTTCCCAACAGCAGCAACAACAACAACTAATTTGGGCATTCCTGGTTATCAGAGGGGTATAAAATGTTAATGTTAATGTCTGAATGTTAGCGTTAATGTATGAATTCAGCTCACTATGTGGGGTTTTTGCAGTTCTTTTAGAGCTTACCACCCAAAAGAACAATCTAATTAAGGTATCTGCAACTTACAAATGGATTTTAGCTGGGTAAATAAATACAGTATAAATGGAGGAATGCAAGCCAATACTTCAGCCAGTTCATTCTGGAAAATTCCTGTAATAGACATTAAGTTGCTCATATACTGCATATGGCTTCATCAGAGCTAGGGACGCAATTCAGATTTTCAGTCTGAGAACTTTATCCTAGGGATAAGGATAAATTTTGATCATTACCATTTCATTTCGTTTCAGCAGTGAGGGTCAGTAAAAAAAGCTATCAAATGAACCAATTTATATGAGAGCAATTTTACCTACAGCCTCATGATCCCCTACTGAGGCTGTTGCTTTAAATTCTATAACTGGATTTTATTATTATTATTTTATTTTTTTCATAGAAATGCCATGAGGTGCAGCTTACAGAGGAAAGGGAGCTCAAGATATCTTTATTACATCCAATCTGCTTTATTTTTTAATTTATTTTCTCCTTAGTAGAAATAGAGCAAATGTATCGCCATTGATAGTCAATCTATAGCAGTGGTGGGATTCAGCCGGTTTGCACCACGTTGGCAGAACCGGTAGCTAATTTTTTGTTGCCCAGGCCCAGAATGGACTTCCGGAAACGGCATCCATTCAGAGAACCGGTTGTTCACATATTTGAATCCCAGCACTGGTCTATAGACGATGTGAAAGTAGGATGTTCATACATGGCAACAAAACGTCTCTTTTTTAAGTGCAGATCTACATTCCTACCTCTGGCGCAAATATCTCTTTCTCCACTTCCAAATCCAAACCAAATATGTGAAGAAGGGGACAAAGGTTTCATTCCTCTAGGCACCTCTGATTTATTCAGGCTAGATGGCTGCTCATTCTTATGTTTTATGTTTCGAATTCCATATATTAAAATGCTCTCTTTTCACCTTTTTTCCCCTAGAATCTGTGTGTATCAAAATTATGCATCAAATTTCATTTCTTGAGTTGGAAAGATACATTTCTTTTCGGTGTCCTTGTGTGTTATATAAACACAATGAATTTTTTTCCCCCTCCAATTTGGGGTGTTTAGAATTGCACTGTATGTAAAACAATACACAATGGTTTGGTTTGAAATCACAATCACGTTGTGATTTTACAGAAGTTTCCGAAGTTTTTCTGAGTTGTTTCGATCCTTGTAGTGTCTTGGGTTAATGCTTATTATTCATGTAGTTATTCTCAAAGTGAGAAATGTTCAAGGTAAAATAATAAATTGGGAGATTAAAATTAGAATCAGGAGCCAGAGATATGCCAAATATTATTACACTAAAACTCCCTTTGGGAGATTAAAATTAGAATCAGGAGCCAGAGATATGCCAAATATTACTACACTAAAACTCCTTTTCCACCTGAGCATAGCCCAGGTTAGGTGGGATACATATGAGTTAGAACAGGATCCAGTTATACATCAATATATATTGGTATCTGTCCAATAAATTAAATCCAGTTGTTTCCCAGAAAAAGGGAACATTTTATTAGCTTGCCATATTTTCTCTAAATTCTCTTGTAAGATAGCTGCAAAAGTAAATATTGGGTAAACGTCAAAAGGAATGTGTAAATCGGTAGGGATTTAAATGAGAAAGGGATCCAAATAAAAGCTGCTCCAACTGTTAATTAATACTGTGAACCAACAGTATTTTCGGAGGCTTTTCAAAGGCAGCAGCTCTCCGGAAATATAACATAATGCATTGATGTATATTAAGTCAAGGGATCCTGGACAGAAAATATTGTAAACCTCGCACAAACCCTACTATTACATTTTATTGAGATAGGCTAAAATAACATCGAATCCTGAGTGTAGCATAACAGAGTGAGCTCCTGTTACTCATCCCAGCTTCTGCCAACCTAGCAGTTCGAAAGCATGTAAAAATGCAAGTAGAAAAATAGGGACCACTACGGTGGGAAGGTAACAGCGTTCAGTGCGACTTTGGCGTCTAGTCCTGCCGGCCACATGACCACGGAGATGTCCTCGGAGAAGTGCTGGCTCTTCGGCTTTGAAATGGAGATGAGCACCGGCCCCTAGAGTCGGAAACGACTAGCACGCATGTGCGGGGGAACCTTTACCCTTACAATAACACAATGTTGTAAGGTGCTATATCTCCATCCTTCTTATACTCCAGTGAATGAAGGAACATGGGCTGAAACCAGCAGAACCTAAAGATGAAACAGACATGTAAATAGAGAATCTTGTCAAAAAGAGCTCTTCTGGGAGGTAGATACCAGGTTTGCGAATCAACAAAGCAAGGACATAAAAGGGCGTCTGAAGTGTGCTGTGAATTATCCCAGATTTGGAACAGCCTAGTTGATGTGCATAAGTATGAACTTTTGGGAAGGGTCCATGGTCCTCTCTGAGCTTGGTTGTTTTCCAAAAGGCACCTGGACTTTCTTGACTTTTCCCCCCCTTTTTTCTTTGAAGGCATTTCGCTTCTCATTCAAGAAGCTTCTTCAGTTCATGAGAAAGGAGACGGGCTGAGAAGCAAAATGTCTTCAAGAAAATAATAATAAAAAATACCTCAAGAAAGTCCAGTTGCCTTTTGGAAAAGCACCTTAACCTGGATGATTGAGAATCTCCCTAGACATTGCCACCTTGAGGACAGTACTAGAATGGCACCCCTAGCTTTCAGATAGTGCCATTCCTGAAGTTTAATGTGGCTCCATTGATTCTTTTTGCAAACAATGTGGCTACTTTTTCCAGTGTCAGGTGCAGCGGGGACTTGCTGACAGATGATGGAAGATATGACCACTCAAGGATGAGTAAGTATACGTTCCCCTGATGTTGCAAATGATATCATTAAGGCCTTCTAATAGTGTGCTAGAATAGATATGGGAGAAAAGTTGGCATCTGGGACTCGGGAAGCAATATTTAATAAAGTCTCCTTGCTAGCACAACTCTTGCCTTTATATATATATATATATATATATATATATATATATATATATATATATATATATATATATATATATATATATATATATATATATATATATATATATGTTTCAAATGTTAACTATTTAGATTACCTTGCTAGGCCCCAAACATGGGGCAAATCTTTATTTCCTGTTTTCAGCCTATCTTGAAGGCTATCAAACAGGCAGTAGTCACACCGGACAATTCATATATTTGTGTAAATTACTAACAAAGAATTAAAGGGAAACTGAGATGCATTTCTGACTCCTTAGTCGTCATCAGTCAGCTATACCCTTCTGAGATTCGAACCTGGGCTGATTGCATACAAGGCAGTGTTATTTGCCTCTAAGCCACAAGGTCCCTCTCGCTCTGTTAGCTTTTTTCTGCAAGGGAAGATATGTTTCAAATGTTAACTATTTAGATTACCTTGCTAGGCCCCAAACATGGGGCAAATCTTTATTTCCTGTTTTCAGCCTATCTTGACGGCTATCAAACAGGCAGTAGTCAAACAGGAAATAAAGATTTGCCCCATGTTTGGGGCCTAGCAAGGTAATCTAAATAGTTAACATTTGAAACATATCTTCCCTTGCAGAAAAAAGCTAACAGAGCGAGAGGGACCTTGTGGCTTAGAGGCAAATAACACTGCCTTGTATGCAATCAGCCCAGGTTCGAATCTCAGAAGGGTATAGCTGACTGATGACGACTAAGGAGTCAGAAATGCATCTCAGTTTCCCTTTAATTCTTTGTTAGTAATTTACACAAATATATGAATTGTCCGGTGTGACTACTGCCTGTTTGATAGCCTTCAAGATAGGCTGAAAACAGGAAATAAAGATTTGCCCCATGTTTGGGGCCTAGCAAGGTAATCTAAATAGTTAACATTTGAAACATATCTTCCCTTGCAGAAAAAAGCTAACAGAGCGAGAGGGACCTTGTGGCTTAGAGGCAAATAACACTGCCTTGTATGCAATCAGCCCAGGTTCGAATCTCAGAAGGGTATAGCTGACTGATGATGACTAAGGAGTCAGAAATGCATCTCAGTTTCCCTTTAATTCTTTGTTAGTAATTTACACAAATATATGAATTGTCCGGTGTGACTACTGCCTGTTTGATAGCCTTCAAGATAGGCTGAAAACAGGAAATAAAGATTTGCCCCATGTTTGGGGCCTAGCAAGGTAATCTAAATAGTTAACATTTGAAACATATCTTCCCTTGCAGAAAAAAGCTAACAGAGCGAGAGGGACCTTGTGGCTTAGAGGCAAATAACACTGCCTTGTATGCAATCAGCCCAGGTTCGAATCTCAGAAGGGTATAGCTGACTGATGACGACTAAGGAGTCAGAAATGCATCTCAGTTTCCCTTTAATTCTTTGTTAGTAATTTACACACACACACACATATATATATATAATTAACTGACATCACAAATGTTATCAATCTGAAAACCCCTGCAATTTGTAGCAAGGTTAGAGAGCAGTAACCACAGACATAATTAGGAGATGGCATCCTTCCATGAAGTGTTAACATTTTCCTTCTGGTAGCAGTAAATGCTAGCTTTGTACTTGGGATTGAGTTTGGAATACGATTAAGCCAATCATGAAAGAAATCAGAGAAAATGACTTAGACTTACATACCATTATTTGTAGTCAGTTATACATCATATTGGCACTCGGCAAGTTCAAATATTCCATTGCACAGCAATGCCATTTTTCAATACTGTTAATACTCTATCAAGCTTCTAGTGCAAGACTAATAATATATAATGAGATCTGGCACATTAGTAGTTATTATACCATTACAGTTTGCACACCCAGTTGGATTACAGTGACATAAATCTGGGTTTTACTTTAAAAGGAGAATCTGAATCCACCAGACAATTAATCGAATCAAATGCATAAATAATCTAGATCATCTTTTATTTTCTTGAGTCTACAGACAAAATCCAGAAGTACCTCACAACCTGAAGTCACAATGATTTTAAAAAGAGGAAGGAAGGAAGGAAGGAAGGAAGGAAGGAAGGAAGGAAGGAAGGAAGGAAGGAAGGAAGGAAGGAAGGAAGGAAAAAAATAAAGGGAAAGAAGGCAGGAAGGGAGGGAGGAAGAAAAAAATGAAGGGAAAGGAGGCAGGAAGGGAGGGAGAGAGGATAGAAGGAAGGAAGGAAAGAAGGAAGAAAGGAAGGAAAAAAATGAAAGGGAGGGAAGGAAGGAAAAAATAAATGGGAGGAAGGCAGGAAGGGAGGGAGGGAGGAAGGAAGGAAAAATAACTTGAAGGGGACGGAGGGAGGAAGCAAAAAAATAAAGGGAAAGCAGGCAGGGAGGAAGGCAGGGAGGATGGAAGGGAGGGAGGGAGGGAGGGAGGAAGGATGGAAAAAACTAAAGGGAAAGAAGGCAGGAAGGTACGGAGGAAGCAAAAAAATTAAAGGGAAGGAAGGAAGGAAGGAAGGAAGGAAGGAAGGAAGGAAGAAAAAAACTAAAGGGAAAGAAGGCAGGAAGGTACGGAGGAAGCAAAAAATTAAAGGGAAGGAAGGAAGGAAGGAAGGAAGGAAGGAAGGAAGGAAGGAAGGAAGGAAGAAAGGAAGGAAGGAAGGAAGGAAGAAAAAAACTAAAGGGAAAGAAGGCAAGAAGGTACGGAGGAAGCAAAAAAATTAAAGGGAAGGAAGGAAGGAAGGAAGGAAGGAAGGAAGGAAGGAAGGAAGGAAGGAAGGAAGGAAGGAAGGTAGGAAGAAAAAAACTAAAGGGAAAGAAGGCAGAAAGGGAGGGAAGAAGCAAAAAATTAAAGGGAAGGAAGGAAGGAAGGAAAGAAGGAAGGAAGGAAGGAAGGAAGGAAGGGAGGGAGGGAGGGAGGGAGGGAGGGAGGGAGGAAAAAACTAAAGGGAAAGAAGGCAGGAAGGGAGGGAGGAAGCAAAACATTAAAGGAAGGAAGGAAGGAAGGAAGGAAGGAAGGAAGGAAGGAAGGAAGGAAAAAAACTAAAGGGAAAGAAGGGAGGGAGGGAGCAAAACATTAAAGGAAGGAAGGAAGGAAGGAAGGAAGGAAGGAAGGAAGGAAGGAAGGAAGGAAAAAACTAAAGGGAAAGAAGGGATGGAGGGAGGGAGGAAGCAAAACATTAAAGGAAGGAAGGAAGGAAGGAAGGAAGGAAGGAAAAAAACTAAAGGGAAAGAAGGGAGGGAGGGAGCAAAACATTAAAGGAAGGAAGGAAGGAAGGAAGGAAGGAAGGAAGGAAGGAAGGAAGGAAGGAAGGAAGGAAGGAAGGAAAAAACTAAAGGGAAAGAAGGGATGGAGGGAGGGAGGAAGCAAAACATTAAAGGAAGGAAGAAAGGAAGGAAGGAAGGAAGGAAGGAAGGAAGGAAAGAAAAAACTAAAGGGAAAGAAGGCAGAAAGGGAGGGAGGAAGCAAAACATTAAAGGGAAGGAAGGAAGGAAGGAAGGAAGGAAGGAAAAAAACTAAAGGGAAAGAAGGCAGAAAGGGAGGGAGGAAGCAAAACATTAAAGGGAAGGAAGGAAGGAAGGAAGGAAGGAAGGAAGGAAAGAAGGAAGGAAGGAAGGAAGGAAGGAAGGAAGGAAGGAAGGAAGGAAGGAAGGAAGGAAGGAAGGAAGGAAGGAGAAAGATTTTAGGACAATCACCAAGACTGTGAATGTATGCACAAAAAACTTTGTGGCAGAGCATTTTTCTTTTTTGAAAGAAAGATGCCAGATGATCAAAGACATTCTGGGTGATTTTGAAATCCTGATGGGGCCCAGACAAACTATTCATCCAGCTCCATCAGATCTTTCTTGGGGAGGCCAGCAAACCTTGTGAAGAGATTAAGATTAGCCCCTTAATTTTGGAGGGCTGGGTAGGAACGTAGAGGTACTTCTAATTTATTTGATTTTTTCCCCTTTTCCTTCCCTTCCACTTTTTGTTGCTGTTTCAGTGTTTTCACTCATTTGGCTCTGATGAAAGTGGGCAGATTGCTCTAGTAACCCAGTTGGGTTTCTCTATGTCCTAATGAACCCCTGAGGACTCATCAAACACCAAACAGAAAGGCTAGAGGAGGAAATCAAGGAATCCACTTGTCTTTCTTCTAAAAAAGAAATTGTTTAGCTCAAGGTTTCTTCTTTCTTCTCCTAGAGCAGGGGTAGGCAACCTTGGCTCTTTTATTACCTGTGGACTTCAACTCCCAGAATTCCTGAGCCAGCATGAGGGAACTATGGCCTCTTCATGACTCGTGGACTTCAACTCCCAGAATTCCTGAGCCAGCATGGCTCAGCTTGGAAACCTCTCCCTTTCCCCTCAGCGTGACTGGCTCAGGAATTCTGGGAGTTGAAGTCCACAAGTCATAAAATAGCTGAGGTTGCCTACCCCTGGCCTAGAGGAAAGACATTAGATCAGTGATGGGATTCAGTCAGGTCACACCAGTTTGGGAGAACTAGTAGCTAAATTTACCTGAATTCGGAGAGCTGGCTTGCTTCCAAAAGTCCAGTCTAGGCCTCGGAGGCCTGGAGGAGTCCTTCCAGGCCTAGAACAGCCCACCAGAAGTACATGATGCCACTTCCGGAAGTCTGTTCTAGGCATCAGAGGCCTGGAGGAGGCCTCCCAGGCCTAGAAAAGCCCACCGGAAGTGCATGATGCCACTTCCGGAAGTCCATTCTAGGCACTGGAGGTCCAGGCCTGCAGCATATATGACAACTGGTTGTTCAGGTATTTGAATCCCACCACTGCATTAGATGCATTTCAACTGGTTGGTTTGTTTCTATTCAAACTCACTGCAACTTCCAGAAGAGCATAATTTTGCCCGGCTCTCTTTTTTCTTATGGACAATTCTCTCTGTGTGTGTTTGTTTGAAAAGAAACCACAACACCTTTTACCCACCTTAAAATGTTACATCCGTCTTCCCTCTGATGGAAAGGCAATACGGTTATGAAACATGTGGTCCATTAACGTCACAGTTTTCTATTGCTGCCATTTGCAAAAGCGGTGCCAACATGATGAATGGAGCTCGCAGTGTACAGAAAATAATGATAACTAATGATGGGGAATGCCTAGGGACTTGTTTCGGTGACACGATGTCTCCAGGGTGAAAAGAGAAGGGTTTTCTAGAAGACTCAAAATGGAATTTTTGGATCTATGATAGATGCATTAACAATTGAAATGGCTTCATTGCTTGCACTGGTTCTATGACTTGTCAGAGTTGACACACTGCCTCCTTCAATAGAGGTGTTTGTTGAGAAGCAATTTAATGAAGTTGGTGCATGCATGCATTCTCTCTCTATGCGAGTGGGTGGCTGGGAAAAAGGAAGATGATTGCTAGTCTTGTCTTCTCTCCCTCCCCCCCAAAAAAAAGATACAGTGTCCTAAATTTCCCATTAAACAACACCAAATGTTTAACACGGAGAGACACACACAGAAAGAGAGAGCGCTCAACTAGAAAGAACAACATCTACAAGGCACTGACTTTTCCTTTAATCAGTTCAGTAAATCTTTGCCAAACATTTGAAGAGTATGCCATCAAAATGTCACTCAAGGGAGGGTCAATTTATAAATAAATGTCACTTTAAAAGCAAATAGGAAAAAGACTATTGGGAAAAAAAAACGAAAACTTGATTCAAATTCCTGGGTACACAGAGGAGTTAGAAGAAGGGTCACTGCAAATTCCTAGAACACAGAACCAGTGTTCTCATCCAGGAATGAGAATCAGAATCTAAACTTGTTTTAGTGTGAGGATAACAACGAGGCTTATATATAGTATTCTGCTGAATACTATATTGTCACCGAACCAACTCAGAAGCCAAGCTTCTGAGGTTGGAGGGGTGTGTGTGTTTGGTGATGATCTAGATCAGGGGTGTCAAACTCAATTTCATTGAGGGCCGCATCAGCATTGCAGTTGCCCTCAGGGGGCTGGGTGGGTATGGCCACGGTGGGCGTGGCCTACTGGGTGGGCATGGCTATAGTGCGTATGGCCTACTATGTGGGCATGGCCAGCTCTACATCGTTCACATCAAGGGTGCCTATGGGGGCCTGGGCATGAGTGGGACAGATCTGAGGGTCTCTGGCAGAAGGAGGGTCTCTGGGCCAGGGCCAAGGCAGTGGGGGCCATTCCCTCACTGTTTCCAGGATGGCTTCGCAGGCCACATGAAACCACTTCATGGGCCGAATCCAGCCCCCGGGCCTTGTGTTTGACACGTCTGATCTAGATCTACATCAGTGTAGATGAGATGTAAAAAAATTAAGCAAGATAATTGAAAATTATATTTCAAGGATCTCTGAGAGAGATAATGTGATGGTCTTTATGGCTTTAACAAACAAACAAACTAACCTGAGAAAAATAACAGAAAAAAAGGACGTTTGAATTGCTAACTTAAGTGAAGATACAATGGCCTACATGAAAGCAGGAAAGGGCAAAAGACAGAATCTCTTTCAGGCTTTCAAAATACTATTATAATTTATACCAATAAAGAAGAGTTCTAGTGTTTTATGGGGCATCTCTTTCAGGACCTGGTCCACCTCAAAGGGCTGGTATTGATTGTTGGGGAGAAAGAGGTATCTCACTTGTTAGGGGATAAGCTAATGGGCTAATTGGTAAAATTTGTATTTATTGGGAGCCGTGTGTACATGGCCTCACATATAATCCTTCCAGCCCATCCTTCTTCCTTTTCCAATCACTACTTTTCAGATTTCAAAATTGTTTCTCTCAGTCTTGTGTACACAATGCAACATAAATTATCAGATTTGCTCATGTGGTGGCATCAAGCCTTAGCTAGAAAATGAGATGAAAAACAGTGAAATATGCATTGGGTGGAGAGGACAATTCCTGAAGGTGAGAGAGAGCCCAGGTGGCACAGTGGTTAAAGGACAAACTCTGCCCACAGTGTGGAGTTTGATCCTGATAAGACTCAAGGTTGACTCCACCTTCCATCCTTCTGAGGTTGAAAAAAGGAGGACCCCGATTGTTGAGAGCAGTAGTCAAATAATGCTTCAACATTGTAAACTGCCCAGAAAATGCTACAAAGCACTATGGGGTGGCATATAAGCCTAAATGCTATTGCTATTGCTATATTGCATCTAGATAAAAAAAAGTTTTCAATAAAAAAATAAGAGGTTTTTGGACACAGCTATTTTTACACACTTTAAAACCAACTCACCTTTGGACATTACTCATTCGCTTAAAAAAGGTTGTCCTTGCAATAATTGCATGCAATTTTTGATTTTGCTGCTTTCCTTGACATGTACAAACAAGGAGCTGCAGCTACAAAGGATGCATTTTGTAGTGGAACATCTCAGGTCCATCTCTAACCAAGCCAGTGAGATGCCTAATCAATGACACCATGTTGTTTCATTCTCACCATCCATAGTGCATTATTAATATGAAACAAGCAATACAAAAACAGCAGCATGTTAATTATTCGTGTAATGAAATTAACTGTATAGAATATATTTTTAATTGGTAAAGCTGCAAATGTACATCATTTCCATGTAAATGTAAATATGTACACCTTTTGGAAAAAGAGGGAGAAGGAAAGGGAAGAAAGAAGAAAGAAAGAAAGAAAGAAAGAAAGAAAGAAAGAAAGAAAGAAAGAAAGAAAGAAAGAAAGAAAGAAAGAAAGAAAGAAAGAAAGACTTTAGCAAACAGAAGACAATCTTTAGTGTTACCTCTAATTCAAATCTTGCTTCCTTTATCTAAATTCATCATCTAGGAAAATATAGCTTTTTAACACATCAAGTTCCTTTTCCATATTGGATGACTGAGGACAGTGCCTAGATCAGGGGTCTTCAAACTTGGCCCTTTTATGACTTGTGGACCTCAACTCCCAGAATTCCTCAGCCAGTGCCTGGCTGAGCAATTCTGGGAGTTGAATTCCACAAGTCATAAAAGGGTCAAGTTTGAAGACCCCTGGCCTAGATTGTTAATGTAAATCCAACACATTTTGAGAAAAAAACCGGGTGAAAAATGATTAGCAGATTTTAGGGGGGGAAATGCTAACTCTTAAATTGCCAGTGACAGCTAACAAGTCTGGGTGTCCTAACTGAGGGATATAACACAATATAACCCCATAATATTGACTAATTTTTTCAAGAATGTTCCACGGACCAAGGGAAGGATTGCATGCTATCCTAATTCAGCACCATGGACAGGGTTGAAGGCAAAGCCTTCAGAGTCAAAAGCTTAATGCCTTTTGAGTGGATCATGGTGGATCCTCCCACACAATACTTTCTGGAGCTAATTCTCCTTCATTTTTCAGACCTATTGAGGACTAAAAACAGAATAGAAATTTAAAACAAAAATGCAAACAAGCCTGTTAAGACTTTATTATAGATTGGATCAGGGGTCTTCAAACTTGGCCCTTTTATGACTTGTGGGCTTCAACTCTCAGAATTCCTCAGCCAGCATGCCTGTTCTAGCCAAATGCCAACCCTATTACTTTTTTTAAAAAAAAATCTGATACAGAAAAAGAAATAATTTTATAGTGGGGGAAAAACTTGTTCGCACAAATCTGCTTCCTTAGAATGCTAAATTCCCGGAGTACAATTATTGGCATTAAGCCAGGTTTCACCTAGCCTGTACCAATACAGTTAGGTGAAACTGTATTGGATTTATTTGGTTGTAATGCAGGATTTGTGTGCAGACAATCCCTTTCATCCTGTCTGAGAAGGAAGTTGGACTAGAAGGTATCCAAGGTACCTCCTCCTCCTCCTCCTCCTCCTCCTCCTCCTCCTCCTCCTCCTCCTCCTCCTCCTCCTCCTCCAACAGATTGGACAAAAAATAAAAATCTGCCAAGACACTACATATTTTTAAATTTATGTTTAGACTTTCAAGAGCAGTCATTGACTATGGATCTGACAGCAATCTGGTTGGGAAACAGAGCTGACTAATTCTATCCTAAGGGTTGATTTGACCAAATAGTGAAATTTGACTCAATACATATGAATCTGTAGACATACGCCTTCAAATCAATTTATTTATTTATACCCTGCCTTTATTATCTTTATTTAGTGCCTTCTGATGCTACTTTATATAGAAGATAAAAAGTGTATTGCAAGATAGATCCATATATAATTTCCCATCAAAATATTCTCTCTTGTAGTGTGCAAGATGGAAAACAGTATTTCTTTAAAAAAAAAAAAAAACTTTGTATAAAGGAAAGGTTATGTGAGCCCAAAAAAGAAAAAGACAAAAAGTATCTAATTGTCCATGTAATCACCAGGAATCAAGATTGATTCACAAGACTATAAGAACTCATTATTTACTGTAGTCATTGTCACTCTCCAAAACATTTGACATATGAAAAAATCCTGAACTATGTAGTATATGTTATATTCACTTTCCTGTCATTTACAAACAGGACAATCGATAAAAACTGTTAATGACGAAAAATACCCATGAGATCTTGATAAGAATAAATTAAAGACCTATTTCTTTTTCTCAGCCTACTCCACCAATTAATCGTAAGTAAAGTTTCAGCTATTACACTTCTGTTTTTCGCACATGATGGAGATAATTAGCAAACTTCCTCTTTTGGATGATTATTCCTGTCCTCTGAGGAACTTGACAGTATAATGGACAAAATGTCATGAATAATTAGGAGTAATGATGGTGGCAGATATGGAATAAGACCTGAAAGAAAGTCTTGCCTTGCCTTGGGGCAGTAGGGATCAAGATTTGAGAAATTCAATTTCAATTCTGTGGTATATTTGGACCTTGGGAGATTGTTAACATTTTTACAATGTTACAGTTTGCAATACAAATTGGAAAGGAGACTGCTTGTAAGTCATCCTAAAATATGTGTGAACGAAATTAGTCAAACAGCTTATGCAACACTCTTTAAACTACTAAAACATTTTTTTTTAAAAAAAAGCCTACAGTAGTTAACATGATTTTGGCCATCTACTTTTTTTCCATCAATCTACAATGTCATCATTAATATACAGCACATACACAGAGATGCAGATTTTTGCACTGAAGGTCATAGCTTCTTTCTTTGCTAGCTCCAAGAAAATGTCATTTTGTTTTAATAGAATTCAGCAGTCTTTCCCAACAATGCTTCCGCTAGAGATATTTGGATTGTAACCTTGATAATTCCCAATGTCTGAAGGGTACCAGATTGTGAAAACTGCAATACAACCTGCTTATTCACTTTTCATTCGAGGTTTTGCATTACATTCTTTGAATATCATATTTATACCAAGTTTCAGTATAAATAATTTTCAGACACTTAAAAGGGTGCCATATGGAAGATTTCAAAAAAGGAGAATACACACACACACACACACAAACACACACACACACACACACACACATATATATACATGCACACATACACATACATACATATACATATACTTACACATTACATACACACACACACGTATGTGTATATACATGTTCTTAGGGACACGGTGGCTCAGTGGGTTAGGATGCTGAGCTTGTCGATCAGAAGGTCGGCAGTTTGGCGGGTCGAATCCCGAGTGCCGCGTAACAGAGTGAGCGCCTGTTACTCGTCCCAGCTTCTGCCAACCTAGCAGTTCGAAAGCATGTAAAAATGGAAGTAGAAAAATAGGGACCACTATGGTGGGAAGGTAACAGCGTTCCGTGTGCCTTTGGCATCTAGTCATGCCGGCCACATGACCATGGAGATGTTCTCAGACAAGCGCTGGCTCTTCGGCTTTGAAACGGAGATGAGCACTCCATATGTATATACACTCTCTGAGCTTGGATGTTTTCTTACAGACATTTCATTACCCAAACTAGCACTGATGATATTTCCTAGTTTGGGTAATGAAACATCTGCAAGAAATCAACCAAGCTCAGAAAGCACCCAGGACCTTCTCATAGGGAAGATTTTTCATTGCCAAAGAAATTAGGAACAAAAATAAGAGCTGCCAGCTACCTAGATTTTTCTTCAAATATAAGGAAAAGAATCCTGACCCTACAGTGAAAGAATCTGCCTACAACAGTTGTGGTTTATCTACTTTTAAAAATCCAACTCTTGGAGATACTTTGAGTTTCCTGCATATTGCAAAGGAGTGGTGTCTTCCAATTTCCTTCCTCATGCATCCATCCATCCATCCATCCATCCATCCATCCATCCATCCATTTATCATCATCCAGAAATGTGAAGCAACCATAGGGTTTAGCTTGATCAATAGATGATTTAGAAAATAGATTTGTTTCGGACTAATCTGTAAGTTTCATTCCAAATGTGGATTCAAAACCTGAATTTCCTTATCACCATCTGTTTATCTTTTATTAGGAAAAAAATCAGTTTGTTGCAGCCTAAAGGCCAGATACAATAAAATATCTAATAGTAGAACTATTAACACTTGTCTGTTTATCTGTCTGCCTGCCTGCCTGCCTGCCTATCTATCTCTCTATCTGTCTGTCTGTCTGTCTGTCTGTCTGTCTGTCTGTCTCTCTCTCTCTCTCTCTCTCTCTCTCTCTCTCTCTATCTATCTATCTATCTATCTATCTATCTATCTATCAGACAATCAATAGCTACAACAGGATCTAAAGTAATTAAGAACATATAAAAAAAGGTAAAGGTACACCCGCACATGCGTGCTAGTCGTTTCCGACTCTAGGGGCCGGTGCTCATCTCCGTTTCAAAGCCGAAGAGCCAGTGCTTGTCCGAGGACGTCTCTGTGGTCATGTGGCCGGCATGACTAGAAGCCAAAGGCGCATGGAACGCTGTTACCTTCCCACCGTAGTGGTCCTTATTTTTCTACTTGTATTTTTACGTGCTTTTGAACTGCTAGGTTGGCAGAAGCTGGGACGAGTAACAGGCGCTCACTCTGTTACGCGGCACTCAGGATTTGACCCGCCAAACTGCCAACCTTCTGATTGACAAGTTCAGCGTCCTAACCCACTGAGCCACCGTGTCCCTAAGAACATATATAGTAAAATAAAACAGAATTGAAATAGTGTTATAAGAAGGGATAAGTAAATTGAATATCCAGGTTTATTTAATTGCCTGACATATTGTACAGATGGTAGCATAAAACCAGGCAACTTGGGAAGATATTTTTGAGTCCTTTTCCAAAAGAAGTAGCAATAAGTAAGAATCACACTGCCTGCCCAGAAAGTTCTTCAAGATTCAATAAATGAAGGTCTATCATGAGTTCTTATATAGGAAGCGGCATATGGCTCAGAGTTTCTACTGAGCTACCGACAGATGGACATAATAAAAGATACATAGGTGCACCCTCGAAATCTTCCAGAAATAATTGCTGAGGACAATGCATTCAGTCTGGCTCAGGTGGAGGCCTTACAAAATTTCAGAATCATAATGGATGATTCTGTAAATGAAAGGCTGGAGAGCAAACTCTTCCAGAAGAATTGGGTAAATATTGGGGTGTGAAATTTTGCTCAAATCTGTTTGGAGATTTAGATCCCCAATGTGTTGTTTGAGGGCAGTTCTAGCATTATCAAACCCTAATGAGCACATTTTCCACCGGGTAAAAGGTAAAGGTTCCCCCACACATGCATGTTAGTCGTTTCCGACTCTAGGGGCTGGTGCTCATCTCCGTCTCAAAACTGAAGAGCCAGCGCTTGTCCAAGGACGTTTCCGTGGTCATGTGGCCAGCATGACTAGATGCCAAAGGCGCACGGAATGCTGTTACCTTCCCACCATAGTGGTCCCTATTTTTCTACTTGCATTTTTTACATGCTTTCGAACTGCTAGGTTGGCAGAAGCTGGGACGAGTAACAAGCGCTCACTCTGTTATGCGGGACTCAGGATTTGACCCGCCAAACTGCTGACCTTCTGATCGACAAGCTCAGTGTCCTAACCCACTGAGCCACCACGTCCCTTTTCCACAGGGAGGCCCCACAAAATGTGAGTAAAAAAGTAAAATTTACCTGTCTAATCATGTCTGACTCTAGATATTCTTATCTGTTTCTTGGCTGAGGGAGCCAGTGTTGCCCAAAGATATTTTCCATGGTCATATGGCCAGCATGACTATGGCCACAGAGTACACAGAATGCTGTTACTTTCCCACTGAACTGGTGCCTATTCATCTACTCGCATTTTCATGCTTTCAAACTGCTAGGTGGACAGGAGCCGGGGCAAGAAAAAGGAGCTCACCCAATTGTACAGTGCTCCGGTCGCAAACCTGGGCTGTCAGCTTTGCAGCTGACAAGCTCAACATCTTTAACTGCTGAGCCATCACGCCCCCTGAATCCATGGTTGTTGTTGTTGTTGTTGTTGTTGTTGTTGTTGTTTTTGTTGGTTGCAAAGTCATGTCCGACCCATTGCAACCTCATGGACAACATTCCTCCAGGCCTTCCTGTCCTCTACTATCTTCTGGAGTCCATTTAGGCTCACATCTTCTGCTTCAGTGACTCCGTCCAGCCACCTCCTTCTCTGTCATCCCCTTCTTCTCTTGCCCTCAACCTTTCCCGGCATTAGGCTCTTCTCCAGTGAGTCCTTCCTTCTCATTAGGTGGCCAAAGGATTTGAGTTTCAACTTCAGGATCTGGCCTTCTAAAGAGCAGTCAGGGTTGATCTCCCCTAGGACAGACCGGTTTGATCGCCTTGCAGTCCAAGGGACTCGCAGGAGTCTTCTCCATAGTTCAAAGGCCTCAATTCTTTGGCGCTCAGCCAAATAATCCATGATTAGAAACCAATAAAAAAGGTGGCTGAAATTTCTTCAGAGTCATGTTTTTTTTTCTTCCCCTCTTCAAACTCCTTGTTCAAATCCATCCAGATCCAGAACCACAAGTTCAGCTTCGGGGGGGTTCAAATTAAATTCCATTGGAATCATTGTAGGACAGCTTAAAGAGGTTTCACATTTGGTTTAGCAGAATGTACACACGCACACACATCTAGATCAGAATAAAAGAGAAAATCAGGGTGTTTTTTCCCCAAATTAAATGTCTGTGCCTATGCTCTGCTTCAAGTCTTAAGTCCAAAAAAACTCCAATATATATATATATATATATATATATATATATGTGGAACATACTGTAGAAGTGGCTTCAGCATCTTAAAGAGCAGTACCTTCCTGGCATTCAACTTAGGTGATTAAATCCAAGCATGCTTCTGTCTAATTGAGTATGTTTGCCACTTTTGGAAAGGAGAAGAAGAAGAAGAAGAAGAAAGAAGGTGTTGGTGGCTGATTTAATGATTTGCAACATGCTGTGTCCAGATGGTAAGGCATCAAGTTGATGGATATCACGTTATTGTGCCTCATGTTCTTAGATTTTCTAATCTCTTTACCAGTCACCTGAAGAAATGTAAGCCTCTCTGGGTAAAATGCCCCATAGTTTCAGTATTCACAACACATTATATCACAGCACTCTTGCTCTATTGATTCTAACTTTTTCACCAGCTTTGGGATATTCCATTTCACCAGGTCAACTTCATTACCCAACGCTCTCAACATACTTACTATTAATCTTAGAGATACTGAGTATGCTTGCTTGCTCACATTCAGACTGGCCCTGGCATACTTTTTGTGTTGCATTATTTGTATAGAAGGGAAGCAGGGGGTGGGGAGAGAGAGACGCAGCAAGAAGAAAGGGTTGCTTTATGATTGAACGAATCAAACCCAGCAAATCAGTTTAACAGTGATGTAAGTAAGTGCTCTTTTGAACCTTTTGGATCTGTTCACGGGACTGTGACAGCCTCAAAATTCTGAGCAAGACTCTATAACCATTAATCAAATGAGCTTGACACGATCACCCACTAATAGGGGTGACAGGAGAAAAAGTGATACATAATAAAGGACACCATTTGATGCTTTGTTTCATCCTTTCTTAAGAATCTTTGTTGCTCCAACTGGAAATTTAGATTTTTGCAAAGCTACAGAAATTCCAGGTCCTTTGTTGAGTAGTAACAGCCAAATGTGCCTCTACAGGAATTTTTTTCAGATTTTATTTTATTTTTTTATGTTAAATTGACAACTTTGTATATCATGGACTCTGTTGTGTGATTTATGAATATGTATTTCACTGACTCGCTTCTTCCCTCCCTCTCCCATTCTCTCTCTCTCTCTCTCTCTCTCTCTCTCTCTCTCTCTCTCTCTCTCTCTCTCTCTCTCTCTCTCTCTCTCTCTCTCTCATTCTCTCTCTCTCTCTCTCTCTCTCTCTCTCTCTCTTTCTCTCTCTCTCTCTCTCTCTCACACACACACACACACACACACACACACACTTTCCTTCCTTCTTTCTTTGCATTTTGAGGACTTTTCATCAGTCATAAACAAAAAAACAGAATAGGTTACTGTTACTTTAGCCAAATATAAGTTTAAATTCCAATTCACATTAGCAAAAAAAATTCCTCATTAGAATAGTCTAATTTGTAAAGTCTATACATTTATATAGTCATTGATAACTGCCTCTTTGCCTACAAAGAGGGTCACAATAGCTGTCCAGATGCCACAGTTGCTTTTGCTAATCATTCACACAGTGAATTGTAGATGAATGCTTCTACTTTGATTTCAGTTAACTGCTTGAAGACCAGAATGCTGCTTGCCAAGGAGGAGTAGGAGGAAGGTTATAAAGCACACTGAATTCTTAAATCACTGTTTGTATGGGTGATCTAGTACTGCAAAAGTTGTGCAATTTAGTAATATACAAAATACAGAAGTTGTAAGCTTTCAATAAACAGTTAAGAATCAAAGCAGCAATAGTGAATTACCACTTCTGCCACCAGTACAAAAAGCAGCTTTACTGTGAAAAGTACTGGGGATATTTCTTTTTTAAAAAAATAAAAATCTGATGCCAAAATCTGAAATTAATTATGAAGATCTATAGATACATATAGTTGCTATATTTATTATATACAACTATGACTGTACAAACAAGCAAACTCGCTGTCTCTTTCTCCCCATCCATGGGGAATTTTCATGAATGGTGACTTGTGGTTGTTGGGGTTTTTTTTATGTACATTTCATATAATGTTGCATATTCTATTATGATCTTTCTTCCTTTCACCATGTTTTCTCTTTTTTATCCTCTAATTAAAGGCTGGCGATCATCCATTTCACTGAAGCATTCAAGACCAGATTAGCATTAGTAATTAGTAAACACCATTGCTGTGTTCAGTCAGGCTGTATAACATACAAAGGGATGCTTTGCAAAGAGATCGGTATGAAGCAGAATAACAGAATTACAGAGTTGGAAGGGACCTTGGAGGTCATCTAGTCCAACCCCCTGCTCTGGCAGGAAATCCTATCCCATTTCAGACAAACGGTTGTCCAATCTCTTCTTAAAAGCCTCCAGTGATGGAGCATCCACCACTTCTGAAGGCAAGCCGTTCCACTAGTTAATTGTTCTCACTGTTAGGAACTTTCTCCTCAGTTCTAGATTGCTTCTCTCCTTGGTTAGTTTCTCTCCATTGCTTCTTGTTCACCTTCAGGTGCTTTGGAGAAGAGATTGACCTACTCTTCTTTCTGACAGCCTCTTCCATATAGAAGCATCTTTGTGAAGCTTTTGTACGTCAGCTTCAAGATTCCAGCAACAATCACATCGGATTTCTCTTCCGCAAACTCAGACCCTTGTGTTGAAGAATTTGCAGCAAAGCTTGAAGGGTTTGTGATGTTTGCGATGTCCAAGCACTAAATTAGGGTGGGCACTTCAGTTGCTTCACAAGGCACCCTTTCAAAAGTTTCACACAGACCTAATATTCACCATAGTCATGGAATTAAGATCTAATGCTGTTTTGTTATTTCAATTACTTGTCATTTAGAAGCACCAGTTTCTGCATTTTCTTACACTCAGATGTAGCTTGTGCCATTTCAACACTCTTTAGCCCTTTGGAGCTGATTTTTCAAGATATACTTGGTGATGAGAAATCCACATAAGCAACAGGCAGAAAATAGATTTTTTTTCCTGTGATAAATGCATATCGAAACCACCCAAAGGTGACATTTGTACAGCATTACAATAATTTTCCAGCACGGTCTCACATTAAACTTTTATTAGGATGTCAATAGTTCTTACTGCTGGTGGCATTAACAATCACCCTAGTTTTTAATGGGGACTTCTAATTTCTGGAAACTGCCTAGGTAACAAAAGACCTGATTGTGCCCACATTAAAGATATATTAGAATTGCTATGGAGACTAAATAAGGTTCTGTCTGGGCTATTATCACAGGTTGACCTGGCAAGAATTCTGTTAATTTTCCAGGAAAAAGAAATAAATTTGGGACCCTTAAGTTTAGAAGATGGTGTGAAAAATGCATAAAGTGCTTCCAAGAAATGCTGTATTTTTGTCAAGCAAAAGAAGCTGTTGCCCCATCACAGTGTTCTGCTCCCCATGAGTTTGGTGAACTGATAACAAACAGGGCTGGCATTAGATGGAGATGGAGGCTACCTAGAAAGTATTGGCAGTGGATCATCTTCTAGCCACCTAGCTCTTTCAACAGAATAGTAGACATGGCTGACAATAACAAAGAAAAGGATGACCTTCCCAGAAATAGGATCTATTTCATAGCCATGCATGTAGGATCTTCTGAGTTGCAATGGTGATGGAGCTCAGCAGCAAATGAGGATTGTGAAGTCAATAAGAGGGGGGAAAAATCATACTCAGTACTGAAGGCATCCTGCTCAATCCTGTTCCACTTTGCAGACTCACAAAAAGGTAAGTGAAGAACAAGAACAGTCAGATTTAAGTCAGTCCTGACAAAGAGGAGAGCAAAGCCAGTGCAATCAGTGATTTGAGCTCTGAGGCACCCTACAATTTTAGAAAGGATTGGATCAGGGGTCTTCAAACTTGGCCCTTTTAATGACTTGTGGACTTCAACTCCCAGAATTCCTCAGCCAGGCATGCTGGCTGAGGAATTCTGGGAGTTGAAGTCCAGAAGTTGTTAAAAGGGCCAGGTTTGAAGACACCTATCCTAACCCCATGCAACTAGTCCATATTTAAAAAAAAAACAAAAAAAAAACAGGATTAAGCCTACTCTATATATACATCTTGTCCTTTCTAATAGAATATAGCATTTCCAACAAATTTTGAGACACAAGCTGAACAGATTATCAATTAAATCATTATAAACTCCCTGGAATACTCCAGTCACAGTCAAATGGCTTTACTTCATCCAGATTTTTGAAATCAACCCCAAATGATATGGTGATGACAGCAAATTATCTTAGCATCAAAGAATTTGAGAGGGGAGTCTGTCAATTATGGTCATCACTCATAACAGTTGATCAGCTCCTCACGAAGAAACCAAGAAAGAAGACAGTTTTGGTATTATTCCCCTAGACCAGGGGTAGGCAACCTTGGCTCTTTTATGACTCGTGGACTTCAACTCCCAGAATTCCTGAGCCAGCATAGCTGACTCGTGGAATTCTGGGAGTTGAAGTCCACGAGTCATAAAAGAGCCAAGGTTGCCTACCCCTGACCTAGACCCACTTGTTCAAGAGTAAACATTCAACTATTTGGACTTGATATAGGAACTCATCCTTCTATTAATATGGCAATGTTAGGTTTTTTCATAAATATACTTTCCATATTCTCTTTGTGAGGTTTTCTATGTTAGTAAGAAAAAAAACTATATAAATCCAGCTAGGAACATAACATTTTATGTTAGTCAAATGTTTTGTTAGTAAGGGTCTTGTTGTGATTCAGGGTCAGCCTGTGGGTTCGGCAGTTGGGTCGGACAATTCAGAGGAGGAGGAGGAGGGGGTTTTTGGAGAACCTGCAGAGGACAGTTCTGAGGCTTCGCAGAGCTCTCAGCCAGGCCCCTCTCATCTGGTTACTACGCAGACCCAGCTGTGTGAGCCTGACAGCGTGGATGAAGATGACCCACAGCTGGTCCTGTTCAAGGACGCCTGACGCAGGAGGCAATCAATCAGGAGTAAACAGAGGAAGGCAATGGGGCACCTCGGAAGGAGGCAGAGAGAAGCCACGCCTTGAACTGTTTAAAAGGGGAATGTGTGGGAGGGCTGGTTTGCTGAAGGCAACCGTTTGAATAGCTCCTGTTTTGTGGTTCGTGTTTTGTTCAGTTTGCTCTGTTTTGTGTCAATAAATTTGGCAGGCTTAGTTCCAGCCTCTTGCCTTTTTGTAAAGGGGTTGTCCCTGCCTTTTCTGCAGGGCTGGTAGTAGGCTGGAACGGAACAGGTCTTTGGAAGCTTTTGAAAAATCTCCAGATAAAGAAATCAAGGGTAGGATCCTGGTACCATTGAGCTGCCTTATTAGCCAAATTAACCAGCTACTCCACAGACAAAATCAATAACCAGTTCTATTAATGGTAAAAGAAAAGAAAAAATAAAACAAAAACAGTGATATCTACTTTTGTGGTATAAGGTCTTCAATATAACAAGCAGGGCTTGAACCTCAGAGGAAAAAAATAGTAGCCTTTTGTAACTCTTCAATAGAAGCAGGCAATTAATTAATTGGAGAGGTTTGGAGAGAAGACTAATTACACAGGCTGGAAACATTACAGAAATCATTGTGCTATTTTAAGTCCAAAATGAAGCTGACCCTCTTTCAGTTTAGCTTTTGGTCATATAACCTCTCTTTTCTATATAATGGACACACCAGGAAAACTTGGTATGTGGATATTTCTAATAAGAGCATTCAATTAGTCAGTTGAGTTTGTCCTTCAGAGCAAGTATATTAAGGAAATGTTTCCTTTCAGTATATCATCATCTAACAAAGTGCAGTCGTTAAAGGGTTTTCAAGAACATTTTGTACTTCTAGCTACAGGAAAGGGAAAAAAAAGATTTTATTCTCAAGAACAAAAGCTCTATTCTCAAGGGCAGGCTACACAGAAAATGGGGTGCAGGGACTTGGTTGTATAAGGGAATTGATTTTTTTTTTGGTATGAGAAGGGGCGTGTGGTTTTGTATACATCGTTTTCACCGTGTCCTTCCTCCACAGTTTCCTGTCTGATATCTGGAAATCAGGAAAAGATAGATTTTACATCCTTCCTCCAGGGAATTCTCTCCATGGAGAATTTTTTTGGAGGTGCCAAAAAAAAAAAAATGGAGCAGACCGAACACTACCATCACATGAAGTTATCAGACGTTTCCCCCACCCCACCCCTCACTCTGTGATTAATTCTTCCATCAATGACAAAAGATGACAGGGACTTTCTTGTGGGTCCAATTTTCAGATTGCAAGTGGGATAAAAAGGAAGAGAAAGATTTTTTTTAAAAGGAAAATGGAAAAAAGAAAGAAAGAAAGTTGGTTTCTGTAAGATAAGGTTACCTCTTCCTGGGAAAAGTCTTTTAGGTGTCATAATTTTTATGTTGAGGGATCATTTCCCATTTTGGTAGATGGAAGAACCTCAGTTTTAATTTAATTATTTACGTCAAGATTTTTGTGGGTGTTTTTTTTTCCATTGTTAAGCAGATCTACCGGAAAACTGATATTTTCATTGGCTGAAGAAAGACCGAAGAAGACCTAAGTAACTTTTCTCATTCATGCTGGATGAATGAGAGAATGACTGGACAAAGACAGCCATCCTCTCCCAAGGTTTTGAGAAGGCTTCTTTGTCAGGATCTGGGGAACACAAATTGCACAAAAATTCCAGCCATAGAAATAGAAACCTTTGGAAAAGATACTCCCGGACCTAAAACTTTTTTTTTAAATGGTCATTATTTTTTTTTTCTTATAATAAAAAAGAGGAGTAGACCACCCTCTTATCAGTCTGTTTATGACGAGCCTGAAACCAAATGAGAACATTTTTGAAATAACCTAAAAAGTATGAATTCGGATCTTCATCTTGCTACACATTCTAACGATCAGTGGTCCTTTGTGGCTGATTTTCACTGGTAGGTAAAAGAGAAAGCCTGGCAGATTGAGCTTGAGGATCGGGTACACATTTAAACCAACTCTAAATATCTAAACCTAAGGGGAAAATAGGGGGATGCGGTGGCTCAGTGGGTTAGGACACTGAGCTTGTCGATCAGAAGGTCGGAAGTTTGGCGGGTCGAATCCCGAGTGCTGCGTAACAGAGTGAGCGCCTGTTACTCATCCCAGCTTCTGCCAACCTAGCAGTTCGAAAGCACGTAAAAACGCAAGTAGAAAAATAGGGACCACTACGGTGGGAAGGTAACAGCGTTCTGTGTGCCTTTGGTGTCTAGTCATGCTGGCCACATGACCACGGAGACGTTCTCAGACAAGCACTGGCTGTTCGGCTTTAAAACGGAGATGAGCACCGGCCCCTAGAGTTGGAAACGACTAGCACGCATGAGCGGGGCAACCTTTACCTTTACTTAAGGGGAAAAGTGGATTATAGTCCCTTTATTCTTTTTTTTCATATTCTCCAACCATACACTTGCAGAAATTATTCAGACTGGATTCCTACTAGTAAGGAAAAGGAAAAGCTGCAGTAGAGTACAGTTGAACTGCCTTGAATCTAACTTATGCAATTGTTGAAAGAAAAATCTTCATCAGGGTCCAGTCCAAGCTGGGAATAAACAAACATGGAGACTGCTTTAGAAAAAAGGTTGTAGTTTATTGAAGAGGAGAGCTAGACAGAAAGATGGCTCTGGAAAAAAAAAACTGACCACATGTACGGTAGTAAGGAGTGGGTTTTTATACCTCCTTGGGCTTTTGTTTGGAGTTGTTCCTGTGGCATGAACTTTGACCTGACTCTGATTGTGCCTTTTTGGTATTTTGATGGTGGTGCAATGGTGGGATTCAGCCAGTTCGCACCACTTCAGCAGAACCGGTAACTAATTTGTTGCTGCTCGGGCCCAGAATGCACTTCCAGAAAGTTCCGGTTGTTCACACATTTGAATCCCACCTCTGTGGTGGTGGGTTAATACTAAGGTAAAGGTAAAGGTTCCCCCGCACATGCGTGCTAGTCGTTTCCGACTCTAGGGGACGGTGCTCATCTCCGTTTCAAAGCCGAAGAGCCAGCGCTTGTCCGAGGACGTCTCCGTGGTCATGTGGCCGGCATGACTAGACACCAAAGGCGCACGGAATGCTGTTACCTTCCCACCATAGTGGTCCCTATTTTTCTACTTGCATTTTTACGTGCTTTCGAACTGCTAGGTTGGCAGAAGCTGGGACGAGTAACAGGCACTCACTCTGTTATGCGGCACTCAGGATTCGAC
This sequence comes from Vipera berus, assembly GCF_964194415.1. NCBI lineage: Eukaryota > Metazoa > Chordata > Lepidosauria > Squamata > Viperidae > Vipera > Vipera berus. The sequence continues at coordinate 114,585,929 of NC_138206.1, read as the reverse complement.
CCGCCAAACTGCCGACCTTCTGATTGACAACCTCAGTGTCTTAACCCACTGAGCCACCACGTCCCTATGGGTTAATACTATTATGTCCCAAAAGTCATATCCTGCTTCCCTGGGGCTGTGGCTGATGACTGTTGGATATTTTTTGGTGTGAGGGATTGTTGATTCTAGGGATCTTTGTCTTTCTAATCTCATCAGCTTCCTGGTTCCAGTCTTTCTGACAAGATTATCACATCTGCATTTCTGCAGACCTGGTTTCTGTCTGGGGCAAAGAGATTTGGGGGACGGGTGTTTCTGCCTTTAAGATCCTTTGGGGAAATATAATATTCTGCCTTTTAATATTCCCCCCAAAAATATTTCTTTCTCTGGGCGGTGGGGGGATGACTTCCCACACAACCCTGCTTGTAAAGGAGGCAAATAAACCCGCAACAAAGCAAATTTGTTATTCATATCAATTTACCTTTTGTTTTTTTTGTTTTTTTCCTCTCTGACTGAGTTTGGGCTGTCATCTAATGAGAACTAGGTGAAAAGAAACAAGGGGACAGTTAGAGAGACATCCGATGGATAAAAAACAGATTTATCCAGGTGATTATTCTTTTTTTAAAAAAGCAAAAAAAACAAAACACATTTAACATTTTACAGAGATCCGACAGAACAGACCTGCCAAAAGAGAGAGATAGAGAGAGACATGAGTTTTCTCTCTGAACTTTTGTTTCCTGCGACTCCGACGACTCTGGAGGAAGAAAGCACAGCTTGTTATGAACAAGATGATAAAATAAACAATTCAAAAGGTTCCAGGGCCATCACAATGTTTGTCTTCTCTATTAATTTTCCAGTGAACATGCAAAACAGGCCGCCAGGCACAAACAAATAGAAGCCTTCAATGACATTTATTATGAGCCATGCCAAGGAGGTCAGCATAAGATTCTCTCCACAAAAGCAAAGAAACCTGTCTTTTCTTCTAACGATTAAGAGGAGGTTGCTGAGAAAATGCACAGTGGTATTTTTTTAAGAAATAATACATTAAGGTTTTTTTTTTAGAGTACCTATAAATACTCCTTCCTACTAAACCTTGCCTTGTATAATAATAATAATAATAATAATAATAATAATAATAATAATAATAATAATAATAATAATAATAATAATAATAATAATAACAACAACAACAACAACAACAACAACAACAACAACAACAACAACAACAACAACAAAGTTGGAAGGGTCCTTAGAGGCCATCTAGTCCAACCTCCTGCTCAGCCAGGGAACCCTATACCATTTCAGACAAAAGAGACTGTCCAGTCTCTTCTTAAAAAAAATCATGGACATGAAATTATCAGTCCTAAATGTCAATAGATGGTAGTCGATGGTGCAGACGTATAAATCTACAATGTTGACTGTGAATCTATTCTTCCTAAGAAAGCTAGTATTTTTATCCATCAGCAGAAAGCCTGATACTTTCATATTAATTTATCTAACATGGAGCTAGATGCATGGTGCTAGAATCAGCCAGATGTTTGGCTAAAATGTTTGACTCTCTCCCATTAAAATCTATCAAGCTGGGTGTTGTTTTTTTCCTCCCCCTCAGAACTTAAATGAAATTAAGAGATTTGGAAAATAGTTCAGTTTGTTCACTGGAACAACTTATCTGTTCATTAAATCTATATCTTGTCTCAGTTCAGTGGGACTCTAGGTGCCTGATGGTATATATAATAAAGTTTCAGAAGAGTAATATCAAAATATCAAAGCACCTGAGGGCAGGACAAGAAGCAACAGATGGAAACTAATCAAGGAGAGAAGCAACCTACTGTAGAACTAAGGAGAAATTTCCTGACAGTGAGGACAATTAACCAGTAGGACAACTTGCCATCAGAAGCTGTGAATGCTCCAACACTGGAAGGTTTTAAGAAGAGACTGGACAGCCATTTGTCAGAATTTGTATAGGGTTTCTTGCCTGAGCAAAGGGTTGGACTAGAAAACCTCAAAGGTCCCTTCCAACTCTGTTATTCTGTTCTGTTCTGTTCTGTTCTATTCAAGAATAAAGAAAAATATATCAATAACATAAAAGTTATTTTACTATGACAACTTTGTGGTCATCTCTCAAGGGCTTTCTAGAAATGCCAGTCTTTCTAGATTTCGAGAAGATCATTGCAGTGGGAAGCCATCTTCATAAGGAGGAAACTGCTGAGACAGCAACTCTATAAATTGCTGGTTCAAAATACTTCTCATTATTATTGAGGTTCTCTTTAACTATCTGTCTTGGGGAGTGTACCCAATAGTGGTTTTGCTCATAATGACTTGCATGTGGACAATCCATTTACCTGAGATGTCTGATTTTAAAAAACTCCCACTCGTGGGGAAATAACATATACGATAAATATGTCTCCACCTTTGTATATGTGTACTCTAAATAATGACTATAGTAATCCTTGAATTGATGCCAGAACTGAATAGAAATCTCAGTTCGGAGAAAAGGAAATTGAAATGGTATATGATTAATTTTCTTACAAACCACTGTTGGTCTATTTCATCAGACTGGATCTATCCAACGATCTAGCTAATACGCACCGAATTTGTAGCTCTTTTGACTACAAATACACAGAATAAAGGAATAATCAGTCCTCTTGTTTACCAATAAATTTCCTCAATATAAATAAGAATTTCAGCTTTTAAGAACTCACTTTTTTTCCAAACTGAACAAAATTGTTAGACGAGAACTAATATCCTTGGATTTCCTTCCCAAATCTTTCTTTCTAGCATAATATAGGTATTGTGTTGTAGACACTTTGTTTTTTATACAAGACAACTTTTACATGGAAAGGAACAAGATTTCGTACCTATAAATTGGTGGCTGGCTGTAAGTTGCAATATCACTCATTATATATATATATATTACATGAACTGCCAGGATGAGCAAGATCACTACGACTTGGTCAAGTCTCCTAAATTTGATATTTGCTCTTTTGTTACAGCAAGTATTCACCTGTTTAATTGAACTTTCATCTGTCATGACATGTTGCCAAACTATCTGATAATTTGTATCTAATGGGATCTGGAACACTTCAGGACAAGTCTCAATCAAATGGAGTCTTGTCTCATGTGACAAAAAATATGTTTTGTCGTCATTTATTTTAAGTTACTGTCTTCTTTTAGAACAGGGGTCTTCAAACTTGGCCTTTTTATGACTTGTGGACTTCAACTTCCAGAATTCCCCAGCCAGGCACACTGGCTGAGGAATTCTGGGAGCTGAAGTCCACAAGTCACAAAAGGGCTAAGTTTGAAGGGCCCTGCTTTAGAAACTGTGACAAAGCTTCAAAGATTTATTTTAAACAGGGGTCTTCAAACTTGGTCTTTTTATGACTTGTGGACTTCAACTCCCAGAATTCCTCAGCCAGTGTGCCTGGCTGAGGAATTCTGGAAGTTGAAGTCCACAAGTCATAAAAGGGCCATGTTTGAAGGCCCCTGCTTTAGAACCTGTTACAAAGCTTCAAAGATTCATTTTAAACAACAGCAAAAAAAAATATCTATCCAGAACTTCCTATATTAGCAGAAAGGGTTAATTCTCTGTTAATACTTAGCAGAACTCCTTTGGAACTTTAAACAAATTAACTAACGCCTACTTTTGAAGATCAAAATAGTTCCACTCTTTATGTTAATCATTTAGCTGGCTTTCCAAAATAACAATGGGAAAACCTCCCAGAATTAATTACCATTTTGTTGCAAAAATTTATACCAAAATGTTCTGCCAATTCCCTTTCGAACTGCAAGTTTTCTCATGTTTTCAGTTCAATGGGGGTTATCTCCAAATTGCTAAGGGAATCCTGCTGCTTTTTAAGTTACACGACCTTAAGATCCTTTGCCACAATTGATCCAGAAGTATAAATGGTGGTTACAAAAATAAAAAAAAATAAAATAAAATAAAAGATGTGGAAATGCTGAATTCCTGCTGGTGATGTCTCAAATTTCAGGTCCAAGGGTCACTATAGGATTAGATTCAGATACTTCTTTACTGATGGAGATCTATCAATGATTGTTAGATATGATGCTTTCAAGGTTAGATTATTTGTGGCAACTAAATGCGCAGAGGTGGATGGTACGGGCCTTGTTTCTGCATTCATAGAAATAGGAGATTACCCATTAAAGTTTCAGGACTTAATTTTGGAAACAGAAAAGCTTCCAGATTAACAGCTATATCTTTCACTAAAGTGGGGGGGGGTTGTCTTCAAACTTGGCCCTTTTATGACTTGTGGACTTCAACTCCCAGAATTCCTCAGCCAGAGTGTCTGACTGAGGAATTCTGGGAGTTGAAGTCCACAAGTCATAAGAAGGGCCAAAGTTGAAGACCCCTGCACTAAAGTGTTTCACTGGAGACAAAAGAGATAAAGGTCAATCACGTAGAAACTAAGGTGGTATTGCAGACTTTTCTTTCTTCTATTCAATCACATCCGATTCTCAGAGATTGCCTGGACAAGTCCCAGAATTTTTTTTTTGGCAAGGTTGAGAGAGGGAAGGCCTGGGCCCCAAAGTGACCCAGCTGGTTTGTGTCCAAAGAGGGCTAGAACTCACCATCTCCTCATGATGCCTTCAACATTATATGCTCTCATTGCCCTCAAAAAAGATCAGCCCTGAGCAGGGATGAACAATAGTCTAACAAGTAGGAATAGCTGGTCAGCCTTGCCAAGGTTCACAGGCTAGTCAGTACACAGAGAGCTGAAGACTGGACTGGAAAGTGTGTGTGTGTGTGTGTGTGTGTGTGTGTGTATTTGATAAAAAAAAATAAAATTAAAAAGGCAATAAAAAGTCATGTCTGTAATTATTGCCAAGATCATAATGTCACAAGGAGGTCCCTTCAGCTTTAAGGACACTCAAGCTACATGACCCCATAATACCCTTCTGTTCATTTATGGCACTAAATTTACAACTAGACTGACACAGTTCAAATCCTGCAAAACAAAAACAATGAACTGTTTCATCTACTTTAACTCATACAGGACAAGGAGTCACTGAATGCTCTGAAATAATGTTAAATTATAAAGCCTTATCGTTAAATTACAAGAAGGTTGCCCAATTATATATAAAGATAAAAATCATTCATTCGGAATTGATTTGGAAGTTTTATTTATTTTTATATCACATTCCTACACTAAGTGGCTCTTATATAGAAATCTAGATTAAATAATTTAATTAATTTGCCCATAACAATCTGGACCAGTTTTCCAAAATGAACTGGTAATCCAGACTGGGTTTTTCAGGTTTCACAGATTCCTAATGGATATTTTAATAATCCAGAGCAGATAGGAGTACTTGTTGAAAAAATCTCATAACAAATTCCAATGGTAATTGTCAAGCTTTATCCTTTGATAATGATCTAGCTTTCCAGCCAATTTGTCCCATTATGCTATAAAACATAATAAAATTATACATGCCAGTCAGAGTTTATGTTTTCCCATGCTAGTTGTTGGGAGGATGTAACTCCAGTTTTCTCAGAAAACATGTCAGAAGTAAGTAGAAGGTAACCGTATATACAAATAAAACCCTTATCTATACGAGATGGATCTAAATATTTTTGAAACTAATAACCTAGATACAAACTGACTTGACCCATCTTTGACCGGTTCCAATGTTTGCTTCCTTCTTTTTCCTGCTTCAAAAGCTAGTTATTATATAGCTTTTCAAGTCTGTTTGGGACACTTTTTGAAAACCCAATACAACAGAACGAAAGATCACCTTAACCCAGTGCACAAGGTCAACAGTACACCTATTGCTTCTGAGTAGAAACTACAGTATACAAATGGATTGCCAATCTTCCAGGCTTGGAAATGGTGAAATAAAATTTCAGAAACAATGCAGCTTTCCTTTCATGTTACATCCTTAATCTTCTGCTGATTAACAGAGCCTGAAGTTATGAGCTGATTACTACCCTCATTAAGTATTATTTTACCCTTCAGCTTCTGTAATAAAGCATACAGTATGAACACTTTTAGAACTGACACCGTATCTATTGCCTGCTTTCTTTTATCTTGGCTTGTGATATAGAAGTTTAAACTATCCATGTTCCTTCCCTTCCAGGAAGCAGGACTCAGGTTAGTCTTGCTATTATTCCAACTACTTTTCTGCATAATTTCATCTACCCTACAGTCTGTTTAATTTTTTTTTAAAAAAGCTTTAATTTCTTGTTGAACATTATTCTCAAAGCTTTCGTGTATTCTTTCATTAAACAAATATTCCCTCCACCCAAGGAAACAGCTTCCAGATACTAGGGATGCAATAATAATAATAATAATAATAATAATAATAATAATAATAATAATAATAATAATAATAATAATAATAATAATAATAATAATACATAATTATTGTTCCTATTCTACATGTACATAGTCCCAAGAACCACTTCCGTGTCCCAGAAGACAATCAGCAAGGACACAGACTGATTCAGTATTTAGCGCATGAAGAACAACTTAATTAAGTGATACTTTAGAAATATCACTGGAGCATTGTTACAGGCACTGTACTTGAGCATGTATCTCATTGTTTTGACAAATGTACTGGGAAAGTTGCTTTGTAGCTAGTTATGTTTCTGGAATACAACTGGCTAGAAAGCAAGGACATGTTATTGCTGTAATACAGGGTGGAATTGTGCAATTATTTCCAAACAGAACAGGAGGAGGAGGAGGAGGAGGAGGAGGAGGAGGAGGAGGAGGAGGAGGAGGAGGAGGAGGAGGAGGAGGAGGAGGAGGAGGAAGGGGAACACTTGATTGTTTTCTTTTCTTATTTTTGTTGATGGTAGGTTGAATTAAAATATGGCTGGGAATATTAATTGGAACTCATGCTTGAACAATCGTGTTAGAGGTGGTGATACTTGTCAAATAGATTTAAAAGTATAAGTTAGATTCAAAGACATAAGGGGAAAAAGAAAGTATTCTACTGGATCAGTACTACATTAATAACTGCTTAGTGCAATTTATGGGTGATATTTCAAAAACTCTTGTCTTTGAAATACCACCCAAATCTGATTGATTCCCTCCCCCATTTTTTAAAAAAAATAGATGACAAGATAGGTTGATTCAGACAATTGTTTTATGATGCATGCTTACCTTTAAAATAATAAAAAAATAATAAACCTTTATTGTCAAAGTACAACATGTGTACATTGAGATTAGCTGAGCCTCCCCCCCCGTGCTCTCTCCCCCCAACACACAGTGACAACAAACACTCCATCCCACCACACTATGTGAAGCAACTACACCACACACCGGCCTCCCAAGTCAATTCTGCATAAGATTATGTCCCATTTAAAAGCCTAACAGCCCACGGATAAAAGCTATTTTTCAGCCTGTTGGTACAGCTGGCTATATTCCTATATCTCCTACCGGATGGTAGGAGAGTAAAGAGATACCGTCCAGGGTGTGAGTCATCCCTGAGAATCTTCCTCACTCTTCCAAGGCAATGAGCCCTGGCGGTGTCATCCAGTGGTGTCAGGGAACAGCCCACAATGTCTTGTGCTGTGCTCACTACCCTCTGTAATACTTTCCTGTCCGCGGCTGTCAGACCAGCATACCAAACCACAATACCATACGAGAGGACGCTCTCTATAGTAGACCAGTAAAAGAGGGTCATTAGCTGTTGTTCTACCCTGTTCTTCCGCAAGACCCTAAGAAAGTATTATTATTATTATTATTATTATTATTATTATTATTATTATTATTATTATTATTATTATTATTATTATTATTATTATTATTATTGCATCCCTAGTATCTGGAAGCTGTTTCCTTGGGTGGAGTGAAGCCTCTGTTGGGCCTGATATATGGCCAAATGTAGCCCAGAACCAGTTTTGCACACTTTTTTTTTTGGTCCAAAGAAATGTAAGAATAGAACAACAGCAGGGGAGAAAAAAAAGAGCAGAGCTTCTTTTCTGTGTTCAACACAACAGAAAGAATAAAAGTTATTTCTTTTCCACCAGGTTGAGCAAGAACATTTGGAAGCAAGCAAGATAAGGGTTTGGCGCAAGGCTATTCTTCAGTATGTTTCACCTAAATGTAACATTATTCGACCTGAAGTTGGTTTCAACTCTACCTTCTCAAACCACATTAGGAAGTTAGCAAAGACCAAGTTCAGTCCAAACATGGAAAGTCACTTATTCCATCTCCTGTTAGAAAGTTGGAAAAAACTTTCAAAATCTTTCAACCCCCTGAGAATTAAATTCAAGGCATTTGCTGTCTTGAACAGTTGGTGATATAAGGCAAAATCATGGTAAGGGCATCTGCAGTAAAAGAGTCAACAAAATCAAGTGTGCAATCACCCATCCAAGGAGATTTTTTAGAAGAGCAGGTTTTAGTGGTACAATTACAGCCACTATCATGACTTTGCCACTCACTAAAAGAGAATTCCTTGGTCTCCTCAACATTTTATGGCTGGACTGAGTTCTTGGTTTCCACGGGAAAGTCATCTTGGAAGATGGGTGGTTTTATTTCCCATTGATTTGAACTGTTTTGTCTGGGAAGGTAGATTTGAACTAGGGACTCAGTTTTGGATCGTTATTTTATTCCTCAACCACTCCTTGTGGATGCCCCTATACAATGAGGAAGGATGTTTTTATTCCCCTGTAGAAAAACCTTTGGGTGGAAATATCCAGTTTGCCAATTTATTCACTATCCCTTTAGACTTACTTTTAAAAAAACAAAAACAAAATGACCATAACATGCATTTTGCTACCCATATTGATTGGTGAGGAGGAGGAAATGGTTCCAGAGAAATTCTCTAGAGGGAATTTAAAAAGAAACACAGATTAAAAAAAAATCTCTTAATTCAGAAAATAATTCCTATAGCACAGGAGGCAACATCTGTGGGATGAATAATTTTTAGAAATAATAATGTATCCTTGTCTAGATGTAGAAGGCATTAGATAACCTCAGCTGCCATGCTGTAAACCATAAAAACAAGAACAGCTATAAACCTGTCCATAAATTTATAACCAAAATGGGTCAGATATTCATGATACTCTTTTGTACATGCATGTCTTTCCATAGGTCATTCACTGAAATGTCTATCATTTATGCATGTTATTTTGTTTTGTTTTGTTTCTTAAATGGGAGAGAGATCAGGACCAATCTTTCAGCACATTTCTTTGTTTATTTAAAAAGCACCCTAAATTCCATATTGTACAATGACCAATATTTTCATAATTGTTCCCACAGTCATTAGCCAATCTTGACTGTTTCCAAAACACCCAAAAGATTTGAAAATGAGCATCACAGGAAAAAAAAGGCAGGGAAGGCTGGTCTGGGAAGAAGAAAAAAGGTCCCAAGCAAACAAAGCCATCACATTCATTTTGATGTCACTTGCTTTCCCTACTTCAATATAAAAGCTTAAATTCATTTTATTTTTATTTATTTTTATTTTAATCCCATTTATATCCCGCCCTTCTCCGAAGACTCAGGGCGGCTTACAATTTAAAGCACAAATCAATGTGCTTAGCAATAGCCTTCATTCTATGTATATGCCTGCTTATTAGGGCTTTCGCCCCCCCCCCAGCGGCATTATTACAAAGTCAGCTTATTGCCCCCAACAATCTGGGTCCTCATTTTACCTACCTCGGAAGGATGGAAGGCTGAGTCAACCTTGAGCCTGGTGGGACTCGAACCTGCACTAATTGCAGGCAGCTGGTGTGACTTAAGGAGGCATTAGCCCACTGCTCCACCAAGGCTCTTTGGAAAAATATAGATGGGGAATGAAATGTAAAAAAAAATGATTTGCCCCTCCCAAATTAAAGATTGATTGATTGATCTCATTTTTATTATTATATATAAATAACTCAAGGTACAGAACATGCCTAACACTTCTTCCTTCCTGCCACAAAGAAGAGGACATCAAACTATTCTCCAAAGCACCAGAGGGCAGGACAAGAAGCAACGGATGGAAACTAATCAAGGAGAGAAGCAACCTAGAACTAAGGAGAAACTTCCTGACAGTTAGAACAATGAACCAGTGGAACAACCTGCCTCCAGAAGCTGTGAATGCTCCAATACTGGAAGTTTTTAAGAAGAGACTGGACAGCCATCTGTCTGAAATGGAATAGGTTCTCCTGCTTGAGCAGGGGGCTGGACTAGAAGACCTCCAAGGCCCCTTTCAGCTCTATTCTATTCTATTCTATTCTATTCTATTCTATTCTATTCTATTCTATTCTATTCTATTCTATTCTATTCTATTCTATTCTATTCTATTCTATTCTATTCTATTCTATTCTATTCTATTCTATTCCCCACAATAACAACCCTGTGAAGTAGGGTGGGCCAAGAAAGTAGCTGGCCCAACCAGCTGCCTTTTGCACCTAAGGTGGGAGTAGAACTCATAGCACCCCGAGTCATAGGTCAGCATCTCAACCACTAGACCAAATTGTACCTTCATAATTTTTCCATAAACGTGTCTTGCATTTAGTCACCATAATATGCACAATGTGCAGTAAGAATTCCACAATGAATTCACGGCAGTTTTGTCCCAAAGGTGTTTTTTCAAGAGGCAACTGGACTTTCTTTGTTTTTCCTTGAAGATGTTTCACTTCTCATTTATTTATTTTATTTTTTTTTAATCCCATTTATATCCCGCCCTTCTCCGAAGACTCAGGGCGGCTTACAATTTAAAGCACAAATCAATGTGCTTAGCAATAGCCTTCATTCTATGTATATGTCTGCTTATTAGGGCTTTCGCCCCCCCACCCAAGCAGCATTATTAGAAAGTCAGCTTATTGCCCCCAACAATCTGGGTCCTCATTTTACCTACCTCGGAAGGATGGAAGGCTGAGTCAACCTTGAGCCTGGTGGGACTCGAACCTGCACTAATTGCAGGCAGCTGGTGTTACTTAAGGAGGCATTAGCCCACTGCTCCACCAAGGCTCTTAATACTCAAGAAGTTTATTCCGCTCTTGGGACAACCATGACCTGGATGACTGAGAATCTCCATAGATATGTCAGTTTAGAGGACTTTTCAGAATCATGTTACTACATTTCTATTGTACTGTTCTACAAGAACAAAAGAGAATGCCCATCTTCCACTAAAGTATTTGAATTTACCTACAGTACATTTATTAAATGCCAGTTTTTATGTCAGCTGGTTTTCAATTGCAACTAAATACTTTTTGCATGGGGTCCTTGACACTCTCTGAGCTTGGTTGTTTGTTTGCAGACCTTTCATTCCCCAACTAGTTAACAACATTGACGCTATTGATCAGTACATCAACTCTGATGATGTTACCTAGTTAGGTAATGAAACATCTGCAAGAAAACTACCAAGTTCAGAGAGCAACAAGAACCTCACAGTTATCTTCTGTTGATAAATACATGTGTGTGTCTGTGTGTTTGTGTGTGTGTGTGTGTGTGTGTGTGTGTGTGTGTGTGTCTGTTGGAATTCATGTTCTAAAATACAAGCTACAGGGCTACCATCTGGAAGACTTGAAACAGATTGGGAGCTTTCTAGAGCACAGACCAAAAGAGAGGCTGGGGAATTAAAAAAAAGGGAGGGGGAGAACCAATAATGAAATGAAATATTAACTACTAGATTTCCTTCAATACTGCTTTCTGTAAAAGTATTTGGGATTCATGTGTTCAAAAAATAGAATAGGAAAATTTTATATGATCTAAAGATCTGAAGTGATGCTCTTAACTTTCTGTGGCTGGAAAATTCTGTCTCCTGAAACATGAAGTAGGCCTAATCTCCTGCAAGAGAACATGTTTTCAAGCACGTCATTTCAAAACATGTTTGCAAATTGTTTCTGCTGAATAAACACTCACAATGAAAGCAAACGCATGACCTGTCAAGCTGGAAGCTTTACCCATCTGCAAAATGGAATTTAATACTCAAGATTAAAAATGGTGGTGGTGGAGCTACAAAATGAGAAGGGTTTATTCGCAGAATAATAAACAATGCATTTTTTTCTTCTTCTTACATTTAGATGTAAGATTAGTTTAATCTGAAGTGATGGGGTTGGCTGTCAGCTCTGACAACATTTTTGTGCTGTGAGTTTTGAAGAGCTGTCTAATACTACATTCAAAGAGAATGTAAGAGTCATTCAGTTGGAAACACCCATAAGCTGGAAAGTTGTGAAATGTGACAATAATAACACAAACCAGGGATGGCCAACTTTTGCATTCTTGGAAACTGTTCTGTTTTCCCGGCAGTAGACAAGCGGCTAGACGTGAAGTTTGATGCTCAGATTGACCCCTTCCACAAGTGTTCATGCTTCATAATAAAGTTGACAGCTTCTAGAGTAAGAGTGTCAATATTTTGAGAGATCTATGCTCGAAAACACAGGATGTTCAATTGTGCAGTTATGTATTCCACACATGAATTGTCAAAAACAACAGTAGGAGAAGTAGTGATCTAATACGATGGCGAACATTTCGTTCCCAGGAAATATTAAGCAAGAGAACATTTGATTTTTTTTAACAACCTGAAAACACTTTGGAGTTTTGTTTCTGTGAGTGAAACATCTGTCAGATATTTCTCCTGTCTTCTGACATGCAATTTGGTGGAAAAGGCAGAAAAAAATAGATCAGGATTATCTTTATTTCTTTGCTTGTCTATACATTTTTTTTAAAAAATATGTTTTATTATTTTTTTACCTAATCACATTAATATTTAGTAAACATCATGTTGTCTGGGTTTATACAATTTAGGTACCTGCAACCCCACACTTGTCCAGGTGTTCAGTCACTGATTAGTCAGGGAGTGATTCAAGCCAACTCTGAATTGAATTTTTGATTCAATTGGAATTTGCAATCAATTGGCTTTTAGAATTAGATTGGAAAGATTGAATTGATTAGATTTGAATTGTAGACTTCAATCCCCTCTCAAGCCCTCTTCCTTTGACTCAAAATTGGAGTAGTTTTTTTCACACTGAGATCAAACTGAAGGAAAAACTTTTTTTCCATATTCATAAAATCCTTTCCTTCCTTCCTTCCTTCCTTCCTTCCTTCCTTCCTTCCTTCCTTCCTTCCTTCCTTCCTTCCTTCCTTCCTTGATCAATGTTATTGTTATTTTATATGTCTGAACTATAGAGTTTATGAGCTTCAGAAAAAGGACCTGCCTTGCATATTAATAATATTATAAAGCTCTCCCACCAGTTGCATGCAGGTACACACACACACAGAGAGAGAGAGAGAGAGAGAGAGAGAGAGAGAGAGAGAGAGAGAGAGAGAGAGAGAGAGAGAGAGAGAGAGAGAGAGAGAGAGAGAGAGAGAGAGAGAGAGAGAGAGGGAGGTACATGCAAATACACACAAAAACCCTTTAGGAAAGCAAGTCATTAATTTCTGTAGAAAAACAGGAGGGGACAAGGGTTATATATTATCTCTATTGGGAGTTACGATGAAAAGTATGTAACTGTATTGGAAAGAAAGAGACAAGACTGTGAAGATCAAAAGCAACACATGGCACTACACCAGGAATGTAACTAACAGGAAATGTGACTTTTTAAAAGACAGTTTTAGAATGGAAGCCAAGTGTAACCTAGCAGATGAGTTTTGATTTTTTTTTAAAAAAACATGCTGAGATGAAGATCTTGGATGCAAAACAAGATAATATGGAAGAACAAAAATGCTAAGGAAGTAATTTTGTTCCACAGGTAGATTAATGACAATAACAGTAAAGAACACGTGTAGTTCTCCTGCCTTTGTGATATTGCCTTTAGCTTGTTTCGGTTCATTAATGACATAAATTTGAGATGAGCCTGGTCTAAAAGAACAACATGACATGAGAAAGACTATGGGGATTTTTTTTCCTGTTTGAGTTGTTACACAGTATGAAGGTAAAGGTAAAGATAAGGTAAAGATAAGGTAAAGGTTCCCCCACACATGCGTGCTAGTCGTTTCCGACTCTAGGGGCCGGTGCTTATCTCTGTTTCAAAGCCGAAGAGCCAGCGCTTCTCCGAGGACGTCTCCGTGGTCATGTGGCCAGAATGACTAGGTTGGCAGAAGCTGGGACGAGTAACAGGCACTCACTCTGTTACACGGCACTCGGGATTCGACCCAACAAACTGCCGACCTTCTGATTGACAAGCTCAGCGTCCTAACCCACTGAGCCATACCGCGTCCCTATAGTATGAAGGTACATCTATACAAATATCATATACAGAAAATAGGTTATGTATATTTTTTAAAAAGTATGAGACACTCAACATAAGGTCAACTGCAACCCTCCTTACCTTCTGTAAGAGCCTAAAGACCTGGCTCTTCCAGCTGGCTTGGGGTTCCAATGGAGGGAGGTTCACATTATCTCTGTGTGTGTGTTGATATATTAACAATCGATGTCATGAACAAAGGCAAATTTATGTGTCCCAGGGTAACACTGCAGGATTCAGTCTTAGTTGGTCACTGGGACTGCAGCAGTGGTGGGATTCAAATATGTGAACAACCAGTTCTCTGTGTGGATGCCACTTCCAGAAGTCCATTCTGGGCCTGGCCAACAAAAAATTAGCTACCGGTCCTGCCAAACTGGCTGAATCCCATCACTGGACCAAAGATTTAGTTTTCTGAGTTTTCAGACTTGACCTCAGAGAACTTCTCTCTAGCAAAAAGATCCCACTTTCTCCTTTTCTCACCATACTCCATCCCTCCTCATCTTTTTATCTAGATTGAGTTATTATAGTATTATATTTGATTTGTTAGGTTTTGTATAGTTTTATCTTTTAATAGGGACACGGTGGCCCAGTGGGTTAGGATGCTGAGCTTGTTGATCAGATGGTCGGCAGTTTGGCGGATCAAATCCTGAGTGCTGCGTAACAGAGTGAATGCCTGTTACTTGTCCCAGCTTCTGCCAACCTATCAGTTCGAAAGTACGTAAAAATGCAAGTAGAAAATAGGGACCATTACGGTGGGAAAGTAAAAGCGTTCCGTGTGCCTTTGGCATCTAGTCATGCTGGCCGCATGACCACAGAGATGTTCTCGGACAAGCACTGGCTCTTTGGCTTTGAAACGGAGATGAGCACCAGCCCCTAGAGTTGGAAACGACTAACACACATGTGTGGGGGAAACTTTACCTTTACCTTATCTTTTAATACGGTAAGGCACCCAGAGTTAATGCGGGGTAAGATGGCTGGCTAATAACTGTTACAAGCAAACAAAAACCTACTTTGTAGACATGGTGGGCAATCTAAAGATGCAGAGATTAATATCACTAACCCAAAATGCTTTCCTGCAGCCCCTAGATCTGTCTCTGATTAGCAAGAAGTGATGACTTAGCTTCTTGCTGTTGGAAATAGAAGACCATTTTTTAAAAAATAAATAAATTAAATTTTCTAAAATGAAACTTCTACAGCTCCTCTCTTTAAAATTAAGTATCACCCAAATTACCTCATCACTCTACCCGCTATGGTCATTGTCCACACAAAAATTGCTAAATATGGTCGGTGGACATAAAAATTTGGTTTACCCTCTGCCTGATAGTCCCATGTTCAGCAGAAGTATAAAAATGGGGCCTAGATGTGTCTTTCCACTGTTCATGGCATAACCATAATTAAGGGTTTCTGGGTGTTGAATATTCATCCATAGTGCCTGATATAAAAGGATCAGAACAAACATCCTTTGAGTCTCTGGTAAAGAGGTTCTGGAATTCACGTGTGATTTAGGTTTGTGGTGATAGCATTGAAGTATTCTTTTCTAATCTCTGGAAATCCCTTAAAATCCTTCCTTCCTTCCTTCCTTCCTTCCTTCCCAATTCCTGCACTTTTGTTTCTGTTTATTATTTTTTAAAAAAGCTTTATTTTCCTTTTTTCATTTCATTCTAAATATTAGTTTTTGTTTTTATCTTTCATTTCATTTTATTTTTTAATAAAGTTATTTTGGAAGAAGAAAGGAGAAAGGAGAAGGAGAAATTTAGCAGAATAAGTGTGGTAGGCCTTTTCTCAAGGGCTGTATAAAAAGGAGTTCTGCACCCGGTAGAAATGCAGTTCTTCTCAGGTTATTTCTCACACTGAAATTAGAAAGCAAATGACATCAACATTTAATACCTCCCTGAGGTATTTTGCCACAGCTATAAAATATAGAAGTGAGGCAAGAGAATGCTTGCTTTGTTTTCCTAAGTTGTTTGCCTAGAGGGACTCCATGTGCAGCACGTGTTTTATCATGGGGAAACACAATAGCTATGAGTGGGTATGTTTTCTCTACTCGCTCACCATGCAACGAAAGATGCCTTTTACACTGACAAGCTTGCGTGCTAGAATTAGAGAAACCGTCCATTTGACAAGGTCTGTATACTGGAAGAGTCCTTGAGTCATCTGGATTGATCTCCTTCACCTAGCATTCTGACGTTTCTCTTCTGCTACGGTCAGCACCGGATGTTAGAACCACTTCTGAAGGAGTAATGGTTTACGGACTTCATGCAGATGAATCTATGGAACAGGGGCTACAGGAAACATCAGGAAAAAGGATGAGGGCATGAAACCCTTCGCCATGCATATGCATTAGATAATGAAATAAACAGACTAGGTGCAGAGTTTAGGGACATGGTTCTAAATCTTTTTTATATTGCCAAGCTTCTCTTTCTGCTGGGAAGTCTGTGTCTCATAAGTCTGTGGCTAGCAACCTCCATATAGGTAGCTTCAGTGAAACCACACTACACTTTTTGAGTTTAAATCAGTATGGGTAAAAGCAAACCAAGGGTGTTATCTTCCAAGTTTGCTAATGAGGTGCATCAAACTGAAGAAGAATCTCCCGTGACTATTCTCCTGAATGATGCTGCACAAGAAAACAACAACAACAACAACAACAACAACTATCTTATATTTCTTTGTTTCACCCAATACATAGTGATGCATTGTTCCTTAACCGTTAAAATGGAAGGTTTAAAATAGAAGGCTTAGACAGTGGTACATTACTTGAAACCGTTACCCTGAAGTCATGAAATTCACTGAGTGATTTTGATATTCATATTTTTTAAGCTATTCTAACTTACAGATTTGCATAGATACAGCAAATATTTATGTACATAAATTTTACACGTAAGGACAAAGGCAGCTATTAAAACTATAAGCTATAAAATTTAGCAAGCCTTGTTTCCAAGGGGAAATAAAATTGATTATTGAATCCTCTTACTTGTCATTGCATTGTAATTTAATTTAATTAAAGTCAAAATGAAAGGAGGGCTAGGAGTCAGAGTGCCATCTATTATTGACTGATCATGTCCTTCTCATTATTGAACTTACAATGAAGTGAATTATTAATTAAACCATTCCAAATTAATATGTTGCAATCTGCTATGGGAAGAAGAAGAAGAAGAAGAAGAAGAAGAAGAAGAAGAAGAAGAAGAAGAAGAAGAAGAAGAAGAAGAAGAAGAAGAAGAAGAAGAAGAAGAAGAAGAAGAAGAAGAAGAAGAAGAAGAAAAAGAAGAAGAAGGAGGAGGAGGAGGAGGAGGAGGAGGAGGAGGAGGAGGAGGAGGAGAAGAAGAAGAAGAAGAGGAGGAGGAGGAGGAGGAGGAGGAGGAGGAGGAGGAGGAAGGAGGAGGAGGAGGAGGAGGAGGAAGGAGAAGAAGAAGAAGAAGAAGAAGAAGAAGAAGAAGAAGAAGAAGAAGAAGAAGAAGAAGAAGGAGGAGGAGGAGGAGGAGGAGGAGGAGAAGAAGAAGAAGAAGAAGAAGAAGAAGAAGAAGAAGAAGAAGAAGAAGAAGAAGAAGAAGAAGAAGAAGAAGAAGAAGAAGAAGAAGAGGAGGAGGAGGAGGAGAAGAAGAAGAAGAAGAAGAAGAAGAAGAAGAAGAAGAAGAAGAAGAAGAAGAAGAAGAGAAGAAGAAGAAGAAGAAGAAGAAGAAGAGGAGGAGGAGGAGGAGGAGGAGGAGGAGGAGGAAGAAGAAGAAGAAGAAGAAGAAGAAGAAGAAGAAGAAGAAGAAAAAGAAGAAGAAGAAGAAGAAGAAGAGAAGAAGAAGAAGAAGAAGAAGGAGGAGGAGGAGGAGGAGGAGGAGGAGAGAGGAGGAGGAGGAGGAGGAGGAGGAGGAGGAGGAGAAGGAAGGAAGGAAGGAAGGAAGGAAGGAAGGAGAGGAGGAAGAAAAGAAAGAAACAGAAAATGAAAAAGAGAAAGAGAAGGAGAAGGAAAAGGAAAGGAGAAAGAGAAGGAGGAGGAGGAGGAGGAAGAGGAGAAGGAGACAATTTAGCTTTTAAAGAAAAATAAAATAAATTTTATAAACTCTTATTCATGAAGAGCTGGTGACATATGTCTGGGGCCATTTGGCCTTTCAGATTTTAAAAATGTTTTTGTTTTTTTTAAAGAAATTCTTGGTTTTCAATCCTGCAGATGGAGAGAAAAGAAAGAAGAAGGAGGGCATGTGCTTCTTGTTTGGATTGGGACCAACACCCTTTCACAAATACAGATCAAAACCAATGAATCGGTTGCAAATTATCTACTAAACATAATGTGTTTTGATTCTTTAACTGCAAGAAAATATATTCCATAGTGCTCTTCCATGGCAACAAGGACAAAGCATGAGGCATATTGGGCGGGTGGGGGGGAGAATCAACCAAACACATCTATCTTAGAGCAAGAAGTTTTATTAGGTTAATTCAAAAGTTCTAAAAAATATATATGTGTCCTTGTCAGGGATGCTGGAAAGGGAGAAGGGTGGGTGGAAACTCACCGGCAGATGTATTCATTTAGAGCCTGGCACATCATACATGGACTGGCAAGGTATATTAACATTTCATTTCGATTAGGAAAACAGAATGAAACATAAATGTTAAAAAGATCTGTGTTCAAATGCCAATGTCTAGGCCAGGGGTCTTCAAACTTGCCCCTTTTAATGACTGATGGAGTTCAACTCCCAGAAGTCCTCAGGGAGTTGAACATATATATATGTTCTCAACTTACAGCCGGTCACAATGTGATCTACAGTTTGACGTGGGGGAGGGGGGGGCTGTAATCACACTGAGGGGAGACTACTGAGGGGAGACTACTATGCCCTATTTATACAGAGAGTCCCAGGAGAAGTTAGGAGAGATATGACTCCTATTCAGAATTGTCCATTGCTTATGCAGTAGTTCAAAATCTGGCACCGTTTTCGTGCCAGATCATCGATATGTCTTCCTATGTCTGGATGTCCAGATACCCATTTGGCTTTCCATTGAATTTTGAATTCGAATTTTATTGAATTTATATACCCCCCTTTCCCGTAGGACTCAGGGCGGTTTACAGGGTATATAAAACATCAATACAAAAATTAAGAACAATTAAAAAAGATTAAACTAAATCCCTGAAAAAATATAAAACCCCAGTTAAAACCCCAATTAAAACTCAGCCTGGGCCGGAAAGCTCAAAGAGCCAGGTCTTCAGGTCTCGGCGAAATGACTGAAGGTCAGGGGCAGTCCTAAGCTCCATGGGCAGCTGGTTCCAAAGGGCAGGCGCCCCCACAGAGAAGACCCTCCCCCTGGGTGTTATCCGCTGGCATTCTTTTACCGGCGGCATCCTGAGAAGGCTCTCCCCATGGGAGCGCACAGGACGAAGGGAGCTTGATGCCGGCAATTAATGGTAAAATTGTTGGGCAGATGTTGTGCAAGTGGGGGTAGGGGGGCTTCCTGGATTTCAGGAAGGATCAGTAAGGTTGATTCACGGGCAGAGATTATATGAAACACAGAAGAAAGTGAATATAGTTAGAAATGCTGACATAAAAATAACAAACTGTTATTGATCAGTATATTGTATATTGATGACCCTGGCAACACTCTGATCCCGAGAAACCGGTGTGTTTCATTTAAAAAAAAATGTGGTGGGTTTGAATACTGCTGGGCATAATATTAATAATTATCAATCACCATAATAATATCCTACGATGGATGCTATACTGGGAGAAGAACATTTCTACTAGTCTCTGGCTGTAAGCAAACTGACAAGACAATTGTAATTTTATTATTTTAGCCACGTTTCTATGTTTTGAAAGCAAACATAATATTGAATTTTTTATGGGCGCATGAGAGTTCTTCCTATAATTGCCTTCCTTCAATACTAATATAGTTAGGGCACTTCTTTGAAGACAGTCAATGTGCAATTCAATAGCGAGCCTGGGAAAACAATGGAATTAAAATCGCATTTATGTGATTAGTATCTTCTTCTTTATTATCACTATCACGATCATTCCGATTCACAGTCGGCTTGATCTTTTTTGCTTTATGTTTTTTCCCCCCACTCAAAAGCTTTACACGCTTTACAAACTGATCATGCAGATTGGGGGGGGGGAAATATTCTCCCTTACATTAGCATATGTGAACATGCATCCAGTTATATGCATCCAACATAAGAGCCTTGGTGGAGCAGTGGGCTAATGCCTCCTTAAGTAACACCAGCTGCCTGCAATTAGTGCAGGTTCGCATCCCACCAGGCTCAAGGTTGACTCAGCCTTCCATCCTTCCGAGGTAGGTAAAATGAGGACCCAGATTGTTGGGGGCAATTAAGCTGACTTTGTAATAATGCCGCTGGGGGGGGGCAAAAGCCCTAATAAGCAGGCATATACATAGAATGAAGGCTACTGCTAAGCACATTGGTTTGTGCTTCTTAGATTGTAAGCTGCCCTGAGTCTTCGGAGAAGGGCGGGATATAAATGGAATTAAAATAAAAAAAATAAAAATACTGCATCCGGTATTGGTCACCATGATATAAAAAACAAAAAAGGTGTCAAGACTCTGGAAAGAGTGCAGGGAACAGCCACAAAGATGATTAAGAAGCCAGAGATTAAAAAATAATGAAGAACGGTTGCAGGAATTGGGTATGCCCAGCTTAGTGAAAAAAAAAAAAAAAGAACTAGGGCAAGTGGTGGGATTCAGCTGGTTCACACCACTTTGGCAGAACCGGTAGCTAATTTTTTTGTTGCCCAGGCCCAGAATGGACTTCCGGAAGCGGCATCCACACAGAGAACCAGTTGTTCACATATTTGACTCCCACTATTGACTAGCAGTTTTCGAATCTAGCAGTTCAAAAGCACGTAAAAAAATGCAAGTAGAAAAATAGGGACCACTCCGGTGGGAAGGTAACAGCGTTCCGTGCAACTTTGGCTTCTAGTCATGCCGGCCACATGACCATGGAGACGTCCTCGGACAAGCGCTGGCTCTTCGGCTTTAAAACGGAGATGAGCACCGGCCCCTAGAGTCGGAAATGACTAGCACGCATGGGTGCCCATTCCACACAGTTTTTACAGAGAAGTAAATATAATTTAGCTCATATTTGCCGCGTCCATAATTTAAAAAGTCTAGCCAGGAATGAATTGGTTCCTTCCCTTGGCAGATAAGAAAGAGAAATAAATGCAACTGCTTAAAAGTATCATACTGCTGGCATACAGGCCCCGAGAATTGTGGCATTGCAGACTGCTGCATAAATAATGAAAGTGGGCTCAAGGCTCCATGTAAAGCACACCATAAATCATTCTAGAACAGTCAGTAATATGTGTCCGCTTGTGAGTTTGCTGTCTCCTTCCCATGACCTTTCATCTTACGTCCCATTATGAAGTTTCTGTTTGGTGCAATTGATCAGGTCGGCTTTTTCTCTCGCAGGATGCCAAGCTGCCTAACGATTACAAGCAAACTTGCAGAGGTTCTTATCGGTTTGAAAAGTTAATTCAGGGGAAAGAAGCTGGCAAGGACAAGATTACAGATTCTACCTCTCGTCTTCTCTCCTATGCAGATGAGACGGCTTTGCTGGATTTTTAAATAAAAAATGGCCTCGGTTAATATCCATCCAGGGCAGAACCAGAAGCATCCGGCCTTGCAGAAGGGGAAAAAAAAGGGAGTGGAAAGGTTTTAGCAGCTCTGCGTTTTGGAGACCTTAATTTGAAAAGGACTTAAGGAAGTGGCACCCATACACTTCAGGCAGTCTGTTCTGGGCCTTGCAAAAAAGGTCTAGGGCAGTGATGGCGAAACGTTTAGAGACTGAGTGCCCAAAAACCACCCGGCCTCTGTCCCCTGCCTCCAGCCCACCCTGCCTCACCCCACCCACCCCTACTCAACCCCACCCTGCCCACCCACAGAGCTACCCACCACCTCCATGGCCCACTGCAGGAGATCGCCCTGGTGGTCCAGCAGCGCCATGGTAGCGATGCTCTCTGCCTGCACCCCGCAGCATTATCTGTACACCAAGATGCAAGGGTGGAATCTTGTCCCTGCTACCCAGCTGCCATGTCCTTGGCTGTGCTGCTCCACATGGGCTGCACCAGGGGCTGACTCTCCTCGGAGGGGCTGCTGGTGAGGAGGAAGCCAAGGGGGAAGGCGGGGTTGGGGTGACAGTAGGCAGGCCCACAGACAGGGCTCTGAGTGCTGCCTCTGGCACGCGTACCATAGGTTTGCCACCACTGGGCTAGGGCATCAACCGGTTCACCAAAGTCAACAAAAGGTTAGCTATAGATTCTACCAAACTGGTGAGAACCGGCTGAATCCACCACTGCATCCCTCCCTCAGTCATTTGACTTTATATCAGGTGCTCAGTAACTGGCCCACCTTGATGGCCATTTGCAGCCTCTTACGGTCATGTGATTGGGTTTTACACAGATTTTTGCCAAAAATTGGCATTTACTGCCATTTTTTCGCAAGACCAGCCCAACTGTTTGCAACACAGTCCTTTCAGCAGTTCCAAGAAGGTGCCAGAACCATTTGCGCTATTTAGGTGACCCTGAGGGCACAGATAAACCTCCAAGTGGCTACAACGACTCCCAGAGAGAGTGTTAATGACCAGATGACTGCAAGTTGGGGGAAAAAATCCTTCCATTCTTCCCCATTCATTCAGAAATGAAGAAGCTTCTTGGATGAGAAAAGAAACATTTGCAAGCAAAAACAAAGAAATTCCAGTTGCCTTTTGAAAAACAAAAAATGAAAAAAAAAAATGAAAAAGAACTTTGGGTCCTAAAGGAATGCTTTGTTTGCTAGCCATAACAATCCAACTTTATTAAAAAAAGTATCACACTTTGGAGATCTTTAAGCAAAGCAATTGTGGTGGATAACTCCTGATTATTAATTGTTACACGGCCTCTTGGAGGAGAATTGCAAGCTGTGAACCATCTTAAACTATGTGTTAATCGTTAATTTTAATAATGGGGGAGGGGTGGCCACCGAAGTAAGATGAATGTGTTTGCATGTTGCCATTTGTAACATTCCTGTTAAGAGGTGGCTGCAGTCAGCACATTAATGGGCTTGGCCCTTTTCTAATTTATAATTCTCTCCGCACTTTAACAAGATCCGCGGTTCAGCCTGTAAAACAATTGTTATGGTAAAGTGACTTTTGAAAATTAGCTACACACCAGTTGGTTCAGAAGCCTATTCCCCCGGACTATTCATGCACAAAATACCTTTGTGGAAAAGCTTTTCCAAGTGGGTGATGACTGGAACAACTCCAAATACCTGCCTGCTGAGGCTCCTCACGTGACTGCCAGGGACACATCCTTCTACTTCATCATCTTAAACCATACAGGCAGGAGGGGAAGGGGGGGGGGAATACGCACTCTTGATCTAATTTCAAATCCGGATGCCATTTTAGATAAATGCCTCTCTTTTCAGCTTTTGTTCTCAAGGAGCGATGCAAATCTCAAAGGACAAGGTGGGTTTGTCTTTCTTTGCCTGAAAAGATTCGTCACTATTCTTCTTCCTTCCGGACTTATTTCAGATGGTTAATGAGAGATTAACATTAAGAAAATCAAGATCATGGCTTCCAGCCCTCTCAATTCCTGGCAAATAGATGGGGAAGAAACGGAGGCAGTGACAGATTTTATTTTCCTGGGCTCCAAGATCACCGCAGATGGGGACTGTAGCCAAGAAATTAAAAGACGCTTGCTCCTGGGGAAGAAAGCCATGGCAAATCTAGACAGTATACTAAAAAGCAGAGACATCACCCTGCCAACAAAAGTGTGAATAGTCAAGGCTATGGTCTTCCCAGTTGCAATGTATGGCTGTGAAAGTTGGACCATAAGAAAGGCTGAGCGCCAAAGAATTGAGGCCTTTGAACTCTGGTGCTGGAGAAGACTCCTGCGAGTCCCTTGGACTGCAAGGCAATCAAACCGGTCAGTCCTAGAGGAGATCAACCCTGACTGCTCTTTAGAAGGCCAGATACTGAAACTAAAACTCAAATACTTTGGCCACCTAATGAGAAGTAAGGACTCACTGGAGAAGAGCCTAATGCTGGGAAAGATCGAGGGCAAGAGAAGAAGGGGACGACAGAGAAGGAGGTGGCTGGATGGAGTCACTGAAGCAGTAGGTGTGAGCCTAGATGGACTCCAGAAGATGGTAGAGGACAGGAAGGCCTGGAGGAACATTGTCCATAGGGTCGCGATGGGTCGGACACGACTTCGCAGCTAACAACAACAACAACGAGAGATTTCAACTGGATGCAGAGAGAATAACAGAATAGCAGTGTTGGAAGGGACCTGGCAGGTCTTTTCAGTAGCAAAACTGGCTGATGCCACACAAACTGGGTCCCTCTTTGAACAGTAGCAAGAAGTGCTAACTACAATTAACAGAATAATAGAGTTGGAAGGGACCTTGGAGGTCTTCTGGTCTAACCCCCAGTCAAGCAGGAGACCCTATACCATTCCAGACAAGTGACTGTCCAGACTCTTCTTTAAAAACCTCCAGTCTGAAGGCAAGCTGTTCCCACTAGTTCATTGTCCTCCCTGTTAGGAAGTTTCTCCTTAATGCCAGGTTGCTTCTCTCCTTGATCAGTTTCCATCCGTTGTTTCTTGTCTTGCCTTCTGGGACTTTGGAAAATAGGTTGCCCCACTCCTCTTTTGTGGCAGCCCTTCAGATATTTTGCAGGAGCCATGAAATAGACCAGGACAGAAGACAAATGTGCTGAAACCTGGGGCTGCTCTGAAATGAATCTATATAGTAACAGAATATAGACATCAAAAAAAAACCATCAGGTTGGGAACACTAGCTACTAAGTGTTAGTAGATGATGGTTAGAGCACGACTAGCATGGCTTCAGTAAGTGACATTTGATTTGTCCCTAAAGTGCTTTTTCCAAAAGTCAATTGGACTTTGTTTTTTTTTTCCCCTTGAAAATGTTTCATTTCTCACCCAAGAAGCTTCTTCAGAGCTGAAGAAACTTCTTGGAGGAGAAACGAAACATCTTCAAGGAAAAAAAAAACCACACACAAAAAAAAAAAGCCCAGTTGCCTTTTCAAAAAGCAACTTGGGGACAACCGTGACCTGGATGACTGAGAATCTCTGTTGACATTCAAATTCTTTTCCTAGCCTTTCTCTGGGTACCATCGGTATGCCTGTATCCCTGTACTGTAATTTCCCAGAAGGGGTCTGAAAGTAAGGATTGACATAACAATTAGAATTGGTGAAATAATAATAATAAAAAAGCAGCAAGAAGCAATCATAGTAATGTGTAATATTATAAGGCAATGATTGATTGATTGATTGATTGATTGATTGATGATGATGATGATGCAATATTAGTAGGTGCCAAGCTGAAAACATCATTCCACTCATCTTCATGCAAATGACCTTACATGAGTATATTTGTCTACGTATGTGGGTATCTCTCCTAGGAAAATACATTTGGGTTATGAGAAACAATGTATCCTACTTGCTCTTGCAAAACACTTTTAATTTATTTCTAAAAAACCTGCCTCATTTCTTCCCTCCCTCTCCTTTAGTTTAGATTTTATTGTTGTGAGCCGCCCTGAGTCCTTAGGGAGAAGGGCGGCATATAAATATAATCCTTCCTTCCTTCCTTCCTTCCTTCCTTCCTTCCTTCCTTCCTTCCTTCCTTCCTCCCTCCCTCCCTCCCTCCCTCCCTCCCTCCCCCTTTTAAATATATTGAGCAGAGATGTATGAATATCTTCCCCAAATCAAAAGTATGTTACGGTTTATGAGTAAATTATGCCTTATTTTAAAATGCTAATATAGTCCATTTACAGTTGATTGGCTATCTGGGGAAGAGAATGACTGTTAGGTCAAATTTTGATCACTTTGGCATCGTCATGTAGTTGACACAATTGGTGTCATTTGCAGTAAGCCCTTGATGTAATGGTCACGAATCCATTAAATTGGGGAGTGGGAGCTTAAGCTTTAAATAGAAAATGAGCTTATTGTGTCCTGAGGTCCACTGAATGGAGATCTCTCTAAATTGAGGGCTTGCTTTATTAGCCAAACTGGATTGCAATAATTGAAAAATTATTTGACCAAGTGACATAAAAGACCTCTGTGACGCTTTCGTGGGAAATAATAAAGCAGCTTAAAAACGTAGGACTCCATCTAATGAGCAGTAACTTTGAAAGTTTCTTATTTGGTTGGAAAAGCGGAGTTGAGGTATCCTTCAGCTTCATTAACGGGCAGGCAAAAAAAGAGGTCATTAAGATCTTGTGTCCAAATGCTGTCTTTCAGAAGAACATCAAAAGATTGATTTGGTCTGGGGAGGACTGTGGCACAGAGCCCGCTTCTCTTTTTCATTTTGTGTCATGTCTTCTTAGATTGTCAGCCTGCAGGTAAGACTTGTCTCTTTCAGTGTCTACTCCGCGCTTGGAAAATTGTCATGCTCTATATACCTTTAACAACAACTGTCTTTGCAGTTATTTGCTGCTGGAACAAACAACCGGAAATGTATCAAGCACAAGCAGGAGGTTAAGAGGAAAACACCATTGCAAACTTGTGCAGTAAAACTCACAATACTGTGGTAACGCTCCAATCAGGAGCACTTATCTATGTGATTTCATTCTCTCTTTCTCCTGTCTCAGTCTAAATGCAGCTCATTTTCTGTTCAAAAATATGCCTTCTTTGATGGCTCACGAGTCCCCAGAGTAAAGAATAACCCAGTGGGAAAAAGAATTCAGCTCCTGGAAAATATGAGATAAGTAATTGCTATCATTTTTGAATATTCATGTAAACTATCAAAATCATCTTGGCACAGAATCTATGAATTGTTATTACTCTCCAGATGTTAACTGAGCATCTACAGCCCATTCCAGTAGTGCCAAAATGTTGATTTATGGGTAATGTTTTCATCTCAGCCATGTCTCCATTACATGCCTATGTTTCAATGCTGAATATTGAGTTGTTGGGATAGGTCCCTGTGGTTCTGGACTTCAAATAAAGTCTTTTTCTGTCCCTCTGTATCTTTTTTTTTACACACTCTAGTGCAAACACTCACTTAAAATTGTATGAAGTACTTTCAAAGACTGAACTTTATTAAAGTAGAGGTTTAAGAGTGATTGTACTCTTGTTAAAGAAACCACATCAGCACGTGTGCTATCACATTCTCAGAAGAATTTTCCTGGAATCACATACTCTACAAAGTGTTTCTCAATCCTGGTCTTTAGTACTTGGATAGGCAACTACCACTGTATGACGTGGCTATAGACAACCTTGGAGAGCTTAACCATGGCTCCAATTAACCAGTGGAACCACTTGCATTTAGAAGTTGTGAGTGCTCCATCACTGAAGGCTTTCCCAAAAAAAATTGGACAGTTGTTTGTCTAGAGTGTTATAGATCCCTTCCATCTCTGTTATTCTGTTATTATCATTATACACTAACACAGCCCTTTTCCTAACCTCATCTAGCAGTATGTATAATATGGCAGGGTAACAGAAACCTAAATATTCCTGTTTTCACCACACCCATGTGTTATTGTTGTTAGTTGCAATGTCATGTCCGACCCATCGTGACCCCATGGACAACATTCCTCCAGGCCTTCCTGTCCTCTACCATCTTCTGGAGTCCATCTAGGCTCATGCCTTCTGCTTCAGTGACTCCATCCAGCCACCTCATTCTCTGTCATCCCCTTCTTCTCTTGCCCTCAACCTTTCCCAGCATTAGGCTCTTCTCCAGTGGGTCCTTCCTTCTCATTAGGTGGCCAAAGTATTTGAGTTTCAACTTCAGGATCTGGTCTTCTAAAGAGCAGTCAGGGTTGATCTCCTCTAGGACTGACCGGTTTGATCGCCTTGCAGTCCGAGGGACTCGCAGGAGTCTTCTCCAGCACCATAGTTCAAAGGCTTCAACACCCAAGTAGATTCATCTATATTATCTGGAATAATTTAGGATCTCCTGCACGTCCAGGGGTTGAACTAGAAGACGTCCAAGGTCCCTTTCAACTCTGTTATTCTGTTTTGTTAAGTCAACGGAAAACCACTTCTGCGTTGTTTTCAAGAAACTATATGGATGCATCTAGTAACTCATCTGGAATCAAGTTTGATTCAAAGAAAAGGAGTAAAAAAATCCTGCAGAACCTTCTTAGGAAGAAAACACAGATGAGCTGTGCTCTCAGCTTTGTTACTATACATCTCGACTTTGTAGTCATGTAGTTGAAGTGGATCATGCTTGGTAGGAATTCATTAAGAAATGGAGACTGCATTCTGTAGATGTTTTTCCCAACGTCTGACCAAGTTCCAGGGATACGAGATCAGCTTCTGCAAGACTGGCAAACTTTTCAATAATGAAAAGCACCCAAAGGTGCTTTTTCAGGAAGCAATTGGTTCTTCTTGTTGTTGTTTTTTTAAAAGACATTTTGCTTCTCATCCAAGAAGCTTCTTCAGGTTTGACTGGATGGTGGGGAATGGAAGGATTTGTATTCCTTGCAGACAGCTGGTAGTTTGCATTCTTTTAGAGAGTTGTTGAGGCCATTTGAAGGTTTACCTGTGTTCTCAGGAGCTACAGGAGTACAGGAACCATTTGTGCTTCAGTTTGAGATTCAGACAACACAGAGTCATCCCCAACATTCTACACCTGTCTTCAACAGTGCAGGGACACAGGGCAGAAAATATCCTGCAGCCAAGAAAGCTCCAGACACATCTGCACTACTCAGTTGACCCTGAGGACACAGATAAATGTCTAAATGGTCTCAACAACTCTCCAAAAGAATGCAAATGACCAGTTGTCTGCAAGGAATATAAATCCGTCCATTCCCTACCATCCAGTCAGAGTTGAAGAAGCTTCTTGGATGAGAAACAAAATGTCTTCAAAGAAAAGTTTTGATCACCACGATGTAAAAAAGACTCTAGAACAGGGGTGTCAAACTGTCAGCCCGCGGGTTGGATGCATCATAGCAAAACTGCACCCACCCTATTGCTAGCAATGGAAAAAAAGTCACCATACATCCCGACATGTCACATCACATGACATTGTGAGTTTGACACCCCTGTTTTAAAAAGAGTACAGAGAAGAGCAACAAAGATGATCAGGGGACTGGAAGCTAAAACATATAAGGAACAGTTGCTGGAATAGGGTATGTCTAGTCTAATGAAGAAAAGGACGAGGGGTGACATGATAGCAGTGTTCCAATACTTGAAGGGTCATGGGCTAATGCCTCCTTAAGTAACACCAGCTGCCTGCAATTAGTGCAGGTTCGCATCCCACCAGGCTCAAGGTTGACTCAGCCTTCCATCCTTCCGAGGTAGGTAAAATGAGGACCCAGATTGTTGGGGGCAATAAGCTGACTTTGTAATAATGCCGCTTGGGGTGTGTGTGAAAGCCCTAACAAGCAGGGATATACATAGAATGAAGGCTACTGCTAAGCTTGTAAGCCGCCCTGAGTCTTCGGAGAAGGGCAGGATATAAATGGAATTAAAATAAAAAATAAAAAATTGTCCAAAGCACCAGAGGGCAGGACAAGAAGCAATGGATGGAAACTGACCAAAGAGAGAAGCAACTTAGAACTAAGGAGAAAATTTCTGACAGTTAGAACAATTAATCAGTGGAACAACCTGCCTCCAGAAGCTATGAATGCTCCAACACTGGAGTCTTTTAAGAAGAGACTGGTCAACCATATTTTTTCTGAAATGATATAGGATTTCCTGCCTGAGCAGGGGGTTGGACTAGATGACCTCCAAGCTACCTTCCAACATTGTTGTTGTTGTTGTTGTTATCATTATCATTATTATCAACAAGCATGTCCAGTTGCCTCCTGAAAAAAAAAGCACCTTTGGGACAACCATGACCTGGATGACTGCGAATCTCCATAGACATTCAGGCAAAGGGATTGATTGTATATCATTTTCATGGCAAGATCAGGAATGAGTGCAGTGGAAGCCTTCAAATGTCAGTTAATCATGGCTAGCAGATTTTTTTTTTTTTTTGCACGGAGTGGCATGGAAGAGTAATTCTATATGATTTCTAAGAAGTGCAGATGTCGGAGCTTTGCAATGTGCACTGTTGTCCAGATACCTGCAGAATCCAACAGTTCAGTCAAAACAACTCAGTCAACACGAAGCTGTTGCGATGCAAGCTCCACAATTTTCTGTTCTGGTGAATGATGCCAGGTAAAAACAGGACAGAGCGTCTATCTCATTATTATAAGACTCATTTTTGTCTCATTGTCTTCTCCTTTTTGCAACCTAGGGACATTCTGTGTCCAGATAATACACAGGAGACAACCCTCTGCAAATATGTTTTTGAACCAGGACTTTCAGAAATTAAACTCCAAGCCTGCAGTTTTCTATATGCTCACCTAGGAGGAGAAACCCTTGAACAAAATGGAATGTCCTTTTGAACAGCAAGACCAAAAATAACAATAATGGTAGCACTGGATGTTTCGATGTCTTTTTAAAAGCCCCTTCAGGCACTAAAGATACTTGAAAAGTGATTCAACAGAATATTGAAAATGATGTTGACTCAACTTCAAAATCATTTTAAACCTATCCATTGTCAATCTTGCCTTTGTAAAGGCTGAACAACCGAATGGCATAAAGTGAAGAGACCCCATCAGGAAAGAAATTTAAAAGAAAAAAAATGTGAGAGAAGGATAAGGAAAAACTAGTTTAAAAGCAACCTCAGGCATTTTTTTCCACAAGCTCATTCTTTGAAATAAAATTGGAAATTAAAACAATTATAACACACCCATGAAATGAAGACATGAGCTAAGAAAAAAATAATGAGATGATGGAAAATGAACCAATTTAAACATGTTGTGAAAGAAGAAGCAAATAATTAAAACTACATAGCCATTTTCCTCCGGTGATTACACCTTGACATTTATTGAAATTCTTCCTATATTTCACAATATAAATATCTGGTCTTTTTGTCTATCTGTCAATATACAGTAGTGGCCAAAATTGTGGAAACCTTTTGGGAAAAGTATATTTTTGAGGTTTGATGGCTAATAACACTGCTTTTTTTTTGGGGGGGGGAATAGTACCATAAAATTATATATCAATGGAAAGATAATTGAATCAAGAATGTAAGGCAACAAAGTTTGTTCAATTATCTGTACTGCATTCTATGAAAAGTGATAGCCAAATAACCAGAAAAAGGAAGCACAACTTGCTTAGGTTGATATCAGGTAGCTTTCCTTCATCTGACTGTAGCCAATCAGCACGAGTGTTTAGAGAGCCAATCAGGTATCATCTTGTTTTGGCAATGAGCCAATCAGATCACAGTAGGATTCGGTTATTAATGTCATGTATTGAAGCTGAGAGGAGGACATTTGTTAGTATGTTATGTGATCGCTACCAAGTTGGTTGGGTTTTTTTTCTGTTCTTTCATTTGGTGAGCTTGCAAAATGTAATAAAATTAAAGGAATGGTGCAAAGAGTTGACTGGTTGCCCAAGAAGCGATGTAAAATAGTATTCTTAAGTGAACAAGGCTACAGTTCTAAAGAAATTCGAAGAAAAATTGGTGGAAACTTAACCAAAGGTGGCATTTCTACTGTACACTTTTCCCAAAAGGTTTCCACAATTTTGGCCACTACTGTAGTGATGGTTGGTTCCACAGTTCAAAGAGAACTGCTTAATTTAAATTATGTATTTGTATATGTTGCACACAGATAACTCAAGTTATTCTGATCTATTCTAAAAATCTTTTCCAGATCTGTTGCCTTTAGGACCCCAGTCCTAATTTTTAGCTTGCTTTTCTTGCACTATTTGTATCCATACATTGCATCTTTAAAGTTTTGATTATAGGACACACCAGAAATTAACTTGATCTTCAGAGTTAGTTTCAGAAATACGTTTTCTTAAATTTGATGTACTTCAATTGAATAGAGCTAGATTATGCATCAGAGTAGCCTATCCAGGGACCTTCTTTGACATGTTGTGACTAAAACTCCCATAGTTCCCAGCCAGCTCTTCCTTGCCCATCTTGACAGTGAACTGTAGTTTCAACAAATAGGTAGAACACCAATGCAATGCTCTGTTTTCTTGATGCAGAGTAAGTTAGTCCTATATAAATCAACTGGTAAAATCAATTTCAGTTAGTAAACATTTCAATCCAATTTGTCTTATAACTGACACTGTGACAAAAATAACAATAGCAGACTTACTTGAAAATTAAGGGTTTTCTTAGCTACAAACAGGATTTTAAAATGTCAAACGTTCTATTGAAAGGGGAGCATTTTCAAGTCCAGTTATTACCAACAGAAGAATTAGGTCTATTCTAGTATAATTCCTCTCTTCACAAGCAACTAAATCCTTAATTTTTTTGCTGAGCATCTATGATATTCCAGAATATCCAATCTTATTTTTGGGGAAACACGGTAAATATGAAACAATTGTCAAATATCTGAATGTAAATCACGTGACCAGGAGGATGCTGCAATGGTCATCAGGGTGAAAAACGCTCATAATGGAATGGAATGGAATGGAATGGAGTGGAATAGAGTGGGGTGGAGTGGAGTTTCAATGGAATGGAATGGAATGGAGTGGAGTTTCAATGGAATGGAATGGAATGGAATGGAATGGAGTGGAGTGGAGTGGAGTGGAGTTTCAATGGAGTGGAGTTTCAATGGAGTGGAGTTTCAATGGAATGGAATGGAATGGAATAGAATGGAATAGAATGGAATGGAATGGAGTGGAGTGGAGTGGAGTGGAGTGGAGTGGAGTGGAGTGGAGTGGAGTGGAATGGAATGGAATGGAATGGAATGGAATAGAGTGGAGTGGAGTGGAGTTTCAATGGAATGGAATGGAATGGAATGGAGTGGAGTGGAGTGGAGTGGAGTGGAGTTTCAATGGAGTGGAGTTTCAATGGAGTGGAGTTTCAATGGAATGGAATGGAATGGAATGGAATGGAATGGAATGGAATGGAGTGGAGTGGAGTGGAGTGGAGTAGAGTTTCAATGGAATGGAATGGAATAGAGTGGAGTGGAATGGAGTAGAGGAGAGTGGAAAAGTTATCAATTGACATTTATTAAGGCACAGAATTGATGCCCTTGGAGATTTTACTGGATTACAATGCCAGTGAGTTATGCAAGCTGTGGATGATGGGGAATGCAATCTGGTGCTACATCTACAGCCATAGATTTACAACTACAGGTGTGGTGTTTCTGGCCTGAGGTTGATCTGAACATTTCAACTGATTTGAAAAACTCCATTTAATTCAACTTTTAAATCAGTTCAGAAAATTCAAATCAAATATCATCAGTTCTACCTATCAGACCAAGCCTGAGTTAGACTAATTAGGGCCAACAATCAGAAAGCTTATTTCGATCTGAGAAAAGCATCAGTACAATTCAATTCACTTACATTCAGCTCAAAGAAAAAAGAAAAAACAACACTCAGTCTACAGTATAAATGTTAGATTCAGAGTTAGTCCAAATCTATCTGTGCATGAATAGATGAATATTCACAC
Organism: Vipera berus; assembly: GCF_964194415.1. NCBI lineage: Eukaryota > Metazoa > Chordata > Lepidosauria > Squamata > Viperidae > Vipera > Vipera berus. The sequence goes on along the minus strand of NC_138206.1, from coordinate 114,552,430 downwards.
ATCATTAGATTTTGTTTCATCGTTATTATTTTTTTCTTTAATCACACTTTAATGGGTGGTTTTACAAAATATGAAGCCAATATGCAAATTTATTTATTTATTTATTTTATTGCATTTATATACCGCCCTTTCCCTGAGGACTCAGGGCGGTTTACAGGGAGTTAAAAATCAACCATACAAAAGTTAAAAAACCAATTAAAAAAAGATTAAACCAACCCTGTACAATTAAAAAAACCCCAATTAAAATAAATTTCTCCTCAGCCTGGGCCCGAGAGCTCAAAGAGCCAGGTCTTCAGGCCCCGGCGGAATGATCGGAGGTCGGGGGCAGTCCTCAGCTCCACTGGCAGCTGGTTCCAGAGGGCAGGCGCCCCCACTGAGAAGGCCCTATCCCTGGGTGTCACCCGCCGGCAATCTCTTACCGGTGGGACCCTGAGCAGACCCTCCCTGTGGGAGCGCACTGGGCGAAGGGCATTTGATGCCGGCAGCAGGTGTTCCCTCAAATACCCCGGACCCAGGCCATGTAGGGCTTTATAGGTGATAACCAGCACCTTGAATTTCACCCGGAGGGCAACCGGAAGCCAATGCAGCTCGCGGAGTATAGGTGTTACATGGGAGTATTGGGAGACCCCCATTACAACTCGCGCGGCCGCATTCTGCACCAGTTGAAGCCTCCGAGTGGTCTTCAAGGGCAGCCCCATGAAACTGGCTCTGCATTTTTTAAAGAATTTATCAGAAAAAAGAAAGAAAGAAAGAAAGAAAGAAAGAAAGAAAGAAAGAAAGAAAGAAAGAAAGAAAGAAAGAAAGAAAGAAAGAAAGAAAGAAAGGAAGGAAGGAAGGAAGGAAGGAAGGAAGGAAGGAAGGAAGGAAGGAGGAAGGAAGGAAGGAGGAAGGAAGGAAGGAAGAAAGGAAGAAAGAAAGAAAGAAAGAAAGAAAGAAAGAAAGAAAGAAAGAAAGAAAGAAAGAAAGAAAGAAAGAAAGAAAATGCTTATGTTGTAAGCCACCCAGAGTCATTAGATATGAGATGGGTGGCAAATAAATTTCTAAATAAATAAACACACAAATAAATAAGTGTGACCTGCTACCAGTTTATTTCATGACAGCTCGATGGACTAGAAGTTTATTGGATAATTATATTTCTCATCCTTGTTTCCATTTCCTGGAGCAAAACAACAAACCTACTTTTACAACTGTACTCAAGGCGATAAGACCTTTGTTTACTTAAAGATCCATTCTCAGAAGAAGAAAAAAAAAACTCTGGAGAAATAATGCTTCTCATTATAATATTTGCGAATACATGTGCATAAAAGGTTGTGCACTTCTTACGACAGGATCAGTGCTGAGAAAGAAAGAAAAAAAATATTTAGAAGAAAAAGAAATGATGATATCATTACTTTTTCCATTGCACCATATTTTGTTTTCCTTTCTTTTTCTAATACTAGCGTACACACATGCTAATGTGGGTTAATGTGTCGCCCAGAAAATGTTATTACTATCACCCAGAAAACATTTCAGTTTTTAATTCTGGTTGATTGCTTTTTTTTTAATTAAAAAAAGGGAGGAGGAGGAGGAGGAGGAGGAGGAGGAGGAGGAGGAGGAGGAGGAGGAGGAGGAGGAAGAAGAAAATAGCTTGGAAAAAAAGGATCAGCAGGAGGCATTTGGTAAAGCAGCATATAAGTCATTGTTCAACTACATGGTTATTACATCACAGAGAAAGTCATTCTGGAGAAATACATCCTAGATACAGTACATGTACGTATGTATATACTGCAGCCAATTTTACAAAAAAGATATTGAGCATTTGGAAAAAAAAAATTCAGAGAGGAGCAACCAAGATGACCAAAGGCCTGGAGACTAAAACATACAAAGAACAGCTGCAGGACTTGGGTTTGGCCAGTCTACAGAAAAGAAGAAATAGGGGAGGTATGATAGCAGTATTCCGGTATTTAAGGGGCTGCCACAAAGAAGAGGGGGGTCACGTTATTTTCCAAAGCACCAGAAGGCAGGACAAGAAACAACAGATGGAAACTGATCAAGGAGAGAAGCAACCTAGAATTAAGGAGAAACTTCCTGACAGTGAGGACAATTAACCAGTGGAACAGCTTGCCACCAGAAATAGTGGGTGCTCCATCACTGGAAGATTTTAAGAAGAGACTGGACAGTCACTAGATCACGGAAAACAGGGAGGGAGGGAGGGAGGGAGGGAGGGAGGGAGGAAGGAAGGAAGGAAGGAAGGAAGGAAGGAAGGAAGGAAGGAAGGAAGGAAGGAAGGAAGGAAGGAAGGAAGGAAGGAAAGAAGCGAGGGAGGGAGGGAGGGGAAGAAGGAAGGGAGGGAGGAGGGAGGGAGGAAGGAAGGAAAGGAAAGGAAAGGAAAGGAAAGGAAAGGAAAGGAAAGGAAAGGAAAGGAAAGGAAAGGAAAGGAAAAGAAGGGAGGGAGGGAGGGAGGAAGGAAGGAAGGAAGGAAGGAAGGAAGGAAGGAAGGAAGGAAGGAAGGAAGGGGAAGAAGGAAGGGAGGGAGGAGGGAGGGAGGAAGGAAGGAAAGGAAAGGAAAGGAAAGGAAAGGAAAGGAAAGGAAAGGAAAGGAAAGGAAAGGAAAGGAAAGGAAAGGAAAGGAAAGGAAAGGAAAGGAAAGGAAAGGAAAGGAAAGGAAGGAAGGATACATACATTCTGGTCATTCCATCCAGTCAATGCCAGTGGTGTCCATTCACAAATCGATGGGAAGATGATGCCATGTTGATAAAGGTCCAAGCTTGAAAACAAGATACCTCTCCAGAAGAACTTCAGAATAGCCTACAATTGAATAATAAGGAGCAACACAAAAAAACAACAACGGATGAACCAAAATAAATCAGGAGAGCGAAAAAGCTGTATACACGGGTGAACACCTCCTAATTTTTAAATTATAAAATCAGTAACTATAATGTTCAAGCCAGTGCCTGAATTTCATTGGACTATACATGAGGAGGTGCTCTAAGGGTTTTGCAAGGTGTGTACATATGGATAGCTTTTATTGCTTTAGTTAATGCACACTTTCTGCCAATTATTTCTCTTCACACCGTGACTTTCCTGAGAATGGATACTTACTGTTTTTCCCGCCTACCTGCAAAACATTTATTGCGTTGAATCAGAATAACAGATTAACAGAATAACAGAGTTGGAAGGGACCTTGGAGGTCTTCTAGTCCAACTCCCCGCTCAAGCAGGAGACCCTAGACCAGTTCAGACAAGTGGCTGTCTTTTTAAAAAGTCTCCAGTGGTGGGTGGACCACCCACAACTTCTGAAGTCAAGCTGTTCCACGCATGAATTCAGGGCTCTTCAAACTTGGCCCTTTTATGACTTGTGGACTTCAACTCCCAGAATTCCTCAGCCAGGCACGCTGGCTGAGGAATTCTGGGAGTTGAAGTCCACAAGTCATAAAAGGGCCAAGTTTGAAGACCCCTGTCTTAAATCTAACAAACAAAATGGAGGCTGGCTGAGGAATTCTGGGAGTTGAAGTCCACAAGTCATAAAAGGGCCAAGTTTGAAGACCCCTGTCTTAAATCTAACAAACAAAATGGAGGCTGGCTGAGGAATTCTGGGAGTTGAAGTCCACAAGTCATAAAAGGGCCAAGTTTGAAGACCCCTGTCTTAAATCTAACAAACAAAATGGAGGCTGGCTGAGGAATTCTGGGAGTTGAAGTCCACAAGTCATAAAAGGGGCAAGTTTGAAGACCCCTGTCTTAAATCTAACAAACAAAATGGAGGCTGGCTGAGGAATTCTGGGAGTTGAAGTCCACAAGTCATAAAAGGGGCAAGTTTGAAGACCCCTGTCTTAAATCTAACAAACAAAATGGAGGCTGGCTGAGGAATTCTGGGAGTTGAAGTCCACAAGTCATAAAAGGGCCAAGTTTGAAGACCCCTGTCTTAAATCTAACAAACAAAATGGAGGCTGGCTGAGGAATTCTGGGAGTTGAAGTCCACAAGTCATAAAAGGGGCAAGTTTGAAGACCCCTGTCTTAAATCTAACAAACAAAATGGAGGCTGGCTGAGGAATTCTGGGAGTTGAAGTCCACAAGTCATAAAAGGGCCAAGTTTGAAGAGCCCTGCATTAATTGTTCTAACCATCCGGAAATTTCTCCTTAGGTCTAGCTTGCTTAACCTCCTTGATTAGTTTCCATCCTCTGTTTCTTGTCTTGCCTTCTGGTGCTTTGGAAACGGGTTGATTCTCTCTCCCCACCTTCTTTGTGGCAGCCCCTCAAATACTGCAACACTGCTGTCGTGTCATATCAGACTCTTTGAGAGCTAGCACAATACTTGCCAGCTAAATGGGTCGGCTCGTGAAATCTTTCCGTCCCATTTTAAACATCGCTTTTGCTTATTATACTTATTATTATTATTATTATTATACTTCTAACAAGCTGAGGCCAGGCTTCTGAAAATGATGGGAATTGTGGGTCCAAGCAGGCTTCACCGCTAATCACTGCCTAATGCCTGGCTCTGGTTCATGTGATTTGATGCCTCCGAAAGGTCCCTCAGGCTGATCTGCATGTCTCAGCTTTGCAACGGGAGGAAAAGAGTCCTTCCTTTCCACATGGCTGAATTCCTGTCAGGATGGAAACCAAAGGCTTATTGAGAGATACAGTATATACAGGATTTGCCCAGAAGTGTTTCGGTGTCAGAGAAACTGTGTCAACCCGTTGGATGGAAGCAAAAGGGCGATATCTGGGTGTAAACCAAGGCCAAGATCAGATTCCATTGAAGTCCGCAGAAAGCTCTTGATGCCTTTAATTGGATTTAGATCTGGCTCTTGGCTCACTCCCCAATTACAGCTGATCTTTTTTTTTTCCCTTAATGAATCCAAATGCCAATGTCAAGATGTGCAAGGCTTAGGAGGGACCACAAGCAACTTTTCAGAAAAAGTTAAGGATTTCTTTTCAAGAAGGAAATATTTTATTTATTTATTTAAATTTATATACCGCCCTATTCCCATAGGACTCAGGGCGGTTTACAGGGAAAATTAAAAGTTAAAATACATCACATAGAATTAAAATCTATTAAAACTAAGATTAAATTAATCCCTGAACTTAACTAAAACCCCATTAATTAAATAATTAAAACCCCTCAGTCTGGGCCAGACAGCTCAAAAAACCAAGTTTTCAAGTCCCTACAAAATGAGCGAAGGTCGGGGGCGGTCCTAAGCTCCGTGGGAAGCTGGTTCCAAAGGGCAGGCATGCCCACAGAGAACGCCCTCCCCCTGGGAATAACCCGCCGGCATTCCTTAACCGGCGGTACCCTAAGAAGGCCCTCCCTGTGGGAGCACACAGGACGATGGGAAGTTAATGCCGGCAGCAGGTGTTCCCTTAGATAATCCGGACCCAAGCCATTTAGAGCTTTATAGGTCATCACCAGCACCTTGAATCTCACCCGGAGGGCAACCGGAGCCAATGCAGCTCACGGAGAAGAGGTGTTACACGGGAGTATCGGGAAACTCCCATAACAACTCGCGCAGCTGCATTCTGCACCAGCTGAAGCCTCCGAGTGGTCCTCAAGGGCAGCCCCATGTAGAGAGTGTTGCAGTAGTCTAGCTGGGAGGTCACAAGCGCATCTTTCCTCTTTAAATCAGCATTCTGCATTGACTGGTTCCCTGGAGTGACATATGCACCGAAAGGAACATAGCTGATATACTCATGGCAATTCAAAGGAGGGAACACACAGACAAAACTTCTCTGTCTCACTAGATGAGGTGACCTACAACATTTTCTCCACACAATGACGGTACCTAGAAAGCTAGCTTGTAGGGAAGCTAGTCCATGGTTTTCTTTCCTGGTCTTTTGGTTTTTATACAGACAAACCGTGTATTTTTCTTCGTTCTGATAGTAGATGTTTATTATGACAATTGGTATTAGCACCTTCCCCCAATACACTTTTTACCATGTAAACCAGGGGGTCTTCAAACTTGGCCCTTTTATGACTTGTGGACTTCAGCTCCCAGAATTCCTCAGTCAGCATTCCTGGCTGAGGAATTCTGGGAGTTGAAGTCTACAAGTCATAAAAGGGCCAAGTTTGAAGGCCCCTGTTCTAGCACCTAAATGCATCTCTCCTTGAAATCCCTTCTGAAAGTTGTAGTTATCCATGAGACATTAACAATTTCAATTTATCATTAATGTTGTCACCTTACTAATAGTAACAATGATGGAGATTTCTATTCTAAATAGAAAGTCTATTCTAAAATAGACTTTTTGTATTTTATTTGAGCCCAGAGTACCTGTAAAATATTTCTAGGTATGTGAAGAAATACAGGAATTTTATAGGAAATAAAAGTGTGTTTTTTTTCCCTTTTCTTAATAGTCTGGAAGTTGAGTTGTGGCAACTGGATTACTTTGCATGGTTGGTTTGAAACTTTTTGCTGCTTATCCAAGTAGCTTCTTCAGTCTTCAGTCTGATTAATGGTTTTTAGAGAAATTTAGAGAAATTTTAGAGAAATTAGATGTTTAGAGGTTCATGTTGACTCCAGCATCAATCTGCTCTTCATTAAGAATTAAGTCGATAAGAGCATCAATCTGCTCTTCATTAAGAATTAAGTCGATAAGAATGCCATGCCTTTAAGAAATCCATTCCCTCAAGTAATTATGTCTCTTTATTGGACATAAAAATTAACTTGTTTAAATATATATATATATTTTTAAAAAATCCTCATACTGAACCATAACTGCAACTGTCTGGATCCCCATCTTCTAGGAATGCTTAACTAGTATCGCCATTATCTTTGACTGGGATTAAGTTACTTGGAATTAAATTCAAACTCGAGTACAGTGGGACTGTTTTGTACCTGTTATTTACTGCTAAATTTTAACCATATCCTTGTTTGGCTAACAGTGACTGTTTCATTGGATTTTTGGACAACAACATGCGGTGTATTTAGGTAAGGGAAAGGCCTAACGTGTGGTAATTTAGGAAGGGAAATTGTAAAATTGAAGACTGGAATATCACCATTAGCAGCACTTATATTCCAGGTCGCCTAGAGCAGACATGTCAAACACAAGGCCCGGGGGACGGATCCGGCCCGCGAAGTGGTTTCATGTGGCCCGCGAAGCCATCCTGGAAACAGTGAGGGAACGGCCCCCACTGCCTTGGCCCTGGCCCAGAGACCCTCCTTCTGCCAGAGACCCTCAGATCTGTCCCCACTCCTGCCCAGGCCACCATAGGCACCCTTGATGTGAACGATGTAGAGCTGGCCATGCCCACCCAGTAGGCCATATGCACTCTAGCCATGCCCACCCAGTAGGCCACACCCACCCAGGCCACACCCACCCGGCCCCCTGAGGGCAACTGCAATGCTGATGTGGCCCTCAATGAAATTGAGTTTGACACCCCTGGCCTAGAGCTTCTAGGCTACCATGATAAAAACAAGGAGGTAGAAAGCAATTGGCCTTTAAAAGTATGTCTGTAAACCAATTACTTTCCCTCTGTTACCCACTGTACTTGTCAAAGGTGGATTAATACTCGGCCCATGGCTGACATCTTGCTTTTCGTTCTATTTTTAAAGATTGCCGTCACTCATACATGTTACACATTATCCTAACCTTTCTCCAGAGACTTCAATATTCTCAATCTTTGCCAATTTCAACTGGCTGTACTACACTGAATTTGTGTGTGTGTGTGTGTGTGTGTGCATGTCAAGTGTCAGGGAAATCAGGAGATTCAGGCAGTTCAAATGAGTATAAAGATTTATTGCAAGTTTAAGCTCTCTACAAGAATCTGAGCAACTAGCGGTCAAGGGAAATGAGTGGGAATTAAGAAAGGCATTCAAGATGGGATGGACTTAAATCTTTTGTGGGAACACAGGGACTCATGACTGATGATGCATTTGACTCCTCCCTCGGGCTTAGCCTGGTCATCTCCCACAAGAAAGTGGGAGAGATCCAGGGGAGGGACAGTTGACAATTGACAATAGTGGGAATATTACTTTCTTGTTGTTATTTCTTTTCCCCCATCAGTGAGTTAATAAGGCTAAAAACTCCCACAAGACAATCAGGAATTCAGAACATTTATTGCAAGAGCTGAATAACTGTAAATAACGTTGAACTGGCAAAGCAGTAACAAGGAAAACTGTTTAGATATTTATTCAGTCAAAGTCATCAAACACCCCTCACAAACGGACGTAAGTACCGTAATAAGCAATGCACCCCTAGCCCATTATATGCTTTTATACTGTGGAGGAAAGTAAATGAGAACTGCTATATACAACACAACTTCGGTTAGTTTTATTTATTTATTTTTTGTCATCGCTGTTGTTGGTAAAAAGAAATTAACCACTGATATTTTCAACTTTCATTGTCTGAGTTTATTTGAAGACTAATGTTTAACTGTGGCACAAGATAATTTTTACTTTTTTTCCCTTTAAGGATGATTTCTCCCCTATGTTGCATGCTATTTGTTTAATTATTATTATTTTTGTCATGCCTTAAGAAAACAAAAAGCCTAAGATTGTTGATTAGGATTTGTTAGACATGCAACTGAGATCTTATTACATTAGAGTCACTTTGCTGGTTCCTTTTCAAGTGACCGTGAAACTGGTTGTCTGCCAGGCATTGACCAACAATGAGAACAAACAGTTAAACAGCAAGAATTAGAGACTTACCTCTGTCATTTTTTTTCCCCCAATCTCCTACCAGGAGCTGCTTGGTTCTTTATAGCCTGGGTTAAATGTTTTTTACTTCGGACTAGATCCTGTTCTAAAAGCACCAGTTGTGTTACTAGACATCATCTGCCTTCACTTTGCTGGTTCCTTTTCAAGTGACCGTGAAACTGGTTGTCTGCCAGGCATTGACCAACAATGAGAACAAACAGTTAAACAGCAAGAATTAGAGACTTACCTCTGTCATTTTTTTCCCCCAACTACCCTACCAGGAGAATGCTTGGTTACATTATGAAGGCACAACACATTAAATATTTTGTGGCTATGATCTAAAAACACTTGTGTTACTACGACATCAAGGCAGATGATGATCAACACAACTGGTGCCATTTCAGCAACAGGATCTGTCCGAAGTAAAAACACATTTCACCCAGGTATAAAGAAAGCAGCTGCTAGAGATTGGTGCTGAGTGGCACAATTACCTTAGAAGTTTGACTGGCCAAGCTCCACTGAGATACACGGGCTCTTGAATGCCTCTCCCTAATTTCATTGGGACTCGCTCAGCCAACCATCTTAATAGACTGTGTCCATAGCAAAATAACCCTCCTCTTAATTTTGATTAATATCATATTTTCACGTGAGTACGCAGCCCACACCCTGCAACTTTGCTGTCAAAGTCACCCATCCAGCTGCTCTCACCGTTGTTGAGCCCCCGTTGCTCCTATTTGATTGCAAATCAGAATATTAAGAGAGAGGGGGGGGGGAAACAAACAAACAATTGTGGCTAAAATTTCAAAACCCTTCTTTCAAGTGCATTGATAGTTTAGAACTAGCAGAGAGTATTTTCTTTTCTAATGAGGAAAAAAAAAAGTGAAGTCAAAATGCCCATCCCCCACATCCCCTCATTTGCTCTGTTTTTAACACAAGTGTTTTGAGTTCCTTGGAACATGGTGTGTCAGACAGATCATTTAACACGAAACACCATCACCCAAACAAACATTTTTTTTTTTCTTTTAAAGAAAAGGAAGGAAGGAAATAAAGTAGGGGAAAAAAAAAAGTAACCGTGAAACACAGAATTAGGCTACAGTATTTTTAGGTGAACGTTATAAGTACACAAAAGTTATTAGTAATAATTTTGTTCTATTTACAAGTACTTGAACACTGATTGACTTAACAAGTGTCCACTAACGTTGTTAATAGCACAGTAGGTTTAATGTTTGCAGTTTTAGTTGTTTTGTTTCAGTAAAGATGTCAAGTATAGCAGTCCCAGCACGGGTTCAATGGCGACAATAACACAATTTTCTAATTGGATATACTTTCTACAAATTGCAATTCATTTCTCTCTCTCTCTCTCTTTCTCTCTCTCACTCACACAGACACGCACACCATATTTCCTTTTCCTCTCATTCTTCCAATATATATATATATATATATATATATTCTACTGTTTACAGCAGCAGTCCAGGGTAAAAATAAAAAATATCTTTTTTAAAAACAAAAACAAAAAAGCTAATTAACAGCTCCACCCCCTTATCCCCAATAAATTGAAAAAAGAAAGAAAGAAAGAAAGAAAGAAAGAAAGAAAGAAAGAAAGAAAGAAAGAAAGAAAGAAAGAAGAGAGAAAGAAAGAAAGAAACAGGATATTTGCCAAGTGCAGAGAATCTCTGTAAGAGTTTGATTATGTCTATGTAACAAAACCACACAACTAGTAGAAATGCTGTTGCCTTGTGATTCAATGGAGCTACCCCACAGTTATGCATATCTCAGCTATGTGACGCATAGTTCTAGAGGTCTACCCAGTACATAAAGCTCTGACACATACACACACACAGTATTAGCAAGTCTAACTAGGCTAAAGTCCCTGCTCCCAAGAAACCATTCCTTATAGCTGGTTTTCCTTCGGACTCTCCACGGCTGCTGTTGCATGTTTATAGGACTTCAAGTTAGCCAATGGAATGTCTGTCATGTGATTGCCGGGGTTGAAATGCCCTTCCCCAGAGCCAAATTGTTTTCGGTCATTGAACTGGTTTCTGTTGCTATCTTCTTTCCAGGTCCTGGTCAATGTATGTCCATTCACCAGTTTGTCTTTCTTCACCCATTCCTTTGGAGGTGCAAAGGTGGAGAGTGGAGATTTGGGCTGGGGGTATGAACCCAAGGTAGGGGGCATCCAACAATTGTCTGAATGGCCCAGCACAAGACATTCTTGGGTACACATTTCTGTAGCTTCAGCCAGTCCACGCGGGCCAAGAGGTCCATCTGCAAAGAGGTGTGGGCAGGGCAAAGGGAAGAGAAAGAATGGGGGGGGGGCAGAAGAAAAAAAAAGAAAGAAGTTAGAGTTTGAAACAATATCACATTTAGACACACCAAGAGAATCAGAAGTATGGCAATAGCAATTCAATTCAATGGTTCACCTGTGCATTTAAAAAAAAAACCAACAAGGAAGGAATGGGTGCATAAAAGAGGAACAATCTTCAGTGTTTCTTGTTGTAAAAAGCCAAGTCTTCTCTCAAGCACACATTACACAAAAATCCTTGCTGATTTCTGGATGACTGCTAAGAAAACAATTCCTGATGCTAAAAGCAATGCGCTAATGGAGCCAATTACCAAGGGAGATCGTGAACTCAGTTGCTGATTGTATTCAAACAAAGCCTCCTTCCAGAGATGCATTAATGTTTGCACCACATTTGTCTGTCTGCGTTTGTGTGTCTGTGTGTGCTTGTGTGTTGGGCTTGATGGCCCAAATACAGGCTTCCCACTAGGCATGCTACGATGCAGTGCAAAATCCCTAACTTTGCATAAACTTGCTTTGCTTAAGATGCACAAAGCAAAGCGACGTTCTTCCAGAATGTAAATTCTTCTTCTTCTTCTTCTTCTTTTTTTCCCCTCTCTCAAAATGGACTGGTTTATCTATTTAGAAGAAGTAAGTATGCAATAATCCTGAAGGGGAAGCAGTCCAGACTGCAGAAGAGTTGACCTGGAATGCTTAAGCAGACCCAGTCTGGAGAAAGAAGGGAACATTTCTGGTGAAAAACAAAACACAAAGAACGGAGAACTGTCTGGAATGTGATTGCAAGATTTGACTTTGCCGGCTGCCATAGAATAATGTGTAAATATAAAGAGCTAATCTGAGAAAGAGAGCAATGGTTAATGCAGAAAGGGAGGGAGCAAAGGAAGGCAAGGGAAGTTGATTATTATTATTATTATTATTATTATTATTATTATTATTATTATTATTATTATTATTATTATTATTATTATTATTATTATTAATTATTTTTCAAAATAATTGCAGTCACTTCAGTGAAATATAGTGCAAAATTATTTCTTACGCTTTCAGAAATTTTAGTGGAAATACTAGCCTAGCCAAGAAACAGTCTTGACCTGTTTTCAAACTTCATGCTCTTTCTCTGCATATTTCTCAATGGAGTGAAACTGCAGATGAGTTATTGATTTAACCAGGGAAGATATGATGGGGAAGTGAAATGCATTCATCTCAAATGACTTAGCCTTCTATTTTCCACCCTTACCCACAATTTCTCACGAGATTCTGAATATATGACTGGTTTAAATGGAAATTATCACCACAAGCCCCCACCCCCAAAATTCTTAACTTTCCTATTTCCTCTGAACTAAGTTGCTTTCTTTATATAAGTGGCGCGATGGCTTAGAAGTGAAGACGGTCACCTCCCGCTCGGAAGGTTGAGAGTTCAATCCTAGGCAGTGACAGATGTTTCTCTATCATATAATAATAATAATAATAATAATAATAATAATAATAATAATAATAATAATAATAATAATAATAATAATAATAATAATAATAATAATAATAATAATAATAGTAAAAGCAAAACCAAGATAATATTTGCAAAATTTCACACTACCCAATTAATCCTGCCCCCCCTGCTACATTTTTCATCTTTAAAACATAGGGTCCACTGTTTGGGGACAAATAAAATAATGTTTAGGGTTGCACTTGTGCAAAATTTAGATTTTTTTTATCCCACCTCTCTCTCTCTCTCTCTCTCTCTCTCTCTCTCTCTCTCTATATATATATATATATATATATATATATATATATATATATATATATATATATATATATACGTCGTAATTATTTTCCCTCCTGTTTTCCAATGTTTTTCATGTAAACAAACCAAAGCAAATAATAATAACAACAACAACAACAACAACAATAACCCTAACCCTAACCATCTACTATACATGGAAGACTTAAAACTGTATGCGAAAAGCCACACTGAACTTGAATCAATACTCAATGCAGTTCAACTGTTTAGCAGCAACATCAGAATGGACTTTGGACTTGGAAAATGTGCTATATAATCCATGTGAGGAAAACTGAGAAAAAATAGAAGGAATAGAACTGGGAAACGGACGTATTATGAAAGCACTAGCAAAGGATGATGTTTACAAATACCTAGGCATATTGGAAGCAGATAACATCTTGAATGGAAAAGTCAAAGAGTCAATACAAAAGGAATACATCAGAAGAGTCCGCAAAATACTAAAATCAAAGCTGAATCCTGGAAATATAATTAAAGCCATTAATACATGGGCAGTCCCAGTGATACGCTACCCAGCTGGAATTATCAACTGGACTTTGGCTGAATTGGAACACCTAGACTGGAAAACGCATAAACATTTGAATATGCACCATGCTCTACATCCACGAAGTGACATCAACAGATTGTACCTGCCAAGAAGAATAGGGGGCAGAGGGCTACTGCAAATCCACCAAACTGTAGAAGAAGAAAAACGAAGTTTGAATGACTATGTGAATCAAAGTACAGAAAAATTGCTGCAGGCTGTGAAAACAGAGAGCATTATCAAAATAACAGAAACAAAGGCAGAATATAAGGAAAAATGGTTGGACGATAGATTAAATAGATGGAAAACCAAAGCTTTGCATGGACAGCATTTGAAAAACATTGAAGGAAAATGTGATAACAACTTGACATGGGCATGGCTTAAGATGGGAACCATCAAGAAAGAAACGGAAGGCTTAATACTGGCTGCTCAAGAACAAGCACTACAAACTAATGCCATGAAAGTGAAGATACAAAAATCTACTGACAATCCAAATTGCCAACTTTGCAATGACAAAGATGAAACTGTTTCACATTTAATATGTGAGTGCAGCAAAATCACGCAAACTGATTACAAAGCTAGACATGACCGAGTTGCTAAACTAATCCACTGGGCATTGTGTAAAAAATAGGACTTGCCTGTGTCCAAAAAGTCGTGGGAACATAGGGTGGAAAAAGTTGTCGAGAATGAGAGGGTGAAGATCTTGTGGGACTTCCGAATACAGACAGATTGCCATTTGGAACACAACACGCCAGATATCGCAGTCATAGAGAACCGAAGCGTACGGCTGATTGATACCGCTGTACCAGGAGATGCCAGAGTCGAAGAAAAAGAACTGGGAAAAATTACGAAATACCGCAACCCGACCATCGAAACTGCGCGATTACGGATGAAACGTGGAACACTGATACCCATTGTCATCGGGGCACTGGGAACTAGGTCCAAAAACTTTGAAAAATACATGAAGAAATTGCAGCTTCCTGCAATAACTCCAGCAAAGCTACAAAAAAACTGTGCTACTCGGAACATCTTACATTTTAAGGAGATACCTGATTGATACCTAGGATGCTGGCAGCAACCCGTGTCAACCATTAGTGCCAATCAATTTGAGTGTTCAGTTGACTGAGTTTCATGTTTTATGAATAAAAGTTTTATAATAATAATAATTTGTCTAGTTAATGAATTTAGGCACCCCATAAAATGACTGTACATTTTATTCCCTGCTCAATAAGCACATATACAGGTGAAACTCAAAAAATTAGAATATCGTGCAAAAGTTCATTTATTTCAGTAATGCAACTTAAAAGGGGAGACTAATATATGAGATAAACTCATTACATGCAAAGCAAAATAGTTCAAGCCGTGATTTGTCATAATTGTGATGATTATGGCGTACAGCTCATGAAAACCCCAAATCCACAATCTCAGAAAATTAGAATATTGTCAAAAGGTGCAATATTCTAGGCTCAAAGTGTCCCACTCTAATCAGCTAATTAAGCCATAACACCTGCAAAGGGTTCCTGAACCTTTAAATGGTCTCTCAGTCTGGTTCAGTAGGAATCACAATCATGGGGAAGACTGCTGACCTGACAGTTGTGCAGAAAACCATCATTGACACCCTCCATAAGGAGGGAAAGCCTCAAAAGGTAATTGCAAAAGAAGTTGGATGTTCCCAAAGTGCTGTATCCAAGCACATTAATAGAAAGTTATGTGGAAGGGAAAAGTGTAGAAGAAAAAGGTGCACAAGCAGCAGGGATGACTGCAGCCTGGAGAGGATTGTCAGGAAAAGGCCATTCAAAAGTGTTGGGGACTTTCACAAGGAGTGGACTAAGGCTGGAGTCAGTGCATCAAGAGCCACCACACACAGACGGATCCTGGACATGGGCTTCAAATGTCGTATTCCTCTTGTCAAGCCGCTCCTGAACAACAAACAATGTCAGAAGTGTCTTACCTGGGCTAAAGAAAAACAGACCTGGTCTGTTGCTCAGTGGTCCAAAGTCCTCTTTTCTGATGAGAGCAACTTTTGCATCTCATTTGGAAACCAAGGACCCAGAGTCTGGAGGAAGAATGGAGAGGCACACACTGCAAGATGCTTGAAGTCCAGGGTGAAGTTTCCATCTGCTGGTGTGGGCCACTGTGCTTCATTAAGTCCAGGGTCAATGCAGCCGTCTACCAGGAGATTTTGGAGCACTTCATGCTTGCTTCCGCAGACAAGCTTTATGGGGATGCTGACTTCATTTTCCAGCAGGACTTGGCACCTGCCCACACTGCCAAAAGCACCAAAACCTGGTTCAATGACCATGGGATTACTGTGCTTGATTGGCCAGCAAACTTGCCTGACCTGAACCCCATAGAGAATCTATGGGGCATTGCCAAGAGAAAGATGAGAGACATGAGACCGAACAATGCACAAGAGCTGAAGGCCACTATTGAAGAATCCTGGTCTTCCATAACACCTCAGCAGTGCCACAGGCTGATAGCTTCCATGCCACGCCGCATTGAGGCAGTAATTGCTGCAAAAGGGGCCCAAACCAAGTACTGAGTACATATGCATGCTTATACTTGTCAGAGGTCCAATATTGTTGTATGTACACTCCTTGTTTTATTGATTGCATGTAATATTCTGATTTTCAGAGATTGTGGATTTGGGGTTTTCATGAGCTGTATGCCATAATCATCACAATTATGATAAATCACGACTTGAACTATCTTGCTTTGCATGTAATGAATCTATCTCATATATTAGTTTCCCCTTTTAAGTTGTATTACTGAAATAAATGAACTTTTGTATGATATTCTAATTTTCCGAGTTTCACCTGTATAGTTTTTCAATCTCTCCTTGAAGAGCCAGGCATGGAATTAGGATTGCCATAGCTGGGATGCAAAAATCCAATGAATCGGAAGATGGATGCCAACGGTTAGAGTCTTGTCTCTTTGTTATCAACGAGGAATGATCTCACTGAAGCTAGATTTGAACCAGTTTACCCTGGGAAATAGCGTCATCTGGAGCTCTATATTTATGTACTATCTACTCTGCCAAGAAGCTGCAGTTGGTATTTAAACTACCAGAATTTTACATAATTTAAGTCAATTTTACATAAACTAAGTCATAATTCCCCTTCATGGATTACTGCCTTGTCGTGGCGAAGGGGCTTGCGTAATTCAATGAAGCTATGAGCTATGCCGTGCAGGGCCACCCAAGACGGACAGGTCATAGCCGAGAGTTCTGACAAAACGTGATCCACTGGAGAAGGAAATGGCAACCCACTCCAGTATCTTTGCCATGAAAACCCTATGGACAGTACCAAAAGGCAAAACGATATGACGCTGGAAGATGAGCCCCTCAGGTCGGAAGGCGTCCAATATGCTACTGGGGAAGAGCAGAGGGCTAGTACTAGTAGCGCCAGAAAGAATGAAGCGACTGGGCCAAAGCCGAAAGGACGCTCAGCTGTGGATGTGTCTGGTGGTGAAAGGAAAGTCCGATGCTGTAAAGATTTTTTCTCCATAGGAACCTGGAATGTAAGATCCATGAATCAAGGAAAGCTGGACGTGGTCAAACAAGAGATGACAAGACTGAAAATCGACATCTTAGGTATCAGCGAACTAAAATGGACAGGAATGGGTGAATTTAATTCAGATGACCATCAGGTATACTACTGCGGGCAAGAATCCCTCAGAAGAAATGGAGTAGCCTTCATAGTCAATAAAAGAGTAGGAAAAGCAATACTGGGATACAATCCTCAAAATTACAGAATGATCTCAGTTCGAATCCAAGGCAAACCATTCAATATCACAGTAGTCCAAGTCTATGCCCCAACCACCAGTGCTGAAGAGGATGAAATTGACCGGTTCTATGAAGCCCTACAGCACCTTATAGAACTAACACCAAAAAATGATGTCCTTATCATCATGGGGGATTGGAATGCTAAAGTAGGAAGCCAAAAGTTAACTGGAATAACAGGCAAGTTTGGCCTTGGAGTACAAAATGAAGCAGGGCACAGGCTGATAGAATTTTGTCAAGAGAATACGATGGTGATAGCAAACACTCTTTTCCAACAACCCAAGAGACGGCTCTACACATGGACATCACCAGACGGTCAACACAGAAATCAGATTGACTATATGCTCTGCAGCCAAAGATGGAGAAGCTCTATACAGTCAGTAAAAACAAGACCAGGAGCTGACTGTGGCTCAGACCATGAGCTTCTCCTTGCAAAGTTTAAGCTTAAACTGAAGAAAGTAGGGGAAAGCACTAGGCCACTCAGGTATGAATTAAATCATATCCCTGTTGAATATACAGTAGAGGTGACAAATAGATTTAAGGAATTAGATTTGATAGACAGAGTGCCTGAAGAACTATGGACAGAGGTTCGCGACATTGTACAACAGGTAGAAACCAAAACCATCCCAAAGAAAAAGAAATGCAAGAAAGCAAAATGGCTATCTGAGGAAGCTTTGCAAATAGCTAAGGAAAGGAGGGAAGCGAAAGGCAAGGGAGAAAAACATAGATATGCCCAATTGAATGCAGAATTCCAGAGAATAGCTAGAAGAGATAAGAATGCCTTCTTAAATGAACAGTGCAAAGAAATAGAAGAAAACAATAGAATAGGGAGGACCAGAGATCTTTTCAAGAAAATTGGAGAGATGAAGGGAATGTTTAATGCAAAAATGGGCATGATAAAGGACCAAAATGGCAGGGACCTAACAGAGGCAGAAGAGATTAAGAAGAGGTGGCAAAATTACACAGAAGAACTATACAAGAATGAGCTTAACGTCCCTGATAATCACAATGAGGAAGTCACTGACCTCGAGCCAGACATCCTAGAATGTGAAGTGAAGTGGGCCTTAGAAAAGCTGAGCAACAACAAAGCTAGTGGAGGTGACAGTATTCCAGCTGAGCTATTCAAAATCTTAAAAGACAGTGCAGTAAAAGTGCTACACTCAATTTGCCAGCAAATTTGGAAAACTCAACAGTGGCCACAGGATTGGAAAAGATCAGTTTACATTCCAATTCCAAAGAAAGGCAGTGCCAAAAAATGTTCAAACTATCGCACCATTGCACTCATTTCTCATGCTAGTAAAGTCATGCTTAAAATCCTACAAGCTAGACTTCAGCAGTATGTGGATCGAGAACTACCAGAAGTACAGGCAGGATTTCGAAGAGGCAGAGGAACTAGAGATCAAATTGCCAACATACGCTGGATCATGGAGAAAGCTAGGGAGTTCCAGAAAAACATCTACTTCTGCTTCATTGACTATGCCAAAGCCTTTGATTGTGTGGATCATAACAAACTGTGGCAAGTTCTTAAAGAGATGGGAGTACCAGACCATCTTATTTGTCTCTTGAGAAAACTATATGCGGGTCAAGAAGCAACAGTGAGAACTGGACATGGAACCACTGATTGGTTCAAAATTGGGAAAGGAGTCAGGCAAGGCTGTAAACTGTCACCCTGCCTATTTAACTTATATGCAGAGCACATCATGAGAAAGGCAGGGCTAGATGAATCAAAAGTTGGAATTAAGATTGCTGGAAGAAATATCAACAACCTAAGATACGCAGATGATACCACTCTAATGGCAGAAAGTGAAGAAGAACTAAAGAGCCTCTTGTTGCGGGTGAAGAAGGAGAGTGCAAAAGTTGGGTTGAAACTTAACATTAAGAAAACCAAGATCATGGCATCTGGCCCTCTCAATTCCTGGCAAATAGATGGGGAAGAAATGGAGGTAGTGACAGATTTTATTTTCCTGGGCTCCAAGATCACTGCAGATGGGGACTGTAGCCAAGAAATTAAAAGACGCTTGCTCCTGGGGAGGAAAGCCATGGCAAATCTAGACAGCACCCTAAAAAGCAGAGACATCACCCTGTCAACAAAAGTGCGTATAGTCAAGGCTATGGTCTTCCCAGTTGCAATGTATGGCAGTGAAAGTTGGACCATAAGAAAGGCTGAGCGCCAAAGAATTGAGGCCTTTGAACTCTGGTGCTGGAGAAGACTCCTGTGAGTCCCTTGGACTGCAAGGCGATCAAACCGGTCAGTCCTAGAGGAGATCAATCCTGACTGCTCTTTAGAAGGCCAGATCCTGAAGCTAAAACTCAAATACTTTGGCCACCTAATGAGAAGGAAGGACTCACTGGAGAAGAGCCTAATGCTGGGAAAGATTGAGGGCAATAGAAGAAGGGGACGACAGAGAATGAGGTGGCTGGATGGAGTCACTGAAGCAGTAGGCGTGAGCTTAAATGGACTCCAGAAGATGGTAGAGGACAGGAAGGCCTGGAGGAATGTTGTCCATAGGGTCGCGATGGGTCGGACACGACTTCGCAGCTAACAACAACAACAAAGTCATAATTTAAGTCAATGAAGTCCAATCCTCTCTACATCTACTAAAAGGGCAAAGAGGTTTCATATTGTCAGTACATTTGTAGCTCAGGGTTGAAATCAGGGGTCCTTGGTGCTCCCTGACCTTGGTTGCTTTCTTGCAGACATTTTGTGAGCCAAACTAGGTAACATCACTGCCAGTGCTGATGTTGTTACCTATTTAGGTAATGAAAGATCTACAAGAAAACAACCCAGCTCAGAGAGCACCAAGGACCCTTCCCTTTCCATAGTACTAGTTCCCAGCTCAGCTAGCAACTAGTCATGTTTCCATGGACACATTTATTTATTTATTTTTATTTTTTATTCCATTTGTATCCCGCCCTTCTCCGAAGAATTAGGGCGGCTTACAAGCTTAGCAGTAGCCTTCATTCTATGTATATGCCTGCTTATTAGGGCTTTCACACACACACACCCAAGTGGCATTATTACAAAGTCAGCTTAATTGCCCCCAACAATCTGGGTCCTCATTTTACCTACCTCGGAAGGATGGAAGGCTGAGTCAACCTTGAGCCTGGTGGGACTCAAACCTGCACTAATTTCAGGCAGCTGGTGTTACTTAAGCAGGCATTAGCCCACTGCTCCACCAAGGCTCTTCAATGAATGACAGTATCCAAAGATATCTAAAAGAGAGCTGAGAACTTGCTGCGCCATACGATCAGCAACTTCTCAAGAAGCTCAGATTCCAATACAATCTATGGTTGCCCGGCTTTTAAGTCACCTTGTTTCCTTACAGTGGAAATGCTCATTTCTTCTTAGCACCTTCAGTACAAATAAATCAAAGTATTGTTTATACAGGAGAAGCTTGTGAGCATGTTTTTATAGTTCACACTCTTTACTACTAAGAACTAGAAATACAGTCCTACACAGCCCTGCATCTCTTCAAACACATACCCCCAAAGGCTTCAGCTGGAGTTACTTTCAGAGAAGCAAATGCAAGGATTCCACCTTGAATGTCACAGATTTTGAAGAAGTTTATATTAAAGAAATAGTTTATTGAATGTTGTTACGCCTCTGGAGTTTTTCATGTTGTCATTTCCCCTTCCTTCTCGTTTATTTGATTCTGCTATCCCAACCCCTGAGAACACACTGGGCCTGGATTTACATAAATGAAATAAAATGCCATAAAGATATGCAAGCAGTTGGGACCAGAATGTTACCTGCATTTTTCAAACAGCGCTGCACTTTCAAGCTTCCTATTGGTGAGCCTCAGTGGCAGAAAAAACAACAAAGAAATATCCTTTATTAATCTACCCTCACTGTTATAATCAAAGTGTTACAGGTATTTCATGGAAAAAAAGAAAAAAGGAAGAAACAGTTGGTATAAAGGACTACCTCCAGCATATTGTTAACATTTCCAAAGGTTAATCTGTAGGTTAAATGCTGATTATTTTCCTTTCTGCTGACAGCAGCAATTTGCTTTTAATTGGGTTTTCTCATTTTCTTCCCCACACAGTAATACAAAATCCTATCTTGCTGACCCAAAACAGAATGACTTGCTAAGGATTATATCTTACCTATCCAGAAATACAGAGAGAGAGAGAGAGAGAGAGAGAGAGAGAGAGAGAGAGAGAGAGAGAGAGAGAGAGAGAGAGAGAGAGAGAGAGAGAGAGAGACAGACAGACAGACAGAAAGAGAGAGAGACAGACAGACAGACAGACAGAAAGAGAGAGAGAGAGAGATAGACAGAAAGAGAGAGAGAGACAGAAAGAGAGAGAGAGAGAGAGACAGAAAGAGAGAGAGAGACAGAAAGAGAGAGAGAGAGAGAGAGAAAGAGAGAGAGAGAGACAGAGAGAGAGACAGAGAGAGAGAGAGAGAGGAGACAGAGAGAGAGAGAGAGAGAGAGATATTACCAGTAGATAGGCATATTTCATGAAATAACATCAATGATAGAACATAGAATAATACAGTTGGAAGGGACCTCAGATGTCTGGTCCAACTCTCTGCTCAAGCAGGAGAGCCTGTACCATTTCAAACAAATGGTTGTCCAGTCTGTGCTGCCACCACATGGTTGTTTTGGAGAAATTACAATGTGGGCAGTCAGACCCTTCTACCCTATGATGTATTTCCTCTTCCCTCCCCTTTCTGGGATGTACTTCCTCCTCCTTGTCCCTAGAGACTTCTCCTTCTCCATTAACCAGCAAACATGTGATAACAGCAGACATGTATAGACACTGGGAGTATTACCATTTTCTGACATTGGAAATACTGACAAACATCATCTGAGTGTACCTCACCATGCTGAAAGCTATTCTACATGCAATAAAGGTATTTCTAAATGATAAAGGTGTTTCCACGAGTTCAACTATCTGGAGAGAGAGCTGTTAATGGTAATGGCATCTGCTTATATAGACCATAGAAGTCTTAACAAGAGATTAATTACAGTACAACGGCTTTGATCCAGAATACAGTCTCTTTTTCAACGCCTCCAGTGATGGAGCACCCACAACTTCTGAAGGCAAGCCCTTCCATTGCTCTCACCATTAGGGAATTTCTCCTTAGTTCTAGGTTGCTTCTCTCCTTGGCTAGTTTCCATCCATTGTTTCTTCTCTTGCCTTTTGGTGCTTTGGGAAATAGTTTAACCCTCTCTTCTTTGTGGCAGCCCCTCATATGCTCAAACACTTCAATATGCTCCAATATTTGAGCACATTGAATGCTTCAAATATTGGAACTATTTGTGCGTCCATGTCGTATCAATGCTGTGCATTGAAACGTGTGTGATCCTTCAGCTTCCTAGTTTTTATGAGTCCTTCAGAAACAGAAGAAATGGATCACAGCTTCATATAACTGCTGATGTGTCTTTTGGATTGATCTCTAAATGAAGCATAAGTCTTTATGGCTGGGATGAAAGCCTACTCACAGCCCTTTAAACCCTGTCAAATTAGTCCCAGAGAGATTTAGCTCTCATTGAGTTTGTTGTCTTCCCTTGCAGTCATTGAGATCTAAGATGTTTAATTCTGAGGCAGAATCAAGTAACACACACTTTCCTCACTGACACTTTCAATGTTTACAAGGGTTAGCTTTGGAATTGTCTCCCATCACTGCTTAAATAAAAAATGCATTACCTGCAAAAATGGTCAGAGATCTGCCCACAGCAAATTACTTTAAATAGATCTGTCATTTTGTTCCATTCCTCCATTTTTTTCTAAAGCTACAAATGGGGGCACATCTCAAAAACAATAGCAGTAACAATTCCCATGTATTTATTATTAAATGTATTGCTAACAGTATATTAGGGTTAGCCCCAGCTATGGAGTGATCTCGGAGTCCTAGTGGACAATCACTTCAATATGAGCCAGCAGTGTGCTGCAGCTGCCAAAAAAGCCAACACAGTGCTAGGCTGCATTAACAGAGGGATAGAATCAAGATCACGTGAAGTACTAATACCACTTTACAATGCCTTGGTAAGGCCACACCTGGAATATGGCATCCAGTTTTGGTCACCACGATGTAAAAAAGATGTCGAGACTCTAGAAAGAGTACAGAGAAGAGCAACAAAGATGATTGGGGGACTGGAGGCTAAAACATATAGGGAACGGTTGCTGGAATTGGGTATGTGTAGTTGAATGAAGAGAAGGGTGAGGGGTGACATGATAGCAGTGTTTCAATATCTCAGGGGCTGCCACAAAGAAGAGGGAGCCAGGCTGTTCTCCAGAGCACCTGAGAGCAGGACAAGAAGCAATGGATGGAAACTAGTCAAGGAGAGAAGCAACCTAGAACTAAGGAGAAATTTCCTGACAGTTAGAACAATTAATCAGTGGAACAACATGCCTCCAGAAGTGGTGAATGCTCCAACACTGGAAGTTTTTAAGAAGAGACTGGACAGCCATTTGTCTGAAATGGTATAGGGTTGGACTAGATGACCTCCAAGGTCCCTTCCAACTTATTATTATTATTATTATTATTATTATTATTATTATTATTATTATTATTATTATTATTATTATTATTATTATTATTATTATTATTATTATTATTATTATTATTATTATATACTTTGGGCCCACAGCAAAGCATCCATTCCAGCAATTTTGGATTCTTGACATCAGATATTTTAACTGCCAACTGTCATTCTATCAATGTTGTTTTTATTTATATTTCCCTCCCCTTTTCCCTACAAAGGTCCTATGTGTATCCCATTTGGGCATATACTTTCCTTGCTGAGTGCCATTCAGTTCTAAGGGAAGTCCATTTTTTCTATCCAAGTGTTCCAGTTGTTTCATATTATAATCACTCATACATAAATTCAGACAAATATCTCATCAATCCACACTATTCCCCTGCATCCAGGCCATCTGCCACCAGCTGTCATATGGAACAGACTTGATTATTTGATACTTCTCATTTGGACTGATTTGAAGAGTTTATTTATTTATTTAAGCAGAGGTGAATTGAGTTTGTACTTTGATGAGAAAATGTCAGGAAATCCCAGGATGCTGTGCTAAGACAGAGAAGTTGGGGGGGAAAAAACAACCATCTCAGAGGAAGGACAACCCAGTCCATGTGGCAGCGTTGAAGAAAACCCCATTCCCAGATCCACCAAGTCACCAGGATGCAAAGAGATGATGGAAAAGGATTGAGTAATTGAAAGCGAAATATAATTTTTGCATTGTAATTACACCGCTGATTCTTAAGCCCATATAGCAGGTCAAAACACGTAGCTCAAAAGCTTGTATCACATCATAGTAACTGTCGTGTAGTGAGTTCTTCGCGCAGGAAAGGAGACGAGGCAAGTGAGTTCAACAAAGCTCATGGTTTATTGCTTGCAGGATCTGAACTGAGAATTGGGCTGCAGCTTGCAGCAATGTATAGCCTGGCCCCTAGGCAGCAGCCAATAGGTTTAAAGCAACGCATTGCCACCTAGGGAGGGCCAATAGCAGCACTGGAGACCTGGAGTCTGGGTTGCTGGAGAGCCGTTAGCTGCTCCAACTCACCACGTGGTGTTACAACTGAGCCGAAAACATAACAGTAACATCCTACCTTAAAGAGATAAAGAGTTTCATTTTAGCACTACTCTCTGGTTAATCAGTTTGATTTAGGGGTTAAATCATTAGTCTAGAAAACCAGGAGACCATGAGTTCTGCTCCTGCCTTAGACACAAAGCCAGCTGGCTGAGGAATTCTGGGAGTTGAAGTCCACAAGTCATAAAAGGGCCAAGTTTGAAGACCCCTGTCTTAAATCTAACAAACAAAATGGAGGCTGGCTGAGGAATTCTGGGAGTTGAAGTCCACAAGTCATAAAAGGGCCAAGTTTGAAGACCCCTGCTTTAGATAGTTCTTTTTTATACCTAGGAAGCAGACAAGAGCAAACTACATCTGAAAATTTTGCAAAGAAAACTACAGGAATTTATCCAGGCAAACTCCAGGAGTCAAAAACTCAACAGCACATGCATATGTACGCATGTACATACATACATACACATGCACACACATACACTAGACAGATGGATGGACAGATGGAAGAAGAGACAGACAGACAGGCAAGCTTAGATACTTTGCAACTTAATTATTTTTTAAGCCTTTCTTATTGTATGTTACTGTTGTTTCTTTACTTAATTTCTTTTTTTAAAAAAAATGTGGGTATCTTTTTGTAAAGCTTGTTATGAAATAAAATAATAATAAGAAAAAAATGTAACTTATTCCTCTTGTTTCTAATATTTTCTAAACTGAAAGATTCTGTGCACTTATGCTGAAATTAGATAAAGTAAGAATAATATTCCATGCAAAGGCAAATACCATAAAGTATACAGTATAAAAGACAAGCATGTATGTTTGCTTCTACCACAGCTGTATTTACATTCATCTTCAGAGGGGAATGAGTATTTTACTCACTGATATTAATACATAAACATATTTGTTTACTGGGACCATGTAGTATATATGGATTTGTTATATAAATAAAAAATGTTTTCAGTGGAGTGCAATTGGACATATGTTGTACATCATGTTGAAACTGTACACCAAATCATATTTACTAATTTAAGCAGTCATTTCCTTTCCATATACAGCTCTTGAAAAGGGATTCCTGGAGCTTTAATTTCATTACTGCACCCTTTTGCTTCTCCTTTCTCCACAAAAACATTCCTATTCCTCTTCTCTCTCCCTCTTTCCTAAAATATTTTTCTCTAATGAAGGCCAAATAATTCTGGTTTTTTTTTTATTTATCTGATCTGATTATATATCCAATGGCACTAGCGTTGAAGAAGTGATATAAAACATCTGCCTTACCATTAAAACATTTTGAAGGCACATATAATAGCATGGAAGCAGAAAATATCTCTGTAAATATTTATGCTTAAAAGAATGTCTTTGTTTTCTGGCTTCTGTCCCCTTAATAGCTGTCAGCCTGTCACACGTCTGGATATTCACAAAGTAGGCAGGTGGAATACAAAATTATAATCTACACTGTTCAAGTTCTGCTCAAGTTCTATGAGTGGAAAGACACAGTTGTCTTTTTATCTCATTTTATTATCCCCAGAAGCAAGACTCTTTTGCCACTGATTAATTCTCTGCTGCAATTAGTAGGGTGCTTCTGGTTGATCACCTTTCAACCTGCTACTTCAGATGCCTTGTTGAATTACTTTAGGACTGGAGAAGAGTCAGAAGTTGAGCATTAGCAATCATTCTACTTCAAAACTCGGGCTAGCATGAACTAGGATGCAACTGTCTGGGCACCCACTAGATGGAAGCAAAGGGATGGTTAGATTTTTGGCCGGCCTCAAGTGGCCATTCCGATTATTGCAGATTAGAAAGGGCAGCCCCATCCAAGATAATTGTGGAAAAGGAGAAAGGGAAGGGAAACAGGCATTTTATTTCCTGATAAAATTTTATTTCCTGATCAAGTCCACCTGATGTTTAGATGAGTATTGTTTTCAGCTAAGAACTTTGCCATCATTATCTGCCAAAGGCCTCCTTAATATCTCATACCATCTTTCTCTCTTTCTCTATCTTTCTCTCTGTCACAAATATACAACCAAGGGAGCTTAGAGGACAAAAACATGATCCCAAGTCCCAGTTTGGTTTACATGTCTCAGTTTAGACAATAGACGTAGATAACCATAATAATAATGATGGTTTACATGTATGCATTTAGACAACAGACTTAGCGAACAATAATAAACACATAGCTACAAGGCCAATTAGTAATGCAATGTAACCAAGTTTGCAATGTAGAACAAAAAGTGTGGGGGAAAAAGAAAGAAAGAAACAGAAGAGGACTGTTAGACTGTGTAGAATTACACTCTTAATTAATGTAATTAATTAACTAATTGTCCATGCTGCTCATTTTGACATGACTGTGGATTCCTTAATAATATATAAAACTTATAAGGAATGGTTGTGGGAATTGGGTATGTCTAGTTTAATGAAGAGAAGGACTCGGGGTGACATGATAGCAGTCTTCCAATATCTCAGGGGCTGCCACAAAGAAGAGGGAGTCAATCTATTCTCAAAGGCACCTGAAGGCAGGACAAGAAGCAACAGATGGAAGCTAATCAAGGAGAGAAGCAACCTAGAACTAAGGAGAAATTTCCTGACAGTCAGAACAATTAACCAGTGGAACAACCTGCCTCCAGAAGCTGTGAATGCTCCAACACTGGAAGTTTTTAAGAAGAGACTGGACAGCCATTTGCCTGAAATGGTATAGGGTTTCCTGCCTCAGCAGGGGGTTGGACTAGATGACCTCCAATATACCTTCCAATTCTGTTATTCTATTCCATACTACACACACACACACACACACACACACACACACATGAAGCAGCATAAAAATATCTGAACATGATTATTTTAAAAAAAGCTATTTTAATGCCTAAGTACGGAAACTGCCCTGTTAAAATTATTTTCAAATGTGATGTAGATTGTCAAGCAGTTACATGTTCATTGCAGGTAATTATCATTATTTTACTGAATCTGGTTGAGCCGTACCATATATGCACACACAGACATATACACACATACTTTCATAAAATCTTGACTCATCACTCAGTTGCCATTCCCAATTTTTTAAAAAAATCCCATGTCCCATTTAGGTACTTGTTTTGATTCATTTAATTTTATCTTATTTTTGTGGAAACTGGAAAAGTTTCACTGTGGTATTTATAATTAAAGTTCATTTAGCTTTATTGTTCATTTTTTTCCCCAGGACACATAACATGGTGTAACACAAATAAATGATTTCATTTTTGTTGTTTAGCTGACAAATTTTCTATTGCAAAACTGTTGAAAGCTATAGTATATGTTTCTCTGGATCAGTGATGTTTCAAAAGCTAGGAAATAGCATTAGCTAAAAAAAATTAGCGTGGTGAAAAAGAATCTTGAAGAATAAGTTGATTTGGTATTGAAATTGCAAAAGAGTTATCTCTATCTATGCCAATATTATATTTTGTTCCTTTTAGCCTGATCCATATATCTAGATGCCACTATCAAACAATTGTCATGTATAGCTGATTCTACAGAAAGTTTAGATAATAATAATAATAATAATAATAATAATAATAATAATAATAATAATAATAATAATAATAATAATAATAATAATAATAATAATAATAATGTTGGAAGGAACCTTGGAGGTCATCTAGTCCAACTCCCTGCTCAGGCAGGAAACCCTATACCATTTCGGACAAATGGCTGTCCAGTCTCTTTTTAAGAACTTCCAGTGTTGGAGCATTCACAGCTTCTGGAGTCAGGTTGTTCCACTGATTAATTGTTCTAACTGTCAGGAAGTTTCTCCTTAGTTCTAGGTTGCTTCTTTCCTCAATTAGTTTTCATCCTTTGCTTCTTGTCCTGCCTTCAGGTGCTTTGGAGAATAGCTTGACTCCCTCTTCTTTGTGGCAACCCCTGAGATATTGGTAGACTGCTATCATGTCCCCCCTCGTCCTTCTCTTCATTAAACTAGACATACCCAATTCCAGCATCTATTCCTTAGATATTTTAGTCTCCAGTCCCCTAATCATCTTTGTTGCTCTTCTCTGTACTCTTTCTAGAGTCTCAACATCTTTTTTACATCGTGGTGACCAAAACTGGAAGCAGTATTCCAAGTGTGGCCTTACCAAGGCATTGTAAAGTGCTTCACGTGATCTTGATTCTATCCCTCTGTTAATGCAGCCTAGCACTGTGTTGGCTTTTTTGGCAGCTTCAGCACACTGCTGGCTCATATTTAAGTGATTGTCCACTAGGACTCCGAGATCCCTCTCACAGTTACTACTATTGAGCAAGGTACCCCCTGTACTATACCTGTACATTTGTTTTTTTCTTGCCTAAATGTAGAATATAACCTTTTTCACAATTGAATTTCATTTTGTTAGATAGCGCCCACTCTGTCCAGATCCTTCAGTATCTTAAGCCTGTCTTCTGGAGTGTTGACTATTCCTGCCAGCTTGGTGTCATCTGCAAACTTGATGAGTTCCCCATTTATCCCTTCGTCCAAATCGTTGATGAAGATGTTGAAGAGCACTGGGCCCAGAACAGAGCCCTTGGTCACCCCACTACACACTTCCTTCCATGTAGATGCAGTTCCATTGATGACCACCCACTGAGTACGGCCTGTCAGCCAGCTACAAATCCATCTGGTGGTGATGCTATCTAACCCACATTTTTCTATCTTATCAAGTACAAGGTTGTGATCTACTTTATCAAATGCTTTACTTTAAAGAGAATGATTGCAAAGGACAAAAGTCACTTATCTTTCTGAGAGACCCACCCCTAAAAATCTCCAAAACCTTCATTGATGGTTCACCAACAAACAGTGGTTTCTCAAAACTTTCCATAATGTTTCAACAACAGTGACTTTTGTAAGTATAAACACATTATGAATATAGGTACGATTGAGGCCCAAATTTCTATCCTTACATGAGGCATTTGTTAAGTGGGTTTTGCCCCATTTTCTTGCCACAGTTGTTAAATGAATCATTCCAGTTGTTAAGTTAGTAATTTGATTGTTAAGCAAATCCATCTTCCCCCACTGACTTTACTCATCAGGTGAACATCTGCAATGGTCATAAAGATGGGTCAGTTGCAAAATGTCTGAATTTGGATCATGTGGGGAAGTCACAACAGTCATTAGTATTAAAATAGTCAGGAGTCGCCTTTTTTCCAGGGCTGTTGTAACTTTGAATGGTCCTTAAATGAACAGGGTTACCTGTATATAATTTTGGGGAATCTGGATTTGCCTCCAGTTCTCCCTTCCCTTCAGAAAGGCAAGGAACCACTGAAGGTGGAGATAACAACCCTTTAAGCACCTGCAAGCTGTTCCTGCTGAGGCCCCTTTGCCCAGAAAATATTAGTGATGGGAGGTGACCAGTGGTGGGATTCAGCCGATGCGCACCGGTTCAGAAGAACCGGTAACTAAATTTTGTTGAGTTTGGAGAACCGGCTGAATGCATACTTCTCCTGGACATCTGTTCTAGGCCTCAGAGGCCTGGAAAAGGCCTCCCAGGACTAGAACAGCCCACCAGAAGTACATGGATGCCACTTCCAGAAGTCCATTCTAGGCCTCGGAGGCCTGGAGGAGGCCTCCCAGGCATAGAACAGCCCACTGGAAGTACGTGGATGCCACTTCCAGAAGTCCACTCTAGGCCTCGGAG
>NC_138206.1:114494752-114517252 GCF_964194415.1 Vipera berus | reverse complement strand
ACAGACAGGAGATAGTATAGCAATATGAGGAATCAGACTGTAGAAAAACACACAGTCTTGGCCACAAACCATTAGACGGCAGCAAAGAAAGGACACAAAGTGTCTTTGCCAGCACCCCATAGTCTTTTAGATCCTCAACAGGCAAATTTGGTAGCTCTGATATAAATTATTCATCTTCCATGGCTGCCACACCTCCCCAAGACCAGCTTGCAAGTTCAGGGCACCAGAAGAGGTTTTAGTCCATCCACTATTAGCTCTTTAACTGACTGAGCACTTCCCTAAGACCTTTGCCTTGGAGCCCAGCTGTTCTCCTTGGCAATTGGCGCTGGCTGACCATGGAATGCCTTATTCTTTACAGCATGCTGTTGAAGTTCCTGGTCATGCCCACCACAGTATGACTTGCTGCTGACCTCTCATTGGGCTACCTACAAAGTACAGTACAGATTTCTATTCCTTTTCTACCAACCCTCAAAAGTTATCTTGGCGTTGCTATTGGTTGAAGTCTGTCTGTCTGTCTCTCTCTCTCTCTCTTCCTTTGTAGATATCCTATATTTGAAGAGATTTCCAATTGCAATTGCTTTGACCCAGATGCCTGACCCGTTTGGTATTTTGGCAGATAAAAACCCATTGCTGCAGCATTAACTTAACCCATGGGAGCAGGAATGTGGGATTTCTCCTTTGACGGAAAGAGTTTATTTCCCATCTGCAATCATTGTTGCTTTTTTAAAAAAATAAAATAAAAATATTAACATGGGTGTATTTGAGCCAAAAAAAAAATGCTCTTTCCTGTGATAAAAAGGAAAACCCAGGGAATTTCCTGATTGCAATCAAATGATGATATATTTTGCAAATAGGAATGATGGGCCAGAGATTACTGATGCAGAAAGGTTACATGTAATGCCTTTAAAGGCAGCCCTACCATACATTATACTACTCTGTAGTCTGATGGATATTCATCCAATTTTACTTGCACATTGGAAGAGGAGACAAGAATCCATTCTTCCATTGTGTATTTTTTCAAAAGGCAGTGTGGTCTAATGCATCTGCAGACAAGGCAAAGGATGCCCCAACCTTGTAATTCTGTCATGTAATCCCTGCCTTTTTTTTTTTAGATGTGTGGTGACCTCAGCAAATTGCATCATTTTAATGAAAACTCATCTTGCTGCAGATGACTTTGAATGGAACATCCTCCATGGCTACCTGGCTTTTTTTTTTTAATGGCCCCAAAGTCTTCTGAAATACAAACTTCAGAATCATACCGGTGTCATGTTTCACTTTTAAAAATGGAATTAGCCCCCCAAAAAAACAGGTATGTCAAGCTTCAATCAATTCAATACATGTGTATGGTTTTTAAATCCCCACCATCTGCAGATGGTGCATCCCCAGTACTGTCCGTTTGGAACATCCTCCCACAATAAAAAATGCGACATGAGTGATCTTCAAAGCATTTAAACAACCCCACCTCTTCAAAGATAAAAGAGACAAAACAAGAATAAAAATGATCCATCATTCCACTCACTTGCAGTACTTCCCCCCAAAAAAATACTGCCTTTCCTTAGCCAGATTTGCATTACTTTTTTTTTGAGACAACAGCTCAGTCATTTTCTATGTTACAGGAGTCTGAGAATGCTAAGATCCAGGCTTGTGTAATGGATCATTAATGTTAAGAAAGCACTGTTTCTCTTGAGCTCATTAGCTGTTCTAATTCTGCAGAACACATTTGCATCTGAGCAGATTTGGGCTATGAGAAGCTACTCTTATCCTGTTGTTGTTAGTTGCGAAGTCGTGTCTGACCCATCGCGACCCTATGGACAATGTTCCTCCAGGCTTTCCTGTCCTCTGCCATCTTCTGGAGTCCATTTAAGCTCACGCCTACTGCTTCAGTGACTCCATCCAGCCACCTCATTCTCTGTCGTCCCCTTCTTCTATTGCCCTCAATCTTTCCCAGCATTAGGCTCTTCTCCAGTGAGTCCTTCCTCCTCTTATCCTACTTGTACACTTATCCCGGCTGAGTAGTGAAAATGGGTGTGGAGCCTTCTTGGAACTGTTGAAAGGGCTGTGTTGTAGACAGAAGATATAGGGGTCAAAAAGGCCATTTATGTTAAAACTGAACAGCCCTCTCTCAACAGAGGGGGAAGGATACGACATCATCTATCTTCAGTCTACAACACAGTTCTTTTCATAGCTCCCAAGAAGGCTCCACACCCATTTGCACCACTCAGGTGACCCTGAGGACACAGGCAAGCATTCAGGTGGCATCAACGACTCTCTAAAAGAAGACAAATAATGATAATGATAACTTTATTGTCACTTTGAATGTACACCAATTGGCATACATCAAAATGAAATTTCGTTGCATACAGCTCTCAAAGGGTCACCACCTCCGATATATACTCCTTGTTCGTGGCCCGTTCAAATTTCACCTTGTCCATTTTAGTCTCTAGGGAGTGAACGATGGCAAACAGGACAGATGGAAATGGGGCTTCATGTGGATTAGCCCTCAAGTTAGCTTGTATTCTGACAACCTCGCCTTCTTTCCTTTTTCTGATCCTGACTCTTCCACCTTTTCCTTAAAGAGGCCTTGCTTCTTTTCGCCCCTGGAGCACACTGCCACCGCCACCAACTCCTCCAAAAGCCCCCCTCCCTTCCTCTGGGCATGCCGACAGCCTCATCCAGTTCCTTCGCTCCATAAGCTCCAGGTCCTCTCCTCCTCTGCCTCCTCTGGAAACAGCCCTGATTTGCAATACAATCCATCACTGGGCCAGCAGTCAGATCTTGCTGCTGGTAGAACAAATTCAAACAGCACCAACGAATTTTAACGGTCTCACCAACAGTTCCAAAACAACTAGAAACTCACCATGCCAGCAAAGATTGTCGGTCGTATGTCGTATGTTACCTTAGTTCCACCATGTTGTTCAAACACATTAAAATCTTCCTGATCATGTGGCCTATAGCCCTTACTATCCCTCCCAAAACTATTCGCCTTCAAGAGCCAATGCAGCCGCAGCCATTCCAGGCACCGCCATCTTAAATGACCAGCTGTCTGCAAGGAGTATAAATCCTTCCATTCCCCACCATCCAGTCAGAGCTGAAAAAGCTTCTTGGATGAGAAGAGAAACGTCTTCAAAGAGAAAAAGCAAGAAAGTCCAGTTGCCTCATGAAAAAGCATCTTCGGGATGACCTGGATGACTGAGAATCTTCATAGATTAGCACATTAGGCAGTTGTTTTACCTCTAAGCTACAGGCTCTTTCTCACTTTGTTAGCTGAGAGGAAAGGGAGATGTGTGTTTAAGTAATTTTAAAGTATTTTTAGAATACCTTGCTAGGCCCCAAACATGGGACAAATCTTATTGCCTGTTTCAGCCTAACCCAAGGCCATCCGCAGGCTGTAGTCACAACAGTGACAGCTCATATTTGTGTAATTTTTTTGGATTGCTAACAAATAATTGTGCAATCAGTCCAGGTTCGAATCTCAGAAGGGTATGGCTGACTGATGAGAACAAATGAGTTTGAAATGGCCATATCAGTCTCCCTTTAATTCTTTGTTAGCAATCCAAACATTTTACACAAATATGAGCTGTCACTGTTGTGACTACAGCCTGCGGATGGCCTTGGGTTAGGCTGAAACAGGCAATAAGATTTGCCCCGTGTTTGGGGCCTAGCAAGGTATTCTAAAAATACTTAACAAATACTTAAACACACACACACACACAAATATATATATTCATATTGCCACATGGGTGGGCAGGATCAAACAACTGCAAGGGCAAGGATGTGCAAGCATTCAGGTTATTGGGTTTTTTTTTGTATTTTAGAGTCAACACAAGTTTAATTTATGATCTTATTTTACATGCTCTTGATAAATTGGGCATCTTTTCTCTAAGGTATCCAGGTCAACTTCCAAGGTTCAACCCCAAAGCAGCAAATAATATCTCAGTGCTATTCATGTGGTAATTTATTCAGCTCTTGCATGCCTTGATCAGTGAGGAAGAATCAGTAAGTATCTTGCTTCCTTGCTACTCCTATTAAACCAAGCACACATTCACTAGATTAGAATGTCAGTCCTTGTTTGGTACTTTGGGATGACGAGAATAATAATAATAATAATAATAATAATAATAATAATTAATAATAATAATAATAATAATAATAATAATAATAATAATAATAATAATAATAATAATAATAATAATAATAATAATAATAATAATAATAATAAACAACACATACTGTAGCAATCCGATTTCTTACTTTTTTCCACAAGAAAGGAAGGTTAAGGTTACCAAATTTGAGCTGCAAAAATCAATTCAGCCACTAAATGGAATAAGGCGATTAGAATTTACTATATCTCTTTGCTATCATGTAGAGGTCACCTTGAAGTAAGTTTTCAGTCCAGTTAGGGTAGCTGTAAAAATGAGGAGGTAGGAATAAAGGCAGAAGACGTCTTTCCGTTAACACACTTACCGCTCGAAATGCCACATTGCATTTTAAGAAGAGCAAGAAGAAAACTATTTCTTCCACACTGCCAAATGTAAATTATTTTCAGTGCTAAATGAAATAAATAGTTCTGACACAATTAGCAGCAAAAACACATGGTAAGTACTGAGTAGCTAGGGTGTCAAAGAGAATTTACATCCTGTCAAGGCCCATGTTACGAAAACAGAAAAGAAGCTGGGGAAGCCCAAGAATTTCATGCATCTTTTGAAAGCTTTGGAGGGTGTTGTTCTAAGACCATTTTCAAAAGTTACCGCTGAATTCTAAACTTACAGAAGGGGGGAAAAAAGTATTCATACCATGGAGGAGTAATCATATCAATTGCATTTAATCTATTTCAGTTCAATGTACATTGAAACCAAAGTCAAATTAAATGTGTCTTTTGTTTTCCATTCTATACATTTCTTTGCCTTTAGTTCTGCGATTTTTGAACCAAGGTCCACGGCACATCATTTAATGCCAGATCATCCTCCAGAGGCTCCACTTCCACCTCCAGAAGGAGAGAATCTTCTATGTTGCTATGATAGGCAACGCTAAGAAAATTGGCTAACGGGCAGAACCTGGAAATCTCCAAGTTTTATCTCTCTTCTGAATTCATTAGGTTGCCTCGGGGAAGTCACTATTTTTCAGCCTTAGCCATGATATCAGCTGTAAGGTTGGAATAATAAGGCTTTTCAACTTCACCCAAAAGGGGGGTGGGTGATAGAAAACAGTAATGTTTTCTTATAAACTCAGAAAGAGCTTCTTTCACTTTTTTTTTTCTTCCCCTCTTCCACTTTTCCCAAGTTTTGTTAGGAAACTCATTACATCTATTAAAAAAGCCTGTGAATAAGAATATACGTATGTGTGTGTGGTGTCAGGAAGGGCATCTGGTCAGTAAACGCTCAGCTCTGTCCAGTCGCCCTGACTCTAGCCTGAATTAAGGGAATACAGGGTCATAAAAGGGAGTTTTAATCATGGGGAAATGTTAAGGAAAAATAATAATAATAATAATAATAATAATAATAATAATAATAATAATAATAATAATAATAATAATAATAATAATAATAATAATAATAATATAATATAATATTATAATATAATATAATATAATATAATATAATATAATATAATATAATATAATATAATATAATATAATATAATATAATATAATATAATATAATATAATATAATATAATATAATATATTATAATATAATATAATATAATATAATATAATTAATATAATATAATATAATATAATATAATATAATATAATATAATATAATATAATATAATATAATATAATATAATATAATATAATATAATATAATATAATATAATATAATATACCTTTATTGTCAAAGTACAACATGTGTACATTGAGATTAGCTGAGCCTCCCCCCGTGCTCTCTCCCCCCAACACACAGTGACAACAAACCCTCCATATTATTACACCATGTAAACTAATTGCAACACACACCGGCCTCCCAAGTCAATTCTGCATAAATTCACAGAGATTATATCTTATTTAAAAGCCTAACAGCCCACGGATAAAAGCTATTTTTCAGCCTGTTGGTACAGCTGGCTATATTCCTATATCTCCTACCGGATGGTAGGAGAGTAAAGAGATACCGTCCAGGGTGTGAGTCATCCCTGAGAATCTTCCTCACTCTTCCAAGGCAACGAGCCCTGGCGATGTCATCCAGTGGTGTCAGGGAACAGCCCACAATGTCTTGTGCTGTGCTCACTACCCTCTGTAATAAAACAAGATTAAGGTCCAAAAGAGCGCCAATCATTCATGGGGTTTCCATTTCCTTTTTCAGAATAAGTTCAGGTTGTATCTCCAGCCTGCTCAAGCGCCATAACTGGTGAAGTAAGCTGTAGATGTCAGCCTTCTTATAGTGCTAGATCCACTGCTAGATCCAGAAAGAACACAAGGAGGCCAAATGAAAACCCAATACACATACATGTTCATTGCTAACCGGAAAAAAGAAACCATGAGTTGCTCCGAAGAATTGGCTCCTGTGGAATTTTACAAAATCAAGGCCGTCCACCTATTTTTACTTCTGCTATTTGTTGCTTACCAATTATGTTGGAATGCTGGAGGAAAGGATGACCATTGGCAACGTAATGCCTTTAAAAGAAAGTGGGCTGCCAAGAGTGGCTTCAAACACCACCACAATGGTGTTAACAGACGACTAAAAGAAATGTGCAGTGGAAGTTTATAACACTGGGTGGCATCCCACACAAATAGGCACGCTCATAGCTGACCTAGGAAAGTGTAGGAGTCTTATAATTCAATTCTGTAGGTTAAGCCACTCCTGCTTGGTTCACTTGTTCTTACAGAGGGATACATAAAATGCAGGCATGATTACAGCATAATGCAAAGTTACCGAGGATTGAAAGTCACTAAGCAGAGAGCGGTGCTGAGTAAACCTATCAGAGATCTGGCTATCCTAGCAACTCATTTGACTTCATTCCAAATCCTCAAGTACTTTAACCCAGAGAAGTTAACTCTGATTCTCTTCTGTTTTCACATTAAGGAAAACATGGTGACGAACATCAGGATCTGCAGATTAACTTCTGAAATCAGACCAGTCTTAGTAGTGCAGCGGTTTCAGAATCTCACCTTGGTGACTTTGAACAAGCTCTCTTCTCTAGGCTGCCTTCCTCACATAACTGTTGTTACGGAGATTTTTTTTTTTAAGTGCACCGTGCACATGCATCATTCCTTGAATACATTAGATGTTTATACATTGTCTGGAAGTGCAGACAACCGTGTAGAAGGGTGGAGGGAAGAAGCAAAGAAGGAAAGTTTATATGGATCTTGG
Source organism: Vipera berus (assembly GCF_964194415.1). Classification (NCBI taxonomy): domain Eukaryota; kingdom Metazoa; phylum Chordata; class Lepidosauria; order Squamata; family Viperidae; genus Vipera; species Vipera berus. The sequence continues at coordinate 114,509,943 of NC_138206.1, read as the reverse complement.
CATCACAAGGTGGACCTTGTGGCTTATATCCTTGCTCCCAAAGTTAGGACTCAAATGGACAAGGGTGGAGATTGTGCTGTGCTGTGATTGTATGTGCAGCATGTTTCTTTCTTTCTTTCTTTCTTTCTTTCTTTCTTTCTTTCTTTCTTTCTTTCTTTCTTTCTTTCTTTCTTTCTTTCTTTCTTTCTTTCTCTCTCTCTCTCTCTCTCTCTCTCTCCCTCTTTCTTTCTTTCTTTCTTTCTTTCTTTCTTTCTTTCTTTCTTTCTTTCTTTCTTTCTTTCTTTCTTTCTTTCTTTCTTCCTTCCGCTCCTTCCAACGCGATCTGAAGACCTACTTGTTCGAACAAGCCGGCCTGGCCTGATGGGTGATGGGTTTGGGTTTTTATTATTGTTTTAATGTATTTTAACTTACTGCTGTAAGCTTTTGGGCACCCTGTTTAATCTCTTTTAATTTTTGTATTCTTGTATTTTTGTATGTTTGTCCTGTTCACTGCCCTGAGTCCTTCGGGAGAAGGGCGGTATACAAATAAAATTATTATTATTATTATTATTATTATTATTATTATTATTATTATTATTATTATTATTATTATTATTATTATTATTATTATTATTATTATTATTATTATTATTATTATTATTAGTATTATTATTATTATTATTATTATTTATTTCTCTGCCTGTCGGTCTGTCTGTCATTGGGACTAGTTGTTCCAGATTGCCAATATTGGTAGTAGCATATGCCCATGTAAATAAATAAATAAAGATATATCCTTGAGTGAAACATTTTTAGACATTTTAGCAAAGAAGCTCAAATTGTTCTGAAATGAATCCTTCCCCACCCCACTTCTTCTTCCCTTTGGACTCGATCAAACTGCCCAGGGTATGGAGGGAAAAAAACAGATGGACACTACATTTCAACCACATCAAAATGGAACTCAACGAGTTCTTTAAAAATCCTATAACAAGACTGAGTTCTCCAGCAGTGCTGGAACTGAAGAGACAGGATCAGACAAAGAGGATGAATTGATCTCAGACAAGAAGGAATGTCAACAAGACTCCCAATTTGCAGTTGACAATTTGAGGCCAGATCAGAGGGTTTTCTTTGGTATTTAAAAGTGAGTTATCTATAACACACAGACTTGACTTTGATCCATCCTTTGCCACACAAAGGAAATCCAGAGATAAGCATATTCAATATTATGGGTTGGTAGCCTCTAAGGCATTGAAACCGTAGGGGGAAGCAGTGTAATTGTTATCGAATGTTCTATACATGTTTAGGATACTTTCTTTTGTTCTTTCTGGAGAAGAAGAGAGATAGCTCTCTCTTTTTAGGTCTTTAAAGAACTCAAACAACACAGTTGTTATTCTGAATTACTCAGAAACTGAACAAAACTATATCGCCCAGTGATTGCTGAAAGAAAGCAATTTGGTTTTTAATCTGGGAGTTTCATGCCTGACAAAAAGTTTCTGGCTCTCCAAACCTGATTACACATATATTGAAAGTATTCTAAACATCTCTGTGTAGGCAGGTGAATAATTTTTGAACTATCAAACTTCTCCTCTACCAAAACATACGTAGATTGAATTGGTCAGCTTCTACTTCAGACATAAGTCATGGATGCATCTGTCTCTCTATACAGAAAATAGAAAATAAAAACCACAGAGCTGGAAGGGAACCTCAGAGATGTTCCAGTCCAAGCCCCTGCTCTAGGCAAAAGACCTTATACCATCCCAGTCAAATGGTTGTCCAGTCTATTTTGGAAAATCTCCAGTGACGGAGTACCCACAACTCTGGGAAACAAACTGTTCCATTGATTAATTGTGCTCACTGTCAGACATTTTCTCCTTACTTCTAGGTTGTATCTCTCCTTAACGATCTTCTGCCCATTACTTCTTATCCTGTCCTCTGGTGCTTTGGCAAGATTGGTACAGATTTGGTAGGTATATGTTTGTGGCCTAACTGGTTGGGTTGGCAATATATATGAACTACGATTGTATCATTGTTATAGAACTGTAATGTATCACTTTAACTATGTAATGCATTGCATCATAACTTCTAATGATTGGCCAGCGTTGTTTTTCTATGGCCATAAGAGGGAGCTAGAGACATAGCTTCTCTCTCTGTGTTACATTCACTCTCGCTTGCTGTTACTTGCTGTTTATCATGGTTTGTGGTTTTGCTACTGTTTTGCTAAACCTGTAGAACTGTGTTTGACTTACAGACTGGTAAGAAGACTCTGTATCGGATAATCCTTGGACTGTTGTTATCTGCTATCTTTTTCATTACTCGTGTATGACCTGGACTGTTTTTTCCTTGGACTGTGCTATTGTCTTATCCCACAAGTAAACTTTTTTTGTACACACCTCAGTGTATCTGTGGGCTGGCTATGTAAACCTAACTGCTCTCAGTATCCTCTTTTTGTACAAGCTCTCTTTCGCTCAAGAGTTGCTCTGCTCATCCTTGTCAAGATTGTACCAAAAAGTCATGGCCCGTAAGCTAATTACAAAATATTTGTGGGCTTATATTTACTCATTTTTCCAAATAATAATAATAATAATAATAATAATAATAATAATAATAATAATAATAATAATAATAATAATAATAATAATGATGTTACTTTATTTAAGTATGCTGAAAGGTCATGGATTCAATGAACAAGTGAAAGTGTTTAGAAAAATGGCGATTCATTGCGTCTTTTAATGCAATTTATGTAATAAATTGTCTCTGCGGTTGGCTTCGGTGATACTTGGCATCTGTCTCTATCTCTAACTCCAGCAGCGGTGAAAATGAATTATCAAGTATAGGAAGGAAGCCCACAATTATAATCTAGTCCAAGGGTCGCCAACCCTCAGTCCTGGACAGGTACCAGGCCGCGGCATGCCAGCAACTGGCCTACACAAACAGGCAAAGCCCCATCTGTGAGATGAAGGCAGCACACAAAACCACGCACTCTCCGGTCAGCAGAAAAATCTCTCTCCACGGAACCGGTCCCTGGTGCCAAAAAGGTTGGGGACCTCTGTTCTACGTGGACAGGACATCTTTGAATGGAGAAAGGAAAGGGGAGAGATCATGTCAATGAGAAATGGGCCATTTCTTTCTCAAGAGAAGACCTGCAGATTCAGTCTTCAGCCAGTTATGGCTGTGAAGTTTAAAGAAAACTCCAGTGTGTTAAAAATGGAGGAGCCAATAAGAAGCTAAAATTTTGGTTCTCCTACCATTTTACCTTCTCTGATTTAGCCCTCTTTATTTCCTGTCCCTTCTGTCATTCTGTTAGACCAGGGGTCCCCAACCCCCAGTTTGTAGACCAGTACCAGGCTGTCGCATGCCATCAATTGGTCCACACAAACAAGCAAAGCCCCATCCATGGGATGCAGGGAGCACACAAAATGCCCCCTTTGGTCCACAGAAAAACCTCTCTCCACGGAACTGGTCCCTGGTGCCCCAAGGGTTGGGGACCTTTGATCTAGTCTATGCATTAACTGTTCCAATTGTTTAATTATTTCTAATATTTTTTGCAGCTTTCTAACAGTTGTAAACATTTGAATATCTTTATATAATTTTGTGTCACCTTCTTACAATTTGCACTTTTTTGTGGTGCTCTACATTTCAGACCTTTGGCAATAATAATAATGATAAAAGAACACATTATTATTACATCTATAACTATATTTATCTATACACTTACTCTACATGCAAAGCTTTGTGGAATTCTGTAGAACACTTTTGATCTTTCAAAGGAAAATGGTAATCATACACTGAAGACTGTGTTTTCGGTCAAGCCCTGGGCTTCAAGCCAGCATTTACAAACTCTTCCTGCTTATACAATTCGTATTTACCTGCCACCTGCTTATTCTGACAAAAGCCACAGTAGAAGGATGACATTTTGTTCTATCAAGAGATAGATTCATGCAGTTCTGTTTGGGTACCAGGAAATACAATAGCTTCCTCTATCCAAAAGCACACAGATAAAATACAGTATTTACACAGAATCAGAGAATGGCTGTGGCTACTCAAAGTCACAGTAGTTGCCGACATCTTTGAAAAAATCCCTCAGTTACTTCTTTTTTGTCCTCTGTGCCTGGATAAAAAATGCAAATCTTATCTTGTATTGCTTTGTGGGGCAGATACATTGAAGTACACATACTTGATGATGAAAACTGTAAACTTGAATGCATTTGGGTCAATATAAAAGGGAGAAAAAAATGACATTGCCATAGGTGTATACTATAGGCCGCCCAACCAAACAGAGGAAATAGATGAACTTTTTGCTAGTCAGCTAACCAAAGTATGTAGGAAGCACATCACAATAGTAATGGGGGACTTTAACTACCTTGACATCAACTGGGAGACAAACTCTGCACCAAGTGGAAGATCAAACAGATTCCTGACAAACCTAGCAGACAACTTTGTCACCCAAAGAGTAGAGACGGGAACTAGGGGATTAGCCATTTTGGATCTAATTATCACTAACAGAGATGAAATGATAGAAGGTGTTGAAGCCACAGGAACCTTGGGAGGAAGTGATCGTGCAATATTGGAATACAACATTATGGAAGCACAAGCAATAGAGTACAGTCAAACTAGAGTTTTGGACTTTAAGAGAGCTAATTTCAATAAACTTAGAGAGAGCTTGGGAAGGATTCCATGGATGAGAATCCTCAAGGGGAAAACAACTCAAGAAACTTGGGAAATTTTAAAAAGTGAGATAATAAAAGCCCAATCTAGCACAACACCAACAAAGAGGAAAAATAACAGCTGTCAAAAGAAACCAGCATGGCTGCATAAAGAAGTCTCTGATAAATTGAAAGATAAAAAGGACAAGTATAGAAAGTGGAAAGAGGGGCACATAACTAAGTCAGAATATCAGCAAATAGCCCGTGCCTGCAAAGATGAAGTGAGGAAAGCTAAGGCTCAAAATGAACTAAGGCTTGCAACCAAAGTCAAAAATAACAAAAAAAAGCTTCTTTCAACGTTAAAAAAAAGTAAAGGAAATGATTGGTCCATTAGTGGGGGAAAGTGGCAAGAAGGTGACAAGCAACAGGGAGAAAGCAGAACTATTTAACTCGTTTTTTGCATCTGTCTTTACACAAAGGGAAAAAACAGTCCAACCTACCAAAACAAAGAAGAGGGAGTCAAGCTATTCTCCAAAGCACCCGAAGGCAGGACAAGAAGCAACGGATGGAAACTAGTCAAGGAGAGAAGCAACCTAGAACTAAGGAGAAACTTCCTGACAGTTAGAACAATTAACCAGTGGAACAACCTGCCTCCAGAAGCTATGAATGCTCCAACACTGGAGGTTTTTAAGAAGAGACTGGACAACCATTTGTCTGAAATGGTATAGGGTTTCCTACCTGAGCAGGGGGTTGGACTAGATGACCTCCAAGGTCCCTTCCAACTTTTTCATTGTTATTGTTGTTATTGTTACCACTGCTGGTTGGATAAACTTCTTTAAGCAATCTAGCCAGTAATATTGAAACCTTCCTTATTGTATATTTTGCAAGTCTGGAAAGAATGAAGGCACTGCTCTTACATTGTCCATTCCCTTATTTAAGAATCCCTTTCAGTGTTGACACAAACACCAGCAAAGGACATTATAGAAAATAATAGCCATAGGCTAATTACAGATTTCAGCGATAATTACAAATGAAAGATTGATTTAAATCCATTTACCCATCTGACCTAATTAGCCAAAGCTGAGGCTGAATAAATGATGCAGCCTCTGGAGATCGCATCAACCTATTCTCCCGTCTGTAAAGCTGTGTGATTCCATTAGCCCAAAGAAGGCATCGCGTCATGATTATTTCCCCCCTCTTTTTTTTCTGGAGACCAAGGCCAGGCAGTTCATTGCATTTGTGTTTTGAAAAGGCAGCATCTGCAGAGTCAGCTTGCTATTAACACCCCTGCATCTATAAAGGAGATTGCTGACCCATGAATGGGATGTTTTGTCAGTTTGGCACACACACACACACACACAAAATGGAGATGAAGTGAAGCAGGGAATTCAAAGGGGCTCTTGATCACCTCCTTTAAAATGCCAAGAACTTAAGCTGTCCTTTGTTGTCTTCTTCTCTATGCATGTGATGCTTTAGGAGGTCTGCCTCATTGTACTATAATTCAGGGATTGTTCGGTCCATCCACAGCGCCTCTCCCTCAAAGGAGCAAGCATGGGAGAGCTAATTCGGGCAATGAACAGCGACATAATTTAAGGTTTGTTCAAGGATGGAGGGGGCTCTCCCCAGCTTTTTTTCAGCCACCAGATGCCAGGAATTCCCAGGCCTACTTTCACTTCTTCTGCTCCCACCATTTAGAAGGGGAGGAATTTCACAGAAAGCAAACGATGTCCTTTTCAGAAGAGGAGAATTGCCTTTTATGCTTCTACTGACAACTGAAAGTCACTGGGGGTTTATTTATTTATTTATTTATTTTAATTCCATTTATATCCCGCCCTTCTCCGAAGACTCAGGGCGGCTTACAAGCTTAGCAGTAGCCTTCATTCTATGTATATGCCTGCTTATTAGGGCTTTCACACACACACCCCAAGCGGCATTATTACAAAGTCAGCTTAATTGCCCCCAACAATCTGGGTTGTGGACTTGGTGACGAAGATGCCTTGAATGAGCATCTTTAAAAGAGGTGGGTTTCTCCTTAAGAAGGTACACACATAACAGTAACATAAGGTAAAGGTAAAGGTTCCCCCACACATGCGTGCTAGTCGTTTCCGACTCTAGGGGCTGGTACTCATCTCCGTTTCAAAGCTGAAGAGCCAGTGCTTGTCCAAGGATGTCTCTGTGATCATGTGGCCTGCATGACTAGACGCCAAAGGCGCCCAGAACGCTGTTACCTTCCCACCGTAGTGATCCCTATTTTTCTACTTGCATTTTTATGTGCTTTCGAACTGCTAGGTTGGCAGAAGCTGGGATGAGTAACAGGCACTCACTCAGTTACGTGGCACTCGGGATTCGACCCGCCAAACTGCCAACCTTCTGATCGACAGGCTCAGCGTCCTAACCCACTGAGCCATACCGCGTCCCTCTAACAGTAACATAGATGCACACTATTTTTTGGTTTAGCTTCCTTTCCCTTATTATTAGGAGAAAAGAAAGCTGTCTCTAGTTATTGCTGTTAATACCACTTCATCTGCTGATTTCATAACAATTAATAAAATACTTTTAATTAAAAGTAATAAAATGGTGCGGTGGCCTAGAGGTGAAGACTCTCACCTCCCACTTGGAAGGTTAAGAGTTCAATCCTAGATAGCAACAGATGTCTCTCTATCAGGGCGCAAGGAGAAAATGCCTGCTGCTAACTCCATGTAAACGTCAGGAAGGGCAGCCAGCCAGCAAACGCTCAGCTCCAATCTGTTGCCCCAACGCCAACCCCGAAGCAAGGGATTACAGCAGAGGCAGTGGTTGGGAAATTATTCTGTAGATTTGGGGTTACTCTAAAAGGTTTTACAATGGCACATCAGGAACAAAATTACACATGAGATGAAAGATCAGATAACATGATTTCTGAAGGACAAGTTAGCTCATGATAGAGATTTAAATGGCAAATTCATTAGAACACTGCACTGGTAGCTTATTGAAGACTAGGATATTGTTGTATCATTGAAGAAACATCTCAGTGTACTTGAAGTGTGCTGAACCAACCAGTTGGGCTTTTTAAATAGTATTGGACTTCTTTGGGGGTCATTCTGACCAATGACAGGAAAAAAAACAACCATGGTCAACCCTCTTCCCTTTATGCTGATCCCCACAGTCAGCATCTAATTGGTTTGGTTGCTTAATTTATAAGTTGAGAGGAGTTTCTTTAGCTAAAATGACACATAGCAGCTAAAATGTGGTGGCAGTGGAGAAGAGGCACCAGAAATGAAATTAAAATAAATAAATAAATCAGGAAGCAGTAAACTCTGAAGCATCCAAAGTGATGCTTGAAAAGAAGGGTGGTTTGCTCTGAAACTGTCACTTTAGTTCTGAGCCAAAGTCGTTTCAAAATATTGATTCAACAAGTGAACACGATTTGATATGAGCTGTTGGATCAATCTGATGAAAAGCAGACACGGGCATGCACAAAAGTACATTGGGTCAGCAAAGACACCAGATTTGGCGCCTAATCCATGTAGAGATTGGTAGAGATAATGAGTAAAGCTGACTGGACGAAGTCCTCCCTTCTGAATCTCCCAACAAAAGCTTTGCACAGCCCTGCTCAGTGCTTCAGGTCTGATCTATAAAAAAGGTAAAGGTAAAGGTTCCCCCACACACGCGTGCTAGTCGTTTCCAACTCTAGGGGCCAGTGCTCATCTCCGTTTCAAAGCCGAAGAGCCAGCGCTTGTCCGAGGACGTCTCCGTGGTCATGTGGCCGGCATGACTAGACGCCAAAGGCGCACGGAGCACTGTTACCTTCCCACCGGAGTGTTTCCTATTTTTCTACTTGCATTTTTACGTGCTTTCGAACTGCTAGGCTAGCAGAAGCTGGGACGAGTAACAGGCGCTCACTCTGTTATGCGGCACTCGGGATTTGACCCGCCAAACTGCCGACCTTCTGATCGACAAGCTCAGTGTCCTAACCCACTGATCACAACTTCAGGTGTCCCTACGAGGAAAGCAAATAAAAGGGAAGAGGATATTGCTAATAAAATTTCAACCTGTTCTTGACAACAAAATGAAGGCATTCAGAACTGAATTGCCAGCAGTTTGTCTTTTAGCCCTCTGGAGTGTAGCTGATCAATCACCATATTTTTCACAGAAATAGCTGCACGAAGGAAGCCATTGTTTCTTTATCATTCGGGGGGAATTAATATAAATACATTTATTAGTAACAGATTTTATTTTCCTGGGCTCCAAGGTCACTGCAGATGGGGACTGTAGCCAAGAAATTAAAAGATGCTTGCTCCTGGAGACAAAAGCCATGGCAAATCTAGACAGCACACAAAAAAGCAGAGACGTCACCCTGCCAACAAAAGTCCACCTCCGTGAAGCTTTGTGCCGGCACGCCACAGGCCTGTGTGCTTAGCCCCTAACTGTACTCTTTATACACATATGATTGTGTATCATCTGACCCATCCACTGCGATAATCAAGTTTGCAAATTATACAACTGTGGTGGGTTTTATTACAGGTGGGGATGAGACAGCATACAGGGCGGAGGTACAAAAACTATCCATATGGTGTAGTAACAACAACTTGCACCTAAACATTGGCAAGACGAAAGAGACTTCCGGAGAAAAATGGAGGAACCTGCCCCACTTTACATCGGGGAGGACTATGTGGAGAGAGTTTCCTCCTTTAAATTTCTGGGAGTCTACCTCTGTGAAGATCTGACCTGGAAAGTTAACACAACCCAGGTGGCTAGAAAGGCCCAACAGAGGCTTCACTTTCTTAGGGTCTTGTGGAAGAACAGGGTAGAACAACGGCTAATGACCGTCTTTTACCGGTCTACTATAGAGAGTGTCCTCTCGTATGGTATTGTGGTTTGGTATGCTGGTCTGACAGCCGCGAACAGGAAAGTATTACAGAGGGTAGTGAGCACAGCACAAGACATTGTGGGCTGTCCCCTGACACAACTGGATGACATCACCAGGGCTCGTTGCCTTGGAAGAGTGAGGAAAATTCTCAGGGATGACTCACACGCTGGACGGTATCTCTTTACTCTCCTACCATCGGGTAGGAGATATAGGAGTATAGCCAGCCATACCAACAGGCTGAAAAACAGCTTTTATCTGTGGGCTGTTAGGCTTTTAAATGGGACATAATCTCTGTGAACTTATGCAGAATTGACTTGGGAGGCTGGTGTGTGGTGTAGTTGGTTCACATGGTGTGGTAGGATGGAGGGTTTGTTGTCACTGTGTGTTGGGGGGAGGGAGCACGGGGGGAGGCTCAGCTAATCTCAATGTACACATGTTGTACTTTGACAATAAAGGTTTTATTATTATAAACAAGGCTATGGTCTTCCCAGTTGCAATGTATGGCTGTGAAAGTTGGACCATAAGAAAGGCTGAGCGCCAAAGAATTGAGGCCTTTGAACTATGGTGCTGGAGAAGACTCCTGCAAGTCCCTTGGACTACAAGGCTTTCAGTCCTAGAGGAGATCAACCCTAACTGCTCTTTAGAAGGCCAGACCCTGAAGCTGAAACTCAAATACTTTGGCCACCTAATGAGAAGGAAAGACTCACTGGAGAGGAGCCTAATGCTGGGAAAGGTTGAGGGGAAGAGAAGAAGGGGACGACAGAGAATGAGGTGGCTGGATGGAGTCACTGAAGCAGTAGGCATGAGCCTAAATGGACTCCAGAAGATGGTAGAGGCCAGGAAGGTCTGGAGGAACATTGTCCATGGGGTCGTGATGGGTCAGACATGACTTCGCAACTAACAACAACAACAACAACAACAACATTTATTCACTGAGAGAAGGTATATGCAAAGTAACTCTGGGTCACTCAAAGTTCGCCTACAAAACTCTCAAAAGACTATTTTCCATGTTCCTTGGGTTCCGTTCCAATGATAGAGGAAAAATATGCTTTGGCCATCATCCTTAATTTCTCCAGAACTAAATGCACGGAAAAGGCTCTGTATACATGACCATAAAGACTCATTGCTAGTACTCTCATGAGCAAAGCTGAAGAGGAAGGTCTTTTACTGGTCTACTATAGAGAGCGTCCTCTCATATGGTATTGTGGTTTGGTATGCTGGTCTGACAGCCGTGGATAGGAAAGTATTACAGAGGGCGGTGAGCACAGCACAAGACATTGTGGGCTGTTCCCTGACACCACTGGGTGACATCGCCAGGACTCGTTGCCTTGGAAGAGTGAGGAAGATTCTCAGGGATGACTCACACCCTGGACGGTATCTGTTTACTCTCCTACCATCGGGTAGGAGATATAGGAGTATAGCCAGCCGTACCAACAGGCTGAAGAACAGCTTTTATCCATGGGCTGTCAGGCTCCTGAATGGAAAATAATTTTATAAACTTTATGCATGATTGAACTGCGAGGCTGGTGCGTTGTGCAATTAGCTCACATGGTGTAATAAGAGGGAAGGATTTTTGTCACTGTGAGTTGTGGGGGGAGGCACAAAGGGAGGCTCAGCCAATCTCATTGTATACATGGTTGTACTTTGACAATAAAGGTTCATTCATTCATTGCAAAGAAGATCACCCATTAAGCCTCAGCTGATCTTTCCAGGAAGACTTTGGTTTAATTTATTTCTCCACTGTTTTTGTAAATGAATCCCATGGGAAAGCTGAAGATTTCTTTCAAACATATAGGATTGTGTTCCTTGCAGGAGCTGCTGCACTGAAGAAATAAAGTCATGAATGTTATTTGCCACTCAGGTAGTAAATAACAATAAGAATAATAAAGTTGGAAGGTACCTTGGAGGTCATCTAGTCCTGGGAGTTTCAACCAGTGGTTATGGGTACCACCTGTAGTACATTGGCACCTGGCAGGTGGTACGCAACCATCCTAGAAAAGTGGTAGCGGGAGAGGGGAATGAGCTGAAAGGATGGCAGCACCGCACAAGCCTGAGCGAGAGACGGCTGGAGCTGCAGGGCTATCAGGGCTCAGCGAAAGTGCCAGGATCAACACCAGACTCCAGCTGGAGCTCGGCACTGATCCTGGCACTTCTGCTGAGCCCAGAAGAAGCGCCTATCGGCTGGAATGTTGCAGCATCTCCAGGGTCTCGTGATTTACATTCAGATGCTTGGCAACTGATTCATATTTATGACGGTCACAGTGTCCCAGGGTCATGTGAAGTGACCAAAACCTGCTGCAACCACCCAGCAGAGGGGGGGATAAAAACCAAACACCCCACCCCACCCTCACTGCCAATTCTCCACAGAAATGCTCACAACAATGAAAACCTCGGCCAGGAGGAAGAGCGCAGCTGGGCAGGCAGGCATGTGTCTTGCTCGGCTGTGGCTTGGGGGGCACTTTTTTCATTGCCATTGTATCTTTGAACAGTCACTAAGCGAACTATTGTAAGTTGAGGACTATCTCTACCTCATCACTTTTTTTGGGGTGTTTTTTTTTTTGGTCATCAAGTTTTTGACACCTTGCTAGGCGACTGGTGATTCTCGGATGTTGCCATATTCTAAAAGTGGTACAATGGGTGAAAAGGTTGAAAAGCCCTGATCTAGTCCAACCCCCTGCTGAGGCAGGAAACACTATACCATTTCAAACAAATGGCTGTCCACTCTCTTCTTAAAAACTTCCAGTGTTGGAGCATTCATAGCTTCTGGAGGCAGGTTGTTCCACTGGTTAATTGTTCTAAGTGTCAGGAAGTTTCTCCTTAGTTCTAGATTGCTCCTTCTTTGATTAGTTTTCATCCCTTGCTTTTTGTCCTGCCTTCAGGTGTTTTGGAAAATAGCTTGACTCCCTCTTCTTTGGGGCAACCCCTGAGATATTGGAAGACTGCTACCATGTCACCCCTCGTCCTTCTCTTCATTAGACTGGACATACCCAATTTAGACTAGACACACCCAACAAGTTACGAGAGACTTGAGAAAGTGGAAAGGATCAGGAGTCATCTGCAAACTGGCAAGCAATGGGATTTGCTAGTGATCCAAAACACCTCCCAGCGCTTTTATTCTCTCTTTATTACAATAAGACAAATTGCAGTCAATTGTAATCGATTAATACTGAAAGATGGAGTTTTACACCCCTTTGCAGGCCCTCTGAATTCCTTCAAATGCAATTTATATACAAATTGACATGGCTCATGTTCAGATGCTGTGAAAAGCAGCAGCAAAATGCTGATTTGTTCCTCAAATAACCCAAACACTTATGCAGCTCTCGGCGCACGTCTGTGCTCCATAGAAAAAAATAAATAAATGATGATAGTATTTTTCCCCAGTTGGTATCTAAAGTGGAGGTCAGCTACTGTAAAAGGAGCCAAACCTTCACACTTAGTGGTGTTTCATTATATATATATATATATATATATATATATATATATATATATATATATATATATATATATATATATATATATATATATATATATATATATATATATATATATATATATATATATATATATATATATATATATATATATATATATATATATATATATATATATATATATATATATATATATATATATATATATATATATATATATATATATACTCTCTCTCTCTCTCTCTCTCACACACACACACACATACTGTATAATCTATTATAAAAATGTATCCATTGCTCAACAGCTAGAAAGACACTAAGTCCTGTTATAATGACTTAGCAGTGTGTGTGTGTGTGTGTGTTTGTGTGTTTCACCATATCATAGTGAGAACGGCTAGCAGGGCTCCTTTAATTAATAAATAAATAACTAACAAGCATGGGATCAAAGCAGAAGGAAAAAGTAACTGGCCCGCAGTGGTTTGTTTTCAGCAGCAGGCTACCCTGCTAAAATGTAATGACTTCATCAACAGAGGACTCCAGACAGAAAATAGGTGATTGTCCATGGATTATTTACCACCAGTATTTAAAAGACTCTTTTCCAAATCACGATCTGGGTAGATGTTTGGCAACCCAGAAAATCAGGATTAAGTAATCATAACTGCTACTCAATGGCATAATATGTCTCTAGAGGCGATAGCTTCTTCCCCGTTTTGTGACGGCCAAGGATATTATGGCCTGAACTTAGAGAAGACCAAGTTATTGGATCCAGCTCATGTCCAATTTGCACGCTGTGCCTATTGAAAAGCAACTTAACTTGGCTCCAGAGTCCCTTCTCCCTACACTTGTCAGGGCCAAGTCACCAACTTGTCAAAACAAATTATCCAGGTCTTTACTTTTAACACCACCTTTGGGTTTTTCCTCTGAAAACTCTAGTCAGGGATGTCTGCATTAACGAGATAATACAGTGAAAAAGCACAGAGCGATATCTCGGTTGTAGAGGAGCACCAGAAACAGTGAGAGCAAAAAAAGAGATTCCTGCTTTGATTACCTCTCCCCATCCCAATTAAAATCTGTAGAAAGAGAAAGAGAGAAAGAGAGAGAGAGAACTATATCACTCTTGCTTCCCAAAGCAAAGATTGAATATTCCTTAGCCAGCATCAGATGTTTGTAAATAGTTTACTGAAAGGTATATCATTCTGAAAGCATCTGGCTTGCTTGCTGTGTAAAAGGTGATCAATGCTGAGATGCTAAAGGAAATTATGAACAGCTGTGTATTTAGAATAGAATAGAATAGAATAGAATAGAATAGAATAGAATAGAATAGAATAGAATAGAATAGAATAGAATAGAATAGAATAGAATAGAATAGAATAGAATAGAATAGAATAGAATAGAATAGAATAGGAGCTGGAAGGGACCTTGGAGGTCTTCTAGTCCAGCCCCCTGCTCAAGCAGGAGAACCTATACCATCTCAGACAAGTGACTGTCCAATCTCTTCTTAAAAATCTCCGGTGATGTAGCGCCCACGATTGCTGGTGGCAATCTGTTCCACTGGTTAATTGTCCTCACTGTCAGGAAGTTTCTCCTTAATTCCAGGTTGCTTCTCTCTTTGGTCAGTTTCCAACCATTGTTTCTCGTCCTGCCCTCTGGTGCTTTGGAGAATAGTTTGCCCCCATCTTCTTTGTGGCAGCCCTCAAATACTGGAACACTGCTATCATGTTGCCCCTGTTTCTTCTTTTTCTATTGTAGGTGTGTCTGTGTATTAATGTGTATGTATCTGACCCCAATATTTTTTTAAATGTATATTTTGAGAACATTAAGATGATCCCCTACAAAGATTGCCTACAAACACTCCATAGGTAAAGGTAAAGGTTCCCCCGCACATGTGTGCTAGTCGTTTCCAACTCTAGGGGCCGGTGCTCATCTCCGTTTCAAAGCCGAAGAGCCAGCACTTGTCCGAGGATGTCTCCGTGGTCATGTGGCCAACATGACTAGACGCCAAAGGCGCACGGAACGCTGTTACCTTCCCACCACAGTGGTCCCTATTTTTCTACTTGCATTTTTATGTGCTTTCGAACTGCTAGGTTGGCAGAAGCTGGGATGAGTAACAGGCCCTCACTCTGCTACGCGGCACTCGGGATTTGACCCGCCAAACTGCCGATCTTCTGATCGACAAGCTCAGCGTCCTAACCCACTGAGCCACCACGTCCCTTAAACACTCCATAGGTGATCTCATTACATGAAGAAAATGAACATGACTGAAGGAAACTAAAGGAAAAACAAATGATTTAG
>NC_138206.1:114344752-114489752 GCF_964194415.1 Vipera berus | reverse complement strand
CTGTAAAACATGTTGAAGCATTAAACGTCTAATCATTTCCATTTTCAGGTAGAAAACTCATCTGCTGTTTCCTGCTAAATTTAACACAACTGGAGTCCGTTATTTTAAGGTAAAGGTGCGTATTTAGGTTGGGCCTTGAAAGTGTGTGTTTGTTTTTTTTTTTGGATAAAGAGAAGTGTAATAATTTAATGTATTAGTTCCAAAATCATATTCCCAAGGAATTAGGCTGGCTTTAAAGCTTTCTGTCTTTCCCTGATTTTTGTAGCATGGTTTCCACAGATCGTGAGTCTTGTTATTCAAAGAAATCATCTGAATTCTGAGTTCTGAGAAATATTGGCTACCACTTGCTACCAAGGCCAGGCTGGAGTAATTATCTGCTGAAGATCGTGGGAGAGAATTGTTTCTCATGAGACTTTATGAAGAAATTGTGCATTGCAATGAGTTAAAAAAGAAAGCCAACTCTCCAAACACTTAAACCTTAATGATAATGACAATGTAAGCATAGTGAAATAATAGGAAAGGGACAGGACGACCGTTGGAAAATTAGGATGTAATTGATGTAGTTTCTCTGGTGCTTACAGGGGACAAAAAAGAGACATCGGGGAAAAGTAAATGAAAAGAAGGATATGTAAAGCAGAAAATATGCAAAACCATTTCTAACAGGTTTAGCTGTTTGTAAGCGTGAGTTCCTTGTGACATGTGGAATAAAGAAAATAGTGCTGATTTTCTGTGGAAATATGATTATGTATGGATAGCTATAGTACGTAGGAAGGTACAAAAAAAAACCCCACCCTCAAATGGTTTATAGTAGCTGTGCTGAAATCTCTTGTTCTCTTTGCTTGCTTAAAGGATATTTACTCTATGAGCATCCTTTAAGCAAGTGAGTCTCCCAGTTTAATATCATTTCCCCATCCGTGTCTTAGATAATTGAAATGTGCCCTGGAAATATCTCTTTTCTCACTTATTCCCATGAAATTGCCTTTTATCTCATCTCCAATCCTTGAATAAGGCAGAGTTAAGTAATCTTTTTTTGCTGTACTGGGGTTATAACAGTTTTCCTTTTTCACACTGTCACCACGGAAGGAGAACTTCAAGTTGAGTGAAGTCTGTACCCTACATGGTCACTCATTCCCTTTGAGCAGATCCAATTAAGGCCAGAATAGATATTTGTAGATTTAAACAGGAGTTCAGTGCAGGCTCTATTACTTACAAAGGCTCAAAGCATTTGCTCACAAATCCTTCCATTCTTCTTTCCCCACCCCACCCCACCTTCTTCTCTTTTTTTCTACTGCCTCATATTTCTGAAGATCTCTCAGTCCACTTTTTAAGATCAGCTGTGGCTGGTGGATGTCACCACCAAACTCAGGCACTAAGGACCAGAAACTTCACACTCCTTATTTTTTTTTTTTTTTTAAAAATGTTGTTTTATACCAGGGGTGTCAAACTGCTGACCCTCGGGCCAGATGCGTCATGGCGAAACCACACCCACCCCATTGCCGGCAATGAAAAAAAAAATTGTGATACATCACAACACGTCACGTGACATTGCAAGTTTGACACCCTTGTTCTGTACCATTGCTTTCAAGCACTGGTACTTTTACCATGGGGTTGAAGTCGCCTGCTAACACTGAAGTGATAGACTATATACATTAAATAATAATTATGACCCGGTGTCTAGGCCAAATCAATACAAATGTGCATAACTGCTGCAAAATAGCTTCCCCAACCAGCTACCATTTTAATGTCTGAAAGAACTAACCAATTAAATAGTGGGTAAGGTCAGGTTTTATTGATTGTAGCCACAATGAAATCTCTTGTGTTGTTGTTGTTTTTTTTTTCCTTTCCCCACAAGACCTTCTTGTAATTGGAGTATGATTTCCTTAAAACACTCTTTTTTACATTATTTTATTTCCAGAGGCTGTAGTTCTACAGCAATAGAGTATGAGTGGTCTTGCAACAGCATAATGACTCATTGACATAAAGATCGATTCAACCATAAAACCTTGGAGCCAAAATGGAGGGGGCGGCGGAAGAATAAAATCATGGAAGATTAAATGGCTGCTATATTTTAAAAAAGGGTTTCAAGCTCATAGAATGTAGTTACTAACTCTGCTTATGGCAACATAGCAGAGAAAGAGAGGAGGGGGGGGGGAAATGCTAGCTTCCTGCATGACAAAGAGAGACAACAAGTTAATATTTATTTATACAGATAGCTGGGTACTGCCTATTTGAAAGCACTCAAGTTGCTTCACAATTTAATGATTAAAAATACAAATACACAGATAGATGATAATTTGTGTATATTTCTGGTACATGAACCATAGTTTATCATTCCTTTTTTTTAGCAAGACCCAAGGGAGAGTTGTGACCCACCATTCTTAGTTTGATTTGTTTAGATTCATTCCTAGTCATTGCGCATCAGGGAATGAGGATGCTCACCCCAATTGGAAAATAGATCCCAGCAGTGTAGAGTTGTCGAAATGATTTTAAAATCCACACTGGCTCTAGCTGGATGGTTTTGTGCTCTTTTACAGTGGTTGAGAGGATGTAAAGTAAGGTTGCAATGGACAACTGCATGTTTTTCTCTTTTCACCTTAACTTAAGGCCTGCTAGTGTTTGTCTCCAATCTCTATTCCATCCTCATTCTTTCCTAGTTGTGAGCTTTGGGAAGGGAAGGTGTCGCTGTGGTGTCAGAAGCAAAAGCATTTTGGGACAAGCAGTGAGTTTCATTCTTTAGCTGAAGCGAAGAAATCACAGAACAGCTCCACGTGATGTCTGTGAGTTTAAGAACTAAAAAACAATGTTAGTATGAAAATACCACCAGCTTATAGCATTGGTGCCACTGCCTAATTGTTATTTGTTGTAAATAGTTGAAGAGTGTTAATGAAGAATATGGGGGGGGGACATTGTAAGGGATGACCAAGCTGAACCCATGGAAGGGGTCAAACTCATCATAAGTCACAAGTCCCTGCCTACTGACAAGAGATCTAAATCCAGCCCATCACAAATTCCTCTCTTATCTCCTGCTCATTTCCTTTGACTGTTAGTTGGTCAGATTCTTGTAGAGAGCTTAAGCTTGCAATAAATCTTTAAACTGGTTTGAACTGCCTGAATCTCCTGATTTTCCTGGCACTTGACACATATACCGGTATTTTGCACTTGTTCATGGATTTTTTTTTATCACAACCATATGCACAATATTTAGTCACCTCCTGGAGTAGTTCATGCTGAACTAGAAGTATTTGAAGGAATGGGGATGGGATTGTGGCAGAGATAAGCAGTCAGATGATAAATCCTAGGCAATGAAGCCTTTCTGGAGAAGGAAGAGATAAATGGGGAAGTCATGAGTGAACGAATGAACCTTTATTGTCAAAGTATAACCATGTATACATTGAGATTGGCTGAGCCTCCCTTCGTGCCCTCCCCCACAACTCACAGTGACAACAAACCCTCCATCTTATTACACCATGTGAGCTAATTGCACAACACACTGGCCTCGCAAGTCAGTCATACATAAAATTATAAAATTATTTCTCGTTCAAGAGCCTAACAGCCCATGGATAAAAGCTGTTCTTCAGCCTGTTGGTACGGCTGGCTATACTCTTATATCTCCTACCCAATGGTAGGAGAGTAAAGAGATACTGACCAGGGTGTGAGTCGTCCCTGAGAATTTTTCTCACTCTTCCAAGGCAGCGAGTCCTGGCGAGGTCATCTAGTGGTATCAGGGGACAGCCCACGATGTTCTGTGCTGTGCTCACCACCCTCTGTAATGCTTTCCTATCTGCAGCTGTCAGACCAGCATACCAAACCACAATACAGTACGAGAGGACGCTCTCTATAGTAGACCGGTAAAAGGAGGTAATTAGCCGTTGTTCTACCCTGTTCTTCCACAAGACCCTGAGGAAGTGGAGTCTCTGTTGGGCCTTTCTGGCCACCTGGGTTGTATTTACTTTCCAGGTAAGATCTTCACAGAGGTAGACTCCCAGAAATTTAAAGGAGGAAACTCTCTCCACATAGTCCTCCCCGATGTAAAGTGGGGCAGGTTCCTCCTTTTTCCTCCAGAAGTCTAGCACCATCTCTTTCATCATTTCTTTAAATGTGTGGAGGTTTTTTTTTCCTTTTCCATTTTTTCTTTTTCCTTCTTTTTTTCTGCATTTTCCATTTTTTCTTATTTTTTGTATTAGTTTTTAATCTGTTTAATCGTGATACTTAATAAAATCATTACTAAAAAAAAAGATCAGCCTTCTTCTACTAATGCTGATTTTTTTGGGTCCTTGCTAAGCACTTTCTTTCATTGCTCCAGTACTTCCTTATTTTCTATCACATTTATGAAAACTAACAATATTAACTTAATTTCCCATGGAGCCCCTCTTTCTGTAGGTAAATGAATCCGACCTCCTTCAATTCTTCTTTTTCTTGTAATTTATCTATCTCTGTCTCCAGAAACGATGTAAGCTTGCAAAAAGGAAATATCACTTTTTTTTTTGGAAAAATGCCACTTGGCACAGTTTTAATAAGGTAGGTAACTCAGTGCTGTGAACAGGAAGGAAAAGAAAAATCTTGCAAAAGCAGAAAAAATCTGCTTATTCAAATCCAACAGCACATCTAACTGTCACGTTGGAAGCTGAAGCTAAATATTTATCTTGGTTAATAACTTTAAGGCTGCTTGCCATTTTTTTCTCTCACTCTAGCACAGAATGGCATAAATGTATGGAGCTTGTGTTAAAACCTTTTGCTGCCCACCTGCATCTGCTTTTACTTCTGGAAGAGTTTATATCTTTAAAGAACTATTAAAAATATCTGTCAGGACCCACCCCAATCCACGTCTTAGGCAAACAAATACTCTTGGAGTCAGTTCTAGTCCAAAATGAATTTTTACTAGGACATGTTTGGTTGTGGAAATACAAGACAGGACTTGGTATTGTTTTACAGATTGAAACTTTCTAAAGAGTTCCCGGTTCAACCCTCCATTCCTTCAACCCCATTTGGTCAGCCCCCCATCATTTTACTTGGTGTCATCCCTTTCGTGGGAAAAAGGGAACTTTGAATCTTTATGGTTATTGCCTTCTTCCTTTACAGATTCAAATGGAGACACAGGCCAGATGCCTTCTTCCCTAACCCTCCCCTTTGTTCCCCCAGTTCAAAAGGTTTCCCTTGGTCTTTGAAATAACCTAAGGCAGGCTGAATCCACATGCTCTCCTCCTTCCTTGGGAGATGGCAGAATCCATGGGGGGGATAATGTTTTAAACATACATTTATGAATGTGATATAAATGGATTCTGACAATATCTCTCATTCTACTTATCTGCCCATCTACCTTGGTTGCTAGCTAGTTTGGGGTGCATGGTTTTTCCCCCCCTCTCTTTCAAGCTAATGACTCACTTTTTTCCAAAATATAATTCCTTTATTATTAAGGAAGAAAGACTAGGCAGCATATTGGTATGTGTCGTTATAGTTACATTACCATCCTTGCCACTAAAATGAACAGCATGGATGCTATATTTCATCCTCATCTCGATTTGTAGTATTCAGAAATTCACTTTTTTTCCCTAGAAGCAGCAGCAGCAACAGTCACAGCAGCAGTGGCACAATCTTGGGAAGAAGCTGAAGGTCAAAACATAAGAGAAACGGTTGCAGAAACTGGGCATGTCTAGTCCAATGAAAAGGAAAACTAGGGGTGACATGATAGCAGTACTCTATTGTTTGAGGGGCTATCAAAAAGAAGAGGGGAGGGGTCTACCTATTCTCCAAAGCACCTGAAGGCAGGACAAGAAGCAATGGATGGAAACTAAACAAAGAGAGAAGCAAACTAGAACTAAGGAGAAATTTCCTGACAATAAGGACAATTAACCAGTGGAACAGCCTGCCTCCAGAAGCTGTGGGTGCTCCATCTCTGGAGGCTTTTAAGAAGAGACTGGACAGCCAGTTGTCTGAAATGGTACAGGGTCTCCCACTTGAGCAGAGGGTTGGACTACAAGACCTCCAAGGTCCCTTCCAACTTTGTTATCCTGTATTATTCTGTAGGGCTTAGTTGATATGATGTATGTGAGCAGTGGTAAAGCATAGCTGAGCATCCATCGTTACTTTTTCATGTGCTTGAAAGGAAAGTATGAACTTGGAAGTAAGTCTGGTAATCTATATAATATATAAAATAGGTAACTTTCCTACTGGCTTCCTTGGCCTGTCGTTTATGGGTTAGTTCATTTATTGGGGTCTTGGGACTGGGGTCTTCTCCATTTGAGAAATGGGTGAAAGTCATTGGTTTGAGATGAGCAACTATACAAATTGAATAAACAAATATAATAACAGTAATGCCAGTCACTTAAAGAGATGGGCGTACCAGACCATCTTATTTGTCTCTTGAGAAACCTATATGCGGGCCAAGAAGCAACAGTGAGAACTGGACACGGAACCACTAATTGGTTCAAAATTGGGAAAGGAGTCTGGCAAGGTTGTATACTGTTGCCCTGCCTATTTAACTTATATGCAGAACACATCATGAGAAAGGCAGGGCTTGATGAATCAAAAGTTGGAATTAAGATTGCCGGAAGAAATATCAACAACCTAAGATATGCAGATGATACCACTCTAATGGCAGAAAGTGAAGAGGAACTAAAGAGCCTCTTGTTGCGGGTGAAGAAGGAGAGTGCAAAACTTGGGTTGAAACTTAACATTAAGAAAACCAAGATCATGGCATCTGGCCCTCTCAATTCCTGGCAAATAGATGGGGAAGAAATGGAGGTAGTGACAGATTTTATTTTCCTGGGCTCCAAGATCACTGCAGATGGGGACTGTAGCCAAGAAATTAAAAGACGCTTGCTCCTGGGGAGGAAAGCCATGGCAAATCTAGAGAGCACACTAAAAAGCAGAGATATCACCCTGTCAACAAAAGTGCGCATAGTCAAGGCTATGGTCTTCCCAGTTGCAATGTACGGCAGTGAAAGTTGGACCATAAAAAAGGCTGAGCGCCAAAGAATTGAGGCCTTTGAACTGTGGTGCTGGAGAAGACTCCTGCGAGTCTCTTGGACTGCAAGGCGATCAAACCGGTCAGTCCTAGAGGAGATCAACCCTGACTGCTCTTTAGAAGGCCAGATCCTGAAGCTAAAACTCAAATACTTTGGCCACCTAATGAGAAGGAAGGATTTACTGGAGAAGAGCCTAATGCTGGGAAAGATTGAGGGCAATAGAAGAAGGGGACGACAGAGAATGAGGTGGCTGGATGGAGTCACTGAAGCAGGAGGCGTGAGCTTAAACGGACTCCAGAAGATGGTAGAGGAGAGGAAGGCCTGGAGGAACGTTGTCCATAGGGTCGCGATGGGTCGGACATGACTTCGCAGCTAACAACAACAACAACAATGCCAGTCAAATCTTGAATTGTTTGTTAACAGTCACTCAAAAGACCATCTCTCTCCCTCTCTCTCTCTCTCTCTCTCTCTCTCTCTCTCTCTCTCTCTCTCTCTCTCTCTCTCTCTCTCTCTCTCTCTCTCTCTCTCTCTCTCTCTCTCAGGGATATGCAACATTTCTGCTTCAAAAGGAAAAGATCTTGTAGAACAATTAGAGCTGTAAAGCTTTGAAGTCTGTACCACCTTCAACTTAATGTTTCCTATTGTAGGATTGTACTGCATCTGGGATCCAGGAAAAGGCACAGCTGCCAACAGATGCTCGGTACATACCTGTGTGCTGTCTGATTCCCATGTTACTGTTTGAAAGTAGCAACGGTTCCCAATAGGAACTCTTTCCAGTCTTTTCTTTCATTCTCTTTCTAATAGAGTCTGCAGTTAGAAATACTTGAGTTATCACTATCTGTTTTAAGGATAAGGAATTAAAATCCTTGAAATGTCATTGGTTTCCTGGTTCTTCATTGCTTCTCAGCAATTCCAATGCCCAGAAATGATAGAAGCTGGGGTCCATCAGCATCTGGAGAGCCATAACTTCACAGCAGGTAAACCGTTGAAATGAATTCCTTTCAGACTATTGCAACAGATGTCCAGATTCGATCGCTATGGCTTTAGAGGTGAGCAAACAGGTCCCTGGCTTATATTTTCCATCTGCAGTTCCAATATAGAAATTAATTGGGCAACTATTTTTAGTAAAGCAAATCCAAATATGAATGCAGGAAAGGATGGGTCAGGATTTCGTTCACAAGCAGGTCTAGACACAGTTATCACTCACAGTTCACCCTTCTCTGAATTTTGCAGGGAAAAAAAAGACAACTAAAACTTGCTAGTAGGAGCATAAATTCTGTGTTAGACTAAAAGGCACTTAAAAGATACATAGCAAGAAAGAAATCACATGTGTAAAACTTGGGTAATAACCAAAAGCAGGACATGAATTTGCTGTGCATCCTAAATGGGGTATCTCGTTATTATTTGTCATGACACTACATCTTTAGATTTCACTTACAAATATTGATTAATACTACCCATTTTTCCCCTAATCATCAAGCAATAGCAACAGCACTTAGACTTATATACCACTTCATAGTGCTTTACACCCCTTTATAAGTGGTTTATAGAGTCAGCATATTGCCCCCAATAATCATATTGACCTCATTTTATTGACCTCAGAAGGACAGAAGGCTGAGTCAACCTTTGAGCAGCTGGGAATCAAACTGCTGGCAGTTGGCAGAATTAGCCTGCAATACTCCATTCTAAGCTGTGGGCACCACTAAATCAATAGCCTTTGATCTATAGAATTTGGAAACCCTCCTGGACTTAAAGCGTTGCTGACCAATCTCCTGCAATTCAGCCTTAACAACACAGCAGAACAACATTTAATATTTTAATAAGGACACTACCGAAATTTCTTTATTTGGAAAATCCATTGTTATATGGAAACCTCTACTGTAGCTGATCAATAGAGGAAACTCAATGGACACTATAGAAGAAACTCAAAAACTCGATTCCAAAGCATCAGAAGGCAAGAGAAGAACCAATGGATGGAAACTAATCAAGGAGAGAACTAAGAACTAAGGAGAAATTTCCTAATGGTGAGAACAATTAACTAGTTTGCCTCCAGAAGTTGTAGGTGCTCCATCACCCGAGGCTTTTAAGAAGAGAGGGACAGCCACTTGTCAGGAATGGTATAGAGTAGGGGGATTGGACTAGAAGATCCCTACGGTCCCTTCCAACACTATTGTTCTGTTATTCTGGTTCTGAATTTGCTATCCCTCAGTGGAAGTAGAACTCACCTCTTTTCACCAGTTATATTTTATTGTAATATTTGAGTTGGAGAACCCGACAAGTTCACACATTCTATGAAGAAGTGGAAGGAAGCCTACTGGTTGCATAACATATGGAAGAAAAATATTTCCCCCATTAATCAGCGGTGCACTGAGAGCAGTACATAATTAACCGTGATTCTAATTAAAATTAAAATGCAACCTAATATAGGCAACATAATTAAACTGCTAACAAATATTAAACCTTTAATTTTAGCATTAAAGAGTGACAATAGAGCATGTTAATTTTCAGCAAACCACTATATGGGGCTGGGGTAATATTAAGAGCATTTGTGCAGACAAAGTGCTGATTAAAGGAAAACTAGTATTTCAATTAATTGAAGAAAAAAAATTATAATCACCACCCCAATGTTAATTCAGAATATGCAGCCAGGAAGCAAACGTTTGAATATTACCAATGAGTGCGCCAACGTTCAATTAAACATCTATAAATTGCTTTGTTTTTAGCATGTTTCAGGGTTGCCTATTCATATCTCATCTACAAACTTGGATATTTTAAGACAAAACTGAAAGTAACTGAAGCCCAAAACATGTATTTCAATAAATGTCAGCTCACAGTCAAATCCTGTTCTCATTTAATTGAATTCAACCGTTATTTCTTACTTCACTGATGCAAAGGAGACACAAATTATAACCTGCACATCTACCCTGATGTTTATTCGAGCATTGAAATATGCTTCGTGTAATAATCAGTGTACCCTTTTACAATATTAAATGTAGAAAGAATTGGATGGACAAATCTGAAAGAACCCAAGTTTGCTTCTTTTGACTATGCAAAAGGAAGACTTTAATCAATGGAAGATTATCCTTGGCCAGTGTCCATGTAAATTTCTTTGCATTCTTTGCTTAAAAGCTGCCTCAAAAATAGTTCAATTTCATATTTTTAAAAAAAAAAACACACATCAATGCTTTCCCCCCCCCCGCTATTTCTCCAGTGCCAGCAAGCCCAAACATTAAATCAAAATTGCACCTTAGAAGTTCTCAAAATGTGCTACAATCAGCATTGTAAAGATAGAAGTTAAACAATGAAAGGATGCAGCCAGAAAAGTATTGGTATCAAGTAATACTGAATTCTTTAAAGTCCCCTTGAATTATGCACATGGGGGGGAAAAACATAATTAACTGTTGCATAATTTTTATTACCTCTTAGCCTTTTCCACAATTGATTCTGCTTTGTTTGTAATGGAAAAATTATCAGCAAAGCTTCCTTCCTTCCTTCCTTCCTTCCTTCCTTCCTTCCTTCCTTCCTTCCTTCCTTCCTTCCTTCCTTCCTTCCTTCCTTCCTTCCTTCCCTCCTCCTCCCTCCCTGTCTCCTCCTTACTATCCTTCCTTCCTTCCTTCTTCCCTCCCTCCCTCCCTCCCTTCCTCCTCCCTCCCTCCCTCCCTCTGTCTCCTCCTTACTATCCTTCCTCCCTCCCTCCCTCCCTTCCTTCCTCCCTCCCTCTCCATCTGTCTCCTCCTTACTATCCTTCCTTCCTTCCTTCTTTCCTTCCTTCCTTCCTTCCTTCCTTCCTTCCTTCCTTCCTTCCTTCCTTCCTTCCTTCCTTCCTTCCTTCCTCCCGCTATTTGCTACTTACTATCATCCTCATCCCTCCCTCCCTCCTTTCTTTCTTTCCTCCTTCCTTCCTTCCTTCCTTCCTCCCTCTGTCTCCTCCTTACTATCCTCCCTCCCTCCCTCCCTTCCTTCTTTCCTTCCTTCATTCCTCTTTCCTTCCTCCCTCCCTCCCTCCATCTGTCTCCTCCTTACTATCCTTCCTCCCTCCCTCCCCTCCCTCCGTCTGTCTCCTCCTTACTATCTTTCCTTCCTTCCTCCTTCCCTCCCTCCCACTATTTGCTACTTACTATCTTCCCGCCCTCCCTCCCTCCCTCCCTCCCTAACTCCCTCCCTCCCTTCTTTCCTTTCTTCATTCCTCTTTCCTCTTTCCCTCCCTCCCTCCCTCCGTCTGTCTCCTTCTTACTATCCTTCCTCCCTCCCTCGTACCCTCCCTCTGTCTGTCTCCTCCTTACTATCTTTCCTTCCTTCCTTCTTTCCTTCCTTCCTTCCTTCCTTCCTTCCTTCCTTCCTTCCTTCCTTCCTTCCTTCCTTCCTCCCGCTATTTGCTACTTACTATCATCCTCATCCCTCCCTCCCTCCTTTCTTTCTTTCCTCCTTCCTTCCTTCCTTCCTTCCTCCCTCTGTCTCCTCCTTACTATCCTCCCTCCCTCCCTCCCTCCCTTCCTTCTTTCCTTCCTTCCTTCCTCTTTCCTTCCTCCCTCCCTTCCTCCATCTGTCTCCTCCTTACTATCCTTCCTCCCTCCCTCCCCTCCCTCTGTCTGTCTCCTCCTTACTATCTTTCCTTCCTTCTTTCCTTCCTTCCTTCCTTCCTTCCTTCCTTCCTTCCTTCCTTCCTCCCGCTATTTGCTGCTTACTATCATCCTCATCCCTCCCTCCCTCCTTTCTTTCTTTCCTCCTTCCTTCCTTCCTTCCTTCCTCCCTCTGTCTCCTCCTTACTATCCTCCCTCCCTCCCTCCCTTCCTTCTTTCCTTCCTTCCTTCCTCTTTCCTTCCTCCCTCCCTTCCTCCATCTGTCTCCTCCTTACTATCCTTCCTCCCTCCCTCCCCTCCCTCCGTCTGTCTCCTCCTTACTATCTTTCCTTCCTTCCTCCTTCCCTCCCTCTCACTATTTGCTACTTACTATCTTCCCGCCCTCCCTCCCTCCCTAACTCCCTCCCTCCCTCCCTTCCTTCTTTCCTTTCTTCATTCCTCTTTCCTCTTTCCCTCCCTCCCTCCGTCTGTCTCCTTCTTACTATCCTTCCTCCCTCCCTCGTACCCTCCCTCTGTCTGTCTCCTCCTTACTATCTTTCCTTCCTTCTTCCCTCCCTCCCTCCATCCCACTGTTTGCTACTTACTATCTTCCCTCCCTCCCTCCCTCCCTTCCTCCCTGTCACAATTCTGATTTTTCTAACGCTAAGGCCAACACAAACCAACACAACGTTCTAAAACCATTCAAACAAAATACAGCAAGTAAAATAGAAGCATTGAAACAATAGCCTTTAGAGCAATGGCCTAAATAGAAAACAAAGGTAGAAATGTTGATTAAAATTCTCGGTCCCAAAGGATGGCATCTCATTAATGTGTCCACGTTAGGGAAAGGGAAAGAGGGCGGGAGAGTTATCGCTGAAAGAGTCCGCCATGGAGAACCTTCACATTATCGTGCAAGGACCTCTAGAGCAGTGCCCTCTGATCTCAAAGGTGACTTTTAGGAAGAAACATACTTTTGTGCATTATTGTTCCCAACCATTAAGAAGACAAGATTGATTTCAACAACTTGAACCGGCATTGAAAAGAAACTTCAAGATGAGAAAGAACAAATACTTTTCTTCCGAGTCCTAACTTACTGAAGATATTTGCACTCTAACTGTGTCTTGCTTCTTAGGATGGAGAAGACAGGAAAAAGAGGGGACTATAACAGCAGAAGGGTGAGAAGGAGACATGGCACAAGCCACCCTGTCAATCATCTATCATGAATAATGATGTTACGGGTGACACTCTGCTCTCCTCCAGGGCTGGAGATGGTGCTGGTACCTGCATTCTTTTGACAGGATTTCTATCATTTTTTGATGATGTTGACCCCTTTACTCATCCACCCAGAACTTTTTTTTTAAAAAAAAATAATGTGATGCATCAGTTTATCTTCCCTGTCTTATCTGCCAAAAACTGTCTTTGCAGTCATTCTCCCAGCTGGATTCACCGATCATTAAGAAAATAATATACTTTCTTCTGTAAGGCTCTAAATGCATTTTGGTGGCCATAGATCAAGAATAGCAACTAGTTTGTAAACAATGTGTCAACTCTACAATAAGCGTGGCTGCAGCCATTTTTTTTCTCCTCATTCTAGGTTGCCACATCAAATGGAGGGAGGGGGAGTTGCCCAGGTGCTTCATTAGTCAAAATAATTTTCTGTCCCATGGGAACCAAGGTCATCCACTGCTCCTGGGACCAGAGACTGGGCGTTGCATAAAAAAGCCTGCCAAATGAGTATATTGGGGAACATAGTTGCTTGCATAGTTTTGTGGGTGGGATATTAAACTTTGTAACTGGGCAATTGTTACTTCCGTATTCAGACTTAGTTTCACTTTTGACCACATCGGTACTGTTATTGTTCCTGATAAAAATGTACTCTGAGGAATTTCCAAGCCTTGGAGTTCTGCTTTATTTGTCTCTGTCTGTCAGAACCATGACACAATGTTGATTTGTGGTTTTCGTTTAAAATGCATTACCTTATTTTCCTTATCTTGAGTTCTTAATAAAAGGATGAACTTAGAACCTGTAATTTATCAAAGAGCATTAGTTGAACCATGGTTGGCTATTCTCCCTTATAATCTTACAGAGCTGGATTCTGAGATTTTGGACTCAAGTAATAGCTGTAGTGTTGAAAATTGTTGATTGATTGCTTATGACTATGTGGCATCAAATCATTGTGGACCCTTAGCAATAGATTTTACTCCATGATAACCTTTCCTAACTGTGTTTTTCAGATTTTCTAGCAGTGCCCACTTCACCATGTAACTGAGTCTTTCAACCTTGCTGTTGATCAACCTCTCCTCTTTCTTTCCACCTTTCCCAACATTACAGCCTTCAATTGAAAAATGAAACATGGATTAAGATGCACCTGTTCACTCAACAGTCATGAGGGGAGGGCTTTTAGAATGAAGTTGAGGAACTTTTTGCTGCCGAAGAATAACACTTAATATTTGGGGGGTAATTGAAAAATTGGTGAAGTCGTAATGTGAAAAAGGAGGATCTATTTTCATGAGTGGAAGGGTGCAAGTTAAACCTATTTAAGGCTTAAGATGTAAATATTATTGTTGTTTCTCACATCAAAATGGCAGGAGGATATGTCAACCATTTTAGGCAATTGTATTCTTCTGGGTTACCAAACTCAGGTTCCCACCCATTTTAGAGGGATTGTTAGCACGGCTACATAAAACATTGAGTCACTTCAGATAGGAAAGTTGTCTTTTAGGGTGAGAGAATTTATAAAGAAAATATGGGATCCAACTTACTATTGGTAACATCTGAGAGAGCATGCAGATTTCTTCCATAGACTGCTTACACTTATTCCCCCCCTCCACTTCCGATATCTCAGACTAGCTTTAAATCCTAGTTGTCTCCCTGACCATACCTGATTCTGTTTACCTTCTGAGGCCAGACAAAGTCATCCAGATGCTGCAATGCACTGTGACTGTAAGGTATCATTCTTGCCATAAAACATTTGTAACAGAGACAGAACTGCCTTAGAATATGAATAGCCATTGAGAGAGGTTTTGTCAATCTCCAGTTTGAGAATCCAAATCAAACTCCAGGTTTATTCGGTTTTCAAAAATCTTACTGTTTATTGAATACACTGTATGGTTAATTCCAAAGCATAGCTAACTCTGAGGTTCCAACACCAATTCATAGACTTAAACAATAATTTTCCCAGCCAAACCCCCAATGTCTTACATAATTCATACCGAACAAGTTCACTTTGTTATGGAAACCGTCTGCTTCAAATCCACACCTGTTCTGGTGTCCTTGACAAGGCTTCAGGTTCCCATGGTCTTCAGCTGAATCAAAGAGGTTTTGTTTCTCCATTTAACCTAACCCACTTGAAAGTAACATTTCTCTCCTTTCCAACTTAATCTAAAAGCAAAATGGAACACAGAAGCACGTAGCTGCCAAAGTTTCATCCTTGAGAGATTTATTCCTTGCAGGGAGTTTATTTTTAGAATAATGCACACAATCTTCTAGAATAAAGAGACCCTCCAGCATCTTATCCTGATGCACTGACCATGGAATTGTTGGGCTACTAGCAACCGTTCTATATTCAATTTAGATTTTTTTAAAAAAAAAATTGCCTTCTCTTAAGCTCTCTGGCTTGATCATGCTATTTTCCCTTTAGTGATACTATGAATTTAGAATGAGATCTAGTTCCTGAGATAGGGAAGAATACAAAGACTGGAGTAACGTTGAATTCTTTATGAGAAGCAGTTTTGATATTGTATGGTTGGATGGTGCTATGATAAATCAAACTATTTGAGGAATCCACAAATATATACACTTTTTTTCTGTCTCAGAGATAGGGAGGTCATCATTCATAATAGTGAAAATATCCAGAATGTCCCTAAAAAATAAAATAGAAACCTGAACAACGATAAAAATATTGCTTGCTGTAATATTTGTAAAAAAGAAGAATCCTGTCAACTCAGATGCAATGAAGATGAATTGCATTCAGAGAGTTATATCTAGTAGACCTATAGAAGTGGCACAGTGGTGGGGGCTCCAGAAAGTGTGTGTGTGTGTCTGTGTGTGTGTGTGTATAAAAGTAAAGGTAAAGGTTCCTCCACACATGCGTGCTAGTCATTTCCAACTCTAGGGGCTGGTGCTCATCTCAGTTTCAAAGCCGAAGAGCCAGCGCTTGTCCGAGGACGTATCCATGGTCATGTGGCCAGCATGACTAGATGCCAAAGGGCCACGGAACGCTGTTACTTTCCCGCCATAGTGGTCCCTATTTTTCTACTTACATTTTTTATGTGCTTTCAAACTGCTAGTCTGGCAGAAGCTGGGACAAGTAACAGGTGCTCACTCTGTTATGCAGCACTCGGGATTCGACCCGCCAAACTGCCAACCATTTGATCGACAAGCTCAGTGTCCTAACCCATTGAGCCACCACTTCCCTTCAAATATATATTTGTTGTTGTTAGCTGTGAAGTTGTGTCCAACCCATTGCCACCCCATGGACAATGTTCCTCCAGGCCTTCCTGTCCTCTACCATCTTCTGGAGTCCGTTTAAGCTCACGCCTACTGCTTCAGTGACTCCATCCAGCCACTTCATTCTCCATCGTCCCCTTCTTCTCTTGCCCTCAACCTTTCCCAGCATTAGGCTCTTCTCCAGTGAGTCCTTCCTTCTCATTAGATGGCCAAAGTATTTGAGTTTCAACTTCAGGATCTGGCCTTCTGAAGAGCAGTCAGGGTTGATCTCCTCTAGGACTGACCGATTTGATCGCCTTGCAGTCCAAGGGACTCGCAGAAGTCTTCTCCAGCACCACAGTTCAAAGGCCTCAATTCTTTGGCGCTCAGCCTTTCTTACGGTCCAACTTTCACTGCCATACATTGCAACTGGGAAGACCATAGCCTTGACTAAACACACTTTTGTTGACAGGGTGATGTCTCTGCTTTTTAGTGTGCTGTCTAGATTTGCCATGGCTTTCCTCCCCAAGAGCACTTTTAATTTCTTGGCTACAGTCCCCATCTGCAGTGATCTTGGAGCCCATATATATATATATATATATATATCAGCTAAACTTACAAGGTTCTCAGTAAAAGCTCTGAAGGAAAGAAAGCATGCAAAATAGCAGGAATGTCTCACTAGCATTGCCTCCTAATAATACTATTGTGTGGCATTCAATCTGTCAAACTCATCAGAATCACTCTGGTTTTCTGCAAGCAAAAGTTATCCTGAAGTGGCTTAAAAAGTACTGAAATTCTGTTACATGTGACAAACAGCAACTCAGAATACTTAATCGATTAGCTGGACATTTAAGGTGCCTGTTCCTTTCGGATGAAAAGTGAAAACCTCATTTTCTTGGGTAAATATGTTCTGTTTGTTCTCCTTATAAGCTTGCCTCTACAGTTTTGGCTTTGTTGGCAAGACAAAATAGGGTATAAATCTCTTTTAATAAAATAAATAGTGCTGGTGTCAATCTCATGTTTAAGTTACAGGACCCAAGCTAGCAATAAAATAGAAGTGCTTATTTTCTACGGTCCTCGTTCGTTTTTTTACAAAAGAAGAAGAAGAAGAAGAAGAAGAAGAAGAAGAAGAAGAAGAAGAAGAAGAAGAAGAAGAAGAAGAAGAAGAAGAAGAAGAAGAAGAAGAAGAAGAAGAAGAAGAAGAAGAAGAAGAAGAAGAAGAAGAAGAAGAAGAAGAAGAAGAAGAAGATACTTTGATTCAATGTAAGGGAACCCATCAGATAGCAGAAACTCTAAGCCCACAACTTATGAACAAGACTGCAAAACAAGTAACTGTGTAAGATGTATTTATATGCACTACTTGTAACCAATAGTACGGGATTCCAGAGAAGTTTATTCTCTATTTATCCTTGAACTAACAAAGGCACAATTTTGAAGCAGGAACCACATTCACACCTTTAAGCAGTGTGCCATTGACTTTGCCACAAAAGCAGTGGATAAATCAAGGGAACCTACATCAATCAGAACCACTGTCCTAAACTTCCTTCCTTCCTTCCTTCCTTCCTTCCTTCCTTCCTTCCTTCCTTCCTTCCTTCCTTCCTCCTTCTTTCCTTCCTTTCTTCCTCCCTCCCTCCCCCCCTCCTCCTCCTCCCCCTCCTCCTCCTCTCCTTCCTTCCTTCCTTCCTTCCTTCCTTCCTTCCTTCCTTCCTTCCTTCCTTCCTTCCTTCCTTCCTTCCTTCTTCCCTCCCTCCCTCCCTCCCTCCCTCCCTCCCTCCCTCCCTCCCTCCCTTCCTATACTGGAATCTAATTAAAACTGCATATAGTTTACAACGTTGTTTTCTAGTCATGTATTTTATTTCCCCCTCCCCCATGTAACCCATCAAACAGCCCAATTTAGCAAACCGGTAGAAGTCTCAGAGGGCATCTTAAGCTTGCAGTTAATAGGTGTTTCCCAAGTTGACTGCTAGCTGATTTCAGCAATCGAACACTTTCACTCTATGTGAAACACATTGCCTTCTGGAAAAGTGAAAAGAGGGGAGAAAAAAATAAAATAAAAATCACCTGGAAGGAGCTTCATGCTCCATCGTTTTTCAACTGGGAACATACAATGCGGAGCTGAACTCCAAGTGCTGTTTTACATATGTCCTTGCTTCAGGTATAGAAGCAAGAAAGTAATGTTGATACAGGAACAAAGAGGCTTGGAAGCTAGAGGAAGACGCTTTGTGAAAAGGGGTTTTTAATGGCATGCCGTTAATTCAGAACAATACTTCCAGTGTGCCGAATCAATCAAGGTCATATGTAAAACGGGTCTCTCACTCCAGATGCCAGCTCCAAGAAAGTGTTTTTATTATGCCAGAAATGCTGATTCTCAAAGGATTATTACTGTACTACCTGTGCTACCTGTCTCAACATTTCAGTTGCACGTTGCATGGACCCTGGGATTTTAGTTTCAAATGGTAAGTAAAATAAAATAAAAGTGATGGAAGGTTATTAAGGTTATTAGGCTGCACATGAAAGTGATTGTGCTAGTATTCCTTTTGTGCTCTAAGAACCTTATTCCCAATCGCGGGACCATAAAAAAGAGCAATTCTTGTTGGTTGAAAACGACAACCTTGGCAGCACGGTACATTTGAACAGCACTATCTGTCAAGAAGTCTAAAGTGGAATAGATACGCTCAGTTGGGAAATGACCAAAATTCAAAACAATTCTACATTTGGAATCAGGATTTTTTTAAAAAAAAAGAAGAAAAAAAATATATACAGGAATATACAATTACTTTCAATTACTTTATTGTTTACCATTATCCTTCTCCTAATACCAATAATTGCGTGTTGATTTTGATTTCCTCTTTCTGTTTCTTGCAGGATTTGGGTATGTCTAGTCTAGTAAAAAGGGACGAGGTGGCTCAGTGGGTTAGGACACCTAGCTTGTCGATCAGAAGGTCGGCAGTTTGGCGGGTTGAATCCTGAGTGCCGCGTAACAGAGTGAGCGCCTGTTACTCATCCCAGCTTCTGCCAACCTAGCAGTTCGAAAGCATGTAAAAAATGCAAATAGAAAAATAGGGACCACTACGGTGGGAAGGTAACAGCATTCCGTGCGCCTTTGGCGTCTAGTCATGCCGGCCACATGACCATGGAGACGTCCTCGGACAAGCGCTGGCTCTTCGGCTTTGAAATGGAGATGAGCACCGGCCCCTAGAGTCGGAAACGACTAGCACGCATGTGCGAGGGAACCTTTACCTTTACCTTAGTCTAGTGAAAAGGACAAGGGGCAACATGATTGCAGTGTTCCAATATTTGAGGAGCTTCCACAAAGAAGAGGGGTTCAACCCATTTTTCAAAGCACCAGAAGGCAAGACAAGAAGCAACGGATGGAAAATAATCAAGGAGAGAAACAACCTAGAACCTAGTAGTCATTTCCTAACAGTAAGAATGATCAACCTTTAGAAGTTGTGGTGTTCCATCGCTGGAGGCTTTCAAGAAGAGACTGGACAGCCACTTGTATGGAATAGTATAGGGTCTCCTGCTTGAGCAGGAGGTTGGAGTAGAAGACCTCCAGGGTCCCTTCCAACTCTGTTATTCTGTATTTAATTGGATCAATCTGAACGTGACCTCCCCACCCTCCCATAAAGACTGTTAATTCCCCTTCTGTCTGGTTCTTCATGGAACAGATGCAAAAAATATGTCCTCTTGCATCTCTTTTGGCATTTCATTTTGGAAATCTATCAGTCCTCACACACACACCTGTTTAAACTCTTGCTTTCCCCCTTTTTTCCTAGGAGAAGGTGATTATTATACATTTAATCTATTTAGGCATCAAAATCAGATCTATCCATTCATACAAGAAATTGGCAAATTGCACAATGATCTTATTGGTGCTCTTCCTTTGGCCTTCCCACACGTTGCCAATGAAGTCTCCATGGAAATTCAGCACATATCTTTTTTTCTTTTCCCCCCCCCTCTCAGGATTACAGAAAGAATAGCCTGTGGGTAACGCAGCATCAACATATGCTCTCTCCTCTTGGCTTCTGCTGCTAGATATTTTTTTTCTGGCACAATCACACGCTAGCTGACTATGGCAGATGTCAAAGGATAACCCCTCAGCTATCTGTCCCATGTAAAGCAATGTAGGAATTCAGTTCTAGTTCAACAATCGTCCTTGAGTTACAGGAAGCCGAACAACCTTTGAATGAGGCCCGACAGCCTTTTCACATGACCCGTTGAAGATGCTTAAACACTTCTCCGATTCTGATTATATATATATATATATATATATATATATATATATATATATATATATATATATATATATATATATATATATATATATATATATATATATATATGATGTCATGCCTTTTCCCAAAGAACCTTATTTTCCATTTTACCCTACAACAAATACTTGGAGACTAAAGTAAGCAGACAATGGCTTCCAGGGTTGAGGGTAGATTTCAACTGGGTCTCCTGGGTTCTAGTCAAGCACTTTCAATGTTATAAAGGTTTTATTTGTTTATTTATTTATTTAATTGATTTTATATACCGCCCTATTCCCGAAGGACTCAGGGCGGTTTACAGGGCGAATTAAAACAATACAAATAAATACAATTAAAATAGAATTAAATTAAGACTAGCCCACAATTAAAACAAATTAAAAGTTAAAGTTAAATTAAAACCCCCTCAGTCCAGGCCAGAAAGATCAAATAACCAAGTTTTCAGGTCCTGGCGAAATGAGCGAAGGTCCAGGGCAGTCCGAAGTTCCACCGGCAGTTCATTCCATAGGGCAGGTGCACCCACAGAGAATGCCCTCCCCCTTGGAAATCACCCACTGGCATTCCCTAACCTGTGGAACCCTAAGGAGGCCCTCCCTGGGGGAGCGCACAGGACGATGGGAGGCTGATGCTGGCAGCAGGTGCTCCCTGAGATAATCCGGACCCATGCCATTTAGGGCTTTATAGGTCATCACCAGCACCTTGAATCTCACCTGGAGGGGAACTGGAAGCCAATGCAGCTCGTGGAGAAGAGGTGTTACACGGGAGTATCGGGAAACCCCCATTACTACTCGCGCGGCTGCATTCTGCACCAGCTGAAGCCTCCGAGTGGTCCTCAAGGGCAGCCCCATGTAGAGAGCGTTGCAGTAGTCTAACCGGGAGGTCACGAGCGCATGGGTGACTGTGCGTAGGGCATCTCAGTCCAAATAGGGTCGCAACTGGCGCACCAGGTGAACCTAGGCAAAAGTCCCCCTGGTCACGGCTCCTATATGATCTTCCATGGCTCCTATATGATCTTTAAGTTAAGTTTTTAAGTTTTAAGATAATGACATCACAGCAAAAAAAAAAATGTAACGGGGGCACATCTGAATCTTTGGCTCAAGGTGACTCTAAATTAGACACCAATTGAAAAGATTAGATGATTGGATTTAATTATGGGTAAAGAGAACAGAAGATTTTGGAAATAAATGTATACTAATTCAAGAGGGATATGTATTTTAAGTATTATATTGTTTTATTTTTTCCCTTTTTTCTTCTTTTTTTCTTCTTTTTCTCTCTCGCGTCTTTTTTTCCCCTATGTCTTTCTTTTGTGTCTTTTTCTTACTTATTTTTTAAGACATGAAAACAGATTTCAATACTTTAAGGTAATTCATTCTGGGAAAATGTTAAGCAGTAGAAATGTTTTGAACGTTGTAGGGAAAATAAATTTAAACAAGAATTGTAAACAGAATTTATGACGAGGCAACCAAGGTGACCAGGAAAAGAAGCGTGATATTGATGTGGTTATTATTGGTAGAAATTTTAGAAAAATTTTTTTTATATTTAACTGTTACCTATCAAATTAATAAGAATTGTATTAATTTAAGGTTGGAAAGAGAATAGTATTGGAAGAAGAGAAAATCAATCAATCAAAATCAATTATGTGGATTTTGGAATACAGAAACTAACTGTTAATGATTACTTTGTAAATATAAACCCAGACAACATGCTGTTTACCAAATATTTTTTTTAAAAAAAAAAACAACAAAAGCCACACTGTCAAATCAAATCCTGTGCATTAGTGACACTCCAGTGATTCTGATGGTGTTCATGCTTTATGACTAAATCTGAACAGTGAAATCTGATGGGATCATCTCTAGCAGTAATTTTTTAGAAGCTGAAGAACTGGAAACGGTGTCTTCATATGGAGTTCCTCAATTCCCCACTGAGATATCCTCTTTCTCTTTGAAGAAACCATCCACTAAATAACAAACTCCAACTGTGTTGTTACCACTAAGACAGTGGAGTAACTGGCAGAGTTGAAAACAGGACCAGATTGTTTTCAATGGTTTTCACCTCCAGTACAAAACTCACAATAATCTCATAGCGACACAGCTAGACTGTTCCAATCAACCCGAATTTTGCCTATTAGCAGTAAAGTATGTCTTGTCTCAAGCATCCTCGCTTCAGTCTTAAAATGGTACACTTTGCATCAGAATGTAATTACTTGCTTTCAGTTGTAGATAAGATTGAAAACGACGACTATGCAATAATAAGAACTTGCTACATGCACAGTTGCTGTTTTGGAGAGAGATTTGCATGAAACACTTATACATGTTCTACAAGGGTTGCAAATGAAATTGACATTGGTCAATAAATTTGATCACCTGATGATACAGCCACTTAGAAACAAGACTGCAAGAAAATGCCAATCTATATTTTCCAAAGTTGGCAAAAGATATAATATGAGTAAACATTTCATATGTACGTAAGTATAAAGAATATTTTTTCAACTGACATCCTCAAGTTAATGTGCAAAGCACTAGATACATAAGCACGCCCAGCAACCTCTCTCTTTGTAGCAAAAGCTGGCAAGATAATGGATGAAGCATTATGATGCAAGCCACATTCTTTTGGTACATGTGTTGACGTTGCACACTAGTTCAAAGGAAACAAGCCCAAGGTGATGCAACATCTGCTGTCTTGCCAATTTTAGCTGTCTCTCCTCCTGCAAATGCCTCTGACAACTCAAAATTGAATGTATGTGTAGAAAACCACATTCTTTCACTGAATCTAAAGACTCATTCCACATATTACAGTAAATCAGAGGGAAAAGGCAACTTAGAGATTGAGTAGATTTTCCACTGAAACTTTCTATCCGTTCCATATATAAACAAAGTTATGGGGACTCACATGGGATGGGATGTTGGATATTGACATGAGTGGCAAACCAATGAGTTTGTTCAACTCCATTAACTCTGCATTATTATTAGTGACACTTAGTTTTTCATGTTCTTTTTACTGATTTCATTGTGAGTTACCTTGGGTTATTGTATAACCTAGGCAGCCATGTACTGTAGGTCTTAAAGTTAAAATTAAGACAATAACTTATGAACATTTTTTTTTAAAAAAAATTGGAGTAGGACACTTTCTGCATTTGTTCACCCCCAGATTTATGAATAACACTGAGGGGGTCCTTGGTGCTCTCTGAATTTAATTGTTTTCTTGCAGACGTTTCATTACCTAAGCTAGGTAACATCATCAGTGCTGCGCTGATGATGTTACCCAGTTTGGGTCATGAAACATCTGCAAGAAAACAAGCAAGCTCAGAGACCTTTCATTTCAACCCTGAGCTATATATATTCTCCTTTTTTTGATAAATAACACTTTAACGGACTATTGCAAGTCTTCTGTACCGTTCTTTCTTTTTTCCTGACTTTTCCTAAAAAAGAAATAGTAAACAGTAGTAGTAAATATCTTCTATATGTATTCTATGAAAATCCTTAATATGACATGGTTTAGCAATAGCAAGAGCACTTAGACTTATATACCACTTCACAGTGCTTTACAGCCCTCTCTAAGCAGTTTACAGCCTCATCCTCTTGTCCATCCCCATTAATCTGCATCCTCATTTTATCCACCTTGGAAGGTGAAAGGCTGAGTCAACCTTGAGCCGTTCAGAACCGAACTCCTGGAGTGAGCAGAGTTAGCTTGCAGTACTGCATTCCTACCACTACGTCACCATGGCTTAACATTGTCTAACACAGGGGTAGGCAACCTTGGCTCTTTTATGACTCGTGGACTTCAACTCCCAGAATTCCTGAGCCAGTCATGAGCCAGTCATAAAAGAGCCAAGGTTGCCTACCCCCGGTCTAACAGGTGTATTTTATTATGGAAGAAGGTAGTTTTATCTGTTCTTCCTATAGCCTATGGTGAAATCTTTTTTAACCATCAAATTGTTTTGACCAGTTTCAAAATCTCCAATGGATCAGAGTAAAATGTTGTAATTTGGCTGTTATCACTCTTTATTAATGTGAAATTCTATCCACCAGATCCCACATTAGAATCACTTTCTCATATCAAATCATCAGCATGAAGTAGAACTGGATGAACTTATGAACCCCTAATGTATGTACATGTATCTCTGTGTGGGTGCACAGTATACGTGGCTATTACTGGAATGTTTCTGAGTTATATCCTGTGTCCTATAGAGGTAGGACAACAGTTAAATGACTGTTCAAAGTTACAACAGCATGGAAAAAAGTGAGTTATGACCATTTTTTCACTCTTATGACTGACGCAGCATCTGTTCTCTCCCAGCCTACATATGTCCTTGTTACTTCACAAAGACAACCCTTCTTTTAACAGTAGACTGGAAAAATAAACCCTTTTTATTTGAGTTACAGACCTGATAATTGTCCCAGGAAAACAAAAGCATCACAACACTTTTCCAAAGGAGACCTTGTCCAAAAGCAAAACGAAGCACGAGCCAAACAGGAAATAACTCACAGGCAAAATAAACAGACCATGATTTCTTGACACTGAAGTTCTTTGCCTCCAGCAACCAGCCCTGCCCACACATTCCCTTTTTGTTACGCAGCCCCCAAGGAATGGCTTCTCACTGCTCTCTCCTTCTCCCCTGGAGTCGCCCCATTGCCTACCTCTAATTTACTCGTGTGACCTGTCTGCATTTAAGAGTGTCTCTGAGGTCTTCCAGCTGTGCTTCCTCTGAGTCCAACTCAGCCTCCCAGCACAGATGGCTCTGAGCATGATCACAAGTGGAGGGTCCAGGTTCTTCCTCACTTGTCCTGTAGCTCATCAGAGCCTTCCTCCGACTCTGATGGCTCCTCAGATCCTCCCTCCTCCTCCTCTTATTCCCCGGACTCAGCTGCCAGGATCACAGGCTGGCACAGAATCACAACAGCATCCCCCCATGGTCATATGATCAAAAATCATATGCTTGGCAACTTTCATATGCTTGGTGACCTTCGCTCGTTTCGCTGGGACTTAAAAACTTGGTTGTTTGAATTGTCTGGCCTGGACTGAGGGATTTTAAATTATATTAATTAAATTAAATTAAATTAAATTAATTTTAATTTTTAATTTTTAATGTTATCTTAATTGTGGGCTGCATTAATTTAATTTTATTTTATTTTATTCTCTCTTTTGTATTGTTTTTAACTTGCCCTGTGAACTGCCCTGAGTCCTTCGGGAATAGGGCGGTATATAAATTCAACAAATAAATAAATAAATAAATAAATAAATAAATAAATAAATAAATAAATAAATAAATAAACTGACTCATATTTATGACAGTGGCAAGATCCCAGGGTCATGTGATCCCCTTTTGCGTCCTTCTGAGAAGCAAAGTCAATGGGGAAGCCACATTCATTTAACCACTGTGTCACTAATTTAACAACTGCAGTGATTCCCTTAACAAACGTGGCAGGAAAAATCATAAAATGGGGGCAAACTCACTTAACAAATGTCTCACTTAGCCATAGAAATTTTGAGCTCAGCTGCGGTCATAAGTCAAGGACCACCTGCACGTAGAATATTCTGATAAAACCCAGTGTGGCAATTAATATGGAATTGAGAACAAAAGAATATGAATTTTCAACTTCCTAATCTAGTTGATTGAAACACTGAGCTGGCAGATTGTGATGATGTGTCTGATGATTTGACGGGGGGAAAAAATCAATCATAACATTTCATTCAACACTCAGAGAAACAAACACTGAACTTTGGACTTGTATGTTCCCTTAAATTAAACTTCATCCACCAGAAAGGCCCTAATCAAGCTCCAATAACATTCAGTAGGGAAGATAGGCAGCTATATAAATCATATAAATAAATAAAAACAGTTTGAGAAGAGGGTTTCAACTGAAACAAAAATGCAGAATAATCTAAGTAGGGTTCACAGAACTGTAGTTGCCTTTAGAAATTCCTACTTTTATTTTGCTCTTATATATTACATTGCTTCAGCTCTTTCTCTTCACTCCTCTTCAGATAAAATCTGAAAACAATTATTCCATTTATCTAAAGTACTTAACTCATTTTTAAAAATAGTTTAACTCTGTTTCGAGCTTATACTTCAAGTACCTCTTTGATGTATTCAACAAATGTTAAATGGTTTATAAGTCCCATACTCAAACATTGTTTAGCTCTTAAGATTAGATTTACATTGTATACAGTAAATTCTCCAAGAGCTCAACTTTTGGGGATGTTATTCCATTTTTCCTAGCTACAAACAACCTGTTAGTTGATGACTCGCAAAAATTACCCAGTAGCCTCCTGGGACTGATCATGAACTTCATGTTTCAACTCCATTCTTAACCATTTCAATTAAATCTAGAAACTGTTACTATTGTATTAATGTTGTAAACCTGCTGGAGTCACCCTGTGTGAGTTGGGTTTGTTACTAAATTGAATAAAATCAATGTTACTACCAGTTTTAGAAACACTACTTTGTAAAATATTTCTAAGGATCGGAGATTCCAATAGATGCCTACTATCTGCAGGGGAACAAAATTTTCTGATTTGAATGAAATGTATTAAGCATAAAGGTTTTACCCAGGTTCGCCTGGTATGCCAGTTGCGACCCTATCTGGACCGAGATGCCCTCCGCACAGTCACCCATGCGCTCGTGACCTCCCGGTTAGACTACTGCAACGCTCTCTATATGGGGCTGCCCTGTGATGGGGGTTTCCCTATACTCCCATGTAACATCTCTACTCTGCGAGCTGCATTGGCTTCCGGTTGCCCTCCGGGTGAGATTCAAGGTGCTGGTGATGATCTATAAAGCCCTAAATGGCTTGGGTCCAGGATATTTGAGGGAACACCTGCTGCTGGCCTCAAGTTCCCTTTGTCCTGTGCGCTCCCACAGGGAGGGTCTTCTTAGGGTGCCGCCGGTAAAAGATTGCCGGCGGATAACCCCCAGGGGGAGGGCCTTCTCAGTGGGTGCGCCTGCCCTTTGGAACCAGCTGCCCGTGGAGCTTAGGACCACCCCCGACCTTCGTTCATTCCGCTGGGACCTGAAGACCTGGCTCTTTGAGCTTTCCGGCCCAGGCTGAGAGTTTTTAATTGGGGTTTTTATATTTTTCAGGGATCAAATTTAATTATTTTTAACTGTTTTTAACTTTTGTATTGTATTGACGTTTTTAAATACTTTGTAAACCACCCTGAGTCCTACGGGAGAAGGGCGGTATATAAATCCAATAAACTTAAACTTAAAGGAAAAAAAAATTCTGGAGGTGTTTCTCTTCCCCCACCAAAATATATATCTATATATATCTATATATCTATATATCTATATATCTATATCTATATCTATATCTATATCTATATCTATATCTATATCTATATCTATATCTATATCTATATCTATCTATCTATCTATCTATCTATCTATCTATCTATCTATCTATCTATATAAGTTTGTGTTATTTTTAGATTACTTTCATTATTGGTAAGATTGGACTCATAAATTTGATTCTTCTTTTGTTTTCATCCTGCAATCCATTCATCATTGAATCAATAGTTATTTATCAATTCTTGTATACCCTAATTTTGCTATTTGTTTTAATCTCATTCAGAGTTAAGGAACATGTTTTTGTTCTCAGTTTCAATTTTCATCATTCTTTCTCCACACATGAACTCTAAAATATGATCCAAAAGTGTTTCGGACCTGCTTTTATATATGCCTGTGCAACTTTGTGTTCCTTTCTCTCATTTGGACAAAATGTCCACATCCTAAGGAAAACCTCCTTCATCTTTGGAGATAGAGTGTCATATATCAAAAAGCAATACCAAAAACACTTCCTCTATGTTCACCTCTGTAATTCATTTCTCAGCTATGTAAACAACTGGAGAAATAGCCACACCATAAAGCAGGACTTGTGTAAACAGGCAAAACAACCAAGACTTTTATAGTTCTCTTTTTAGGTAAAGGTAAAGGTTCCCCTGCACATGCGTGCTAGTCGTTTCCAACTCTAGGGGCCGGTGCTCATCTCCGTTTCAAAGCCGAAGAGCCAGCGCTTGTCCGAGGACGTCTCCGTGGTCATGTGGCCGGCATGACTAGACGCCAAAGGCGCACGGAAGGCTGTTACCTTCCCACCGTAGTGGTCCCTATTTTTCTACTTGCATTTTTACGTGCTTTCGAACTGCTAGGTTGGCAGAAGCTGGGACGAGTAACAGGCGCTCACTCTGTTATGCGGCACTCGGGATTCGACCTGCCAAACTGCTGACCTTCTGATCAACAAGCTCAGCGTCCTAACCCACTGAGCCACCGCGTCCCTCCTAGTTCTCTTTTTACTACATCTTAATTCAAACGTCAGCAGTTATTTCCCTCGTGGCAAAAATCATCTTTGATACTGATTTGGAATTAATTACGTCTCAGTAGAAGGATCCACCTCTAGTGAACCGCAACAGTATTAATAGTTGCAAGATCCAATATGGGCCAATCATTCGTACCTATTAATAAGTAGTATCTATTAAGGCATTATTCCAGGAGGGGGGAAAAAACATTGTGTTATGTACACAGCATCTTGTCTCACTTTTCAGAATATTCTGGCATGCCCACCCAAAAATAAAACAAAACA
Source organism: Vipera berus (assembly GCF_964194415.1). Lineage (NCBI taxonomy): Eukaryota > Metazoa > Chordata > Lepidosauria > Squamata > Viperidae > Vipera > Vipera berus. The sequence goes on along the minus strand of NC_138206.1, from coordinate 114,460,953 downwards.
TAAACCTGTCCTTGGATTGCTTTGATCAGCAATTTGTGTATTTGTTTGCTTGTTTGTTTGTGATGACTCCCATGTCAGTCATTTTCTGAAGGATCTAAGGAGTTTACATCCACAAAAAAACAGAGGATTAAAGACAACAAAATACAGTAAAACTGATTTCCATGTAAGTGACTTCTAGCATCTTCATAGCATCAACCAGCCATCATTAAAGTAATATAAAAAGTATCTGCATTGCTTGTATTTTGACACAACAAAAGCCATAATACTTGAGAAGACATTTCAAATCCCAAGTCTTCAAAATAATCAACGTCAGCCAATCAAATGCTGCGTTACAATTCATGCACCACCAGTCCAGTGTAGGCCCATCTCAAATATCTCTAAAATACTATTTTAAAATACTATTTTAGAGATAGGTCATGTCTTGGTGGTCCTTAAACACCCAGCAGATACTGGGTGCTCCGAATGTCTAGGCCAGGGGTAGGCAATCTTGCCTCTTTTATGACTCATGGACTTCAACTCCCAGAATTCCTGAGCCAGCCAGGGGAAAGGGAGAGATTTCCAAGCTGAGCCATGCTGGCTCAGGAATTCTGGGAGTTGAAATCCATAAAAGAGCCAAGGTTGCCTACCCCTGGCCTAGGCAGAAGCAGGTACATCTTATACAAAAGCTTGCACATTATTTGTAGATTAATGAATCAGATAAGACAGGGATTTATAACTTGGCTGGTCTGTGGTTTCCCAAATCAGCAGAAGCACATATGAAGTAGAAAGACGGTGAATCTATAGCTGAAAGTATTGTTAGTATTTTCCATCTCTGATCAAATGCTATTCACCCATGGAATCATTCACTATCTGTCTTTCAAAATTCTTGTTTGAATATTGTCTACTACAACCAAGTTCTTGGAGGCTCTTCCCAAAAACAAATATATAAATGACAAATTTTGGGAGGCGATGTTTTACGGTGCAAGACACATTTCTGCCTATGAGATGCAGGGTGAAATACAGTATACGAAATTCATCATTGCTTATGTGACTACCCACAAAATGGTAATAAGAGTGAATATACTTACTCTCTACAACAAAAGCATGGCAAAAGAACATGTCCCACCATCCTCAATCTTGCCTATTATATATGGACAGATGTGCTCAACCAATGGGTTTTTTTTCCTCTTAAGGTTCCAAGAAAAATCCAATGTATGTAAATGCTGTCCAGCAGTGAATCCACCAATAATAATATAGGTGATTATTGATCTTTGAAAGGCTTAATGGATCAAGCCTTGCTGATAACATAATTTGTTTCCTTTATCAACATTTGGGGTTTCTCTAGCAACAGATTCATGGAAATAAGAGGAATTTCCTTTCCTTCTTAAGATTGCCTCCATCTGTTAATAACTGGAGAATATAGCTGCACATCTTACAAAATGAGCTGAGGGCTCAGGTCAAACTTCAACTTCATTTTTGCAATTTTAAAACCAATTGGTGGCTGCCAAAGTATTACCTATAATTTCAAATCAAGAATTCACTGCATATCTCCAAGTCTAGCCAGAAGGTCATTCAAGGGAGGGAATGTAATGTAGCCTTGGGGAAAGAGAACTAAGGATGGTAAACAGACAGTATTATAAGGAAGGGAAAAGCTTTCCCTAATTGTTTGTATGTAGGTGGGTTGATTTACTTTCAGGTGAAAACCTTAAGAAAAGACCCTTCCTTCCTTCCTTCCTTCCTTCCTTCCTTCCTTCCTTCCTTCCTTCCTTCCTTCCTTCCTTCCTTCCTTCCTTTCTTTCTTTCTTTCTTTCTTTCTTTCTTTCTTTCTTTCTTTCTTTCTTTCTTTCTTTCTTGTATCTGTAGCTGGACAGAGAGTTATTATGATGGTACCATAGATGGTCTATAAAACATTAATAAAATATTCCAAAGTACACTGAGTTCCATCAATAATATATAAAAAAGAGGAAATAAAATATGATTTTTTTCACCATAGTAAACAAGTCTGCATTATGTTACTGTTTACAGATATTAAAAATAAAAGAAGAAAGAAAAGGAGGAGAATTTATGTTTATATACAACAAAGGGTGTTGTGTGCCATAAATATCACTGCTGAATACTTTAAACATACAGTCTACAATACACAGATCACATAAACCAAGAATTGTAACGCTAAAGTAGATGTAAAGTAACCATTTTGATAGACTTGTAATGGCATATAGTACGGATTCCCAGGAGGGAGGGGATCCAAAGGTGAAAAAGTGAACTAAAAAAAAATCTTCTTTTCCCCCAAGAAGTATTGTGGTGGCCCAGTGGTTAGAATGCAGTATTGCAGGCTAACTCTGCCCACAGCCAGGAGTTCGATCCTGATCAGATCAAGGTTGACTCAGCTGTCCATCCTTCTTCCAAGGTCAGTAAAATAAGGACCTAGATTGTTGGGGGCAATATGCTGACTCTGTAAACCGCTTAGAGAGGGCTGTAAAGCATGATGAAGTACTACAGTATATAAGTCTAAGTGTTGTTGCTATTCTTGAAAGGCATGCAAAACATCTTCAAGGAAACAACAAAGAAAGTCCAATTGCCTCTTGATCGTGGTGCTGAATTCATGTCTCAGCGTTTCCAGGACTGGATGCGTAAGAATGGGATACTACACCAGACCTCAGCTCCTTACACTCCAACTCAAAACGGAGTGGCAGAACACAGGAATGGGGTTTTGCAAACCATGATGCGTTGCCTTCTCGAAGATGCCAACCTTGGTCTTCCATACTGGAGTGACCATTTGGGCAACCATGACCTGGGTGACTGAGAATCTTCATAGACAGGAGGAAGGATGTGCCTTACTATCACAAACTATAAATGTTCCTTAAAGAAATATTTACGCTATGGGTATCCTACTCACTATTTCCCCCAATTGAGGCTGTTTTGAAGCCACCTGCCTCTCTAGCTGCTGCTGTTCCTCCCCATTTCCTAAAGGAATTCTCCAGCCAGTCAAGAATCACATAGTAACATGATCAAAGTTGTTCTTTAGCAAAGCAATGATATGGTATTCATTTTGTGATGGGGTGATGTCACCGGAAATGAAATAAAGAGAGAATGTGCCAGTGAATCAGCAAGCACATTTTTTTTTTCATTAAAAATGCCAAACTTGCACTTTGTTTTAAATATTAAACACATTAAAAACACGGAGTGTTTGTATAACAGCTCAAGGGACCTTCTAAACAAACCCATATAGACAGACCCAGAAATAAGAGAGGCAATAGGAAGGAATTATCCCACCAATGAAGAAAAGATTTACTTTAATTTATTTATTTCCAGTTGCAGATGACTGTTGTGACCCTAATGTGATGGCATTACATTTTTTAAAGGAAAAAAAAAAAGAGGAGGAATATTTCTCGTTCGTTCACTATGAACTTTCCTCTTCATCACTTGAGGAAAGAATGTAGGGTGTCCCATTTTCATTACCTTTCTGGAGGCAATAATGGTGTATCAACCTCCTCTTAGTTGTAAGGGGCAAAGTTCTTGCATTTCAGACTCCTCAGTGGCAGAATGAGTGGCAAAGCTTGAAAGCACGGTGGGGCTCCCTTTGTAGAAACGCTCCAGGTTACAAATAGTTTACCCAAATTGATGTGCCACCCCTGGAAGGGGAAAAAAAAAACCTCTTCAGCTTTCTCCATCTCTTTGAAGCAGTTGACTCTCTCTTCCTTCAGACGCTTGTCAAAGGTTTTCTAAAGACGCTTTAACTGGTATCCTGTCAACCAATATTTCTATCCTACTGAGGCTTAGTGAGTTGTGAAATTGTGTGATTTCCAAATCCAGCAGAACTTAAACGATGACAAATTCCAATATACTTTTTAGATAGACAAGCTGCCCAACTCTGAATAATGAATCCTTCCTTCCTTCCTTCCTTCCTTCCTTCCTTCCTTCCTTCCTTCCTTCCTTCCTTCCTTCCTTCCTTCCTTCCTTCCTTCCTTCCTCTTTCCCTCCCTTCCTCCCTCTCTCTCTCCCTCCCTCCCTTCTTTCCTTCCTTCCCTCCCTCTCTCCTTCCTTCCTTCCTTCCTCTTTACCTCCCTCTCTCCCTCCCTCCCTCCCTTCCTTCCTTCCTTCCTTCCTTCCTTCCTTCCTTCCTTCCTTCCTTCCTTCCTTCCTTCCTCTTTCCCTCCCTCCCTCTCTCCCTTCCTTCCTTCCTTCCTTCCTTCCTTCCTTCCTTCCTCTTTCCCTCCCTTCCTCCCTCTCTCCCTCCCTCCCTTCTTTCCTTCCTTCCCTCCCTCTCTCCTTCCTTCCTTCCTTCCTTCCTTCCTTCCTTCCTCTTTACCTCCCTCCCTCCCTCCCTCCCTTCCTTCCTTCCTTCCTTCCTTCCTTCCTTCCTTCCTTCCTTCCTTCCTTCCTTCCTTCCTTCCTTCTTTCCTTCCTCTTTCCCTTCTTTCCTTCCTTCTTTCCTTAGTGAATGTGAATAAAATAGGCAATAATAATAAGGTACTGCCTTGACATAGTTGTAAAGCTTGTATGCTTCGTATATATGGTGAAACATAATTTACAGAAACTCATACTGGATCAACAAGGACCCTACTACAGTAGGTGTTAGAGTTCCTGAACATCTGGTGACAAAAGAGTCAGAATTGTTGGCTGAACAACTAGGGAACAGCAGCCCTAGGACTTCTGGAAGAAAAGTTGATTACCCATTGTAAATATATGAAGACTAAAAATAAAGCCTCAGAACAGCTTATATCCTGCAATGATACCATTAGCACCATCATCTGCCTATCCCAGGACCTTAGGAATAACTCAGTAGGTGAATAAAAATGCTACATCCAGTCTACACATCTGGCTGACTGTGACACCAACACAACCACAATAACAACAGCAGTGTATTTTTACAGATTTGTTGGAGTGAAATGCTAAACAAATGCCACTTTTGGCAGCACATTGCAAGAGACATTTATTTAGTAGATTTCTTTGCCATATTAATTGCCTTACATAAAGTTTCTTGAGAGTGTAATCACATAGATTAAGAATGAGGAGGGCTGAGCTTCAGATTTGATTATCTCATCACCTGAGAAGGATATTTGAAATTTATTCCACTGTCTATCTTTAGGGGGGAAAAATACCTCATAATTTTCAAAAGCTGAAAAGGATTTTTTTTTAATCTAGTTTCCTTCTCCAAATTACATTCTGTAAATAATGAACTGCAAATTCAGTATGCTGTCGCCTTGGGAAAAATGTGCTGTTAAAAATAAATAAAATTAAATACGTTATATGTATTTATTCTTGCAGTTTTTTTTTAAAAAAAATATTTGGAACTGTTCTTTGAGAGTCAATAATATTTATGCCACACATATACATTTATAGATGACTTATTGATACATATTTGAAACATTATTCCTGATGCCCCATTTTAATATTTGGCATCTGAATATGTTATTATGTTTATATTTGGGGAGGGAGAGGAATAAATTTCATATTCGAAATCTGCCAATATTATCAAGAAATGAGACCACATTTCACCCTTTCAAATACTGAATTTTAAATTAATTTAGAATGTACTGTGGACATGAAAATTTTGGTGACTTCAAATATATATGTTAATTTCCATTTAAACCACTTTATTCTGACTTTAAAATATTAAAATATAAATAATCTGGCCAGAAAGATCAGTGCTATTATAATTTTGACGTTATATAAAAAAGTAGGGCATACCATTAATACGAATGCTTCCCATTTTTCCCTTGTAATTAAATGCAGTTAAAAAGAACATTAGTCTGAATATTTCACAGGAAGAACAGAGTACTAGTGTTTCAGCTAGATAATTCATGCTAACATTTTCAAATTGAAATAAAGAAACATAATCAGGAAGAATTCATACCATCATTATTGCAAGCATGAGTCTTTTCTTTCACTTTCTCATGCCTGAAATCTTGAGTTCACATTACATCAGTAGCTTAAACTGAGGTTAATTTAAACTATGGTTTAACATGGTGGGTCAAATGTCTATTAAGATTCTCATTCAGATCATGGTTGAGCCAAAGGCGTTTTTATTTTTTATTTTTCAAGAGGCAACTGGACTTCCTTTGTTTTTCCTTGAAGGGATTTTGCTTCTCATTCAAGAAGCTTCTTCAGTTCTTGGATGATGATGATGATGATTGTCATTGTTGTTGTTGTTGTTGTTGTTGTTGTTGTTGTTGTTGTTATTATTATTATTATTATTATTATTATTATTATTATTATTATTATTATTATTATATTATCTTTTATTCATTAAACATGAACCTCAGTCAACTGAACATTCAAATTGACTGGTGCTGATGGTTGACATGGATTGCTGCCAGCATCCTAGGTATCAACCAGGTACCTCCTTAAAATGTAAGATGTTCCAAGTAGTGCAGTTTTTTGTAGCATTGCTGGAGTTATTGCAGGAAGCTGCAATTTCTTGATGTATTTTGCAAAGTTTATTATTATTATTATTTATACAATAACAGTAACAAGAAGAAGAAGAAGAAGAAGAAGAAGAAGAAGAAGAAGAAGAAGAAGAAGAAGAAGAAGAAGAAGAAGAAGAAGAAGAAGAAGAAGAAGAAGAAGAAGAAGAAGAAGAAGAAGAAGAAGAAGAAGAAGAAGAAGAAGAAGTTGGAAGGGACCTTGGAGATCATCTAGCCCAACCCCCTGCTCAGGCAGGAAACCCTATACCATTTCAGACAAATGGCTGTTCAGTCTCTTCTTAAAAATGTCCAATGTTGGAGCATTCACAGCTTCTAGAGGCAGGTTGTTCCACTGGTTAATTGTTCTAACTGTCAGGAAATTTCTGACAGTGAAACATCTTCGATGGGAAGTGAAATGTCTTCAAGGAAAAACAAAGAAAGTCCAGGTGCTTCTTGAAAAAATCACCTTGGAACTATGGATCAAAGTTGGTTTGTTTCAAAAAATACTATTTAAGGTTACCCATGATTTATTAACTGGGATGGCTCAAGTGGTCAGGTTAAAATAGAAGTCACGTATTTGAAAGAAAATATTTTGGTGCAAATGGAAATCAGATGAGACTGATTTCCTAAAATCACCTAAACTCAATATATCTAAACTCAAATTTACTGCTAAATTATGTTCAGCATTTCATGTCTACCTGCCACAGTAATAAAACAGTGGGAAATACAGTTTTTACTCTATGTGTAGTCTCACTGAAGACACAATTATTAAAGACATGTCATGTTCCTGCCATTTTTGGTTTAAAACCTATATATTTCAAGACTGTCCAAGGTACAAAAAGCATTGCTTTATGATAGATATGAAATAAATGAATCAACTGATAATTTGTGGATCGTAAATAAATAGCAAAATAACACAACTGGGGCATGGATATATTATTCTTTTTTCTCATCTAATAGTCCAATTGTATTTTATACTAAGGGTACTCATAATATAAAATATGCACTCTTTCCAGAGCCTCAATATCTTTATTATATTGTGGTGACCGTAGATGCAATATGCCAAGTCTGGTTTTATTAAGGTTTTATAAAGCAGTACTAACACTTCACGTGATCTTGATTCCAACCCTCTTCTTAATACAGCCTAGGACTGTATTGGCTTTTTTGGCTGCTATCACACATTACTAGCTCATATTTATTTATTTATTTATTTATTTATTTATTTATTTATTTATTTATTTATTTATTTATTTATTTATTTATTTATTTATTTATTTATTTAATTTGTATACCGCCCTTCTCCCGAAGGACTCAGGGCGGTGAACAGGGCAATACATAATAAAAACAAGATCCAAAAATTAAAAATTATTAAAAAGTAATTAAACAGTGATGCCCATAATAAATTAGTACAGATTAAAAGTTAAGACCAATTTATAAAACCCAACCCGTCAGGCCGGCTTGTTCAAAAAGGTGGGTTTTAAGATCGCGCCGGAAGGAGCGGAGGTCAGGTGCCATCCGGAGCTCGACCGGAAGATGGTTCCATAAATCTGGTGCGCCCACAGAGAACGCCCTCCCCCTGGGGGCCACCAGTTTAAGTGACTGTCCACTAGAATTCCAAGATCCCTTTCATAGTTTCTGCTATTGAGCCAAGTTTCAACTAATCTGTACCTATACATTTGATTTTTCTTGCCTTACTTTTCTTTTCACTGAATTTCATTTTTTTTAGATAGGGCCCAGAGTTTGAATCTGTCAAGATCCATCAGAATCCTGAGTCTGTCTTCAGGGGTATTGGCTATTCCTGCCAGCATAGTGTTACCTGCAAATTTGATGAATTCCCTTTCTGTTCCCTTATCAAGATCATTTATGAAGATATTGAAGAGTACTGGGGCTAAAACAGAACCTTGAGGTACCACCCTATTTATTTCCCTCCATATAGTGTTGAGTATGGTTTCTCTCTCTCTCTCTCTCTCTCTCTCTCTCTCTCTCTCTCTCTCTCTCTCTCTCTCTCTCTCTCTCTCTCTCTCTCTCTCTCTCTCTCTCTCTCTCTGATACAGCTGAACAAAATCATTTCAAACAGAACATGGTAAATGTAACAGATTTCTACCTATTTATATTACTTCTTGAAACAATCCATCCTAGACAGTAAAAGTTAATCAGATGCAGTTCAATTCGCAAGATTACCAAACAAACACAATGTAATTTTCTGTCCTGGTCTCTCATCCTTACTACTATTCCTCTTATTTGCAATGTAATCCTATAAATATTTCACCCAGGTTTTATTTCTTTTCTTTTCTTTTCTTTTCTTTTCTTTTCTTTTCTTTTCTTTTTAAAAGAGGATTAGAATTATTTTACACTGCTTGGTTCTGACATGATAAAAGTTTTGTGAGATAATTTTAACCTACAGGTTTCACATGGGGAATGTTTTCAAAGCATCGTGAAATGATGTGTCAGCAATGTGATGAGGCTGAAAACAAAAATTGCAAAGGCAGAAGGATTGCATCAACCAAACCATTTTTAAAGAATGAAAAACCGCCTTTCCAGTTTATTCTGTGATGAACCCTGTACTTTAAGAAGAATTTGGACAAACTAATGATGAGCAGGGGACTAGAAATTAAATTATACTAAGAGAGACAGAAAAAAAAAGAGAAGAAGAAGGGATTGGAATATTTAGCCTTGAGAGAGTGAAAGAAAGATACCATTGTTCAGTGATGAACAGTTGCAGGAACTGGGTAAAGGTCAAGGCAAAGGTTCCCCCACACATGCGTGCTAGTCATTTCCAACTCTGCTCATCTCTGTTTCAAAGCCGAAGAGCCAGCGCTTGTCTGAGGACGTCTCTGTGGTCATGTGGCCAGCATGACTAGATGCCAAAGGCGCACGGAACACTGTTACCTTCCCACCGTAGTGGTCCCTATTTTTCTACTTGCATTTTTACATGCTTTCGAACTGCTAGGTTGGCAGAAGCTGGGACGAGTAACAGGCGCTCACTCTGTTATGCGGCACTCGGGATTCAACCCGCCAAACTGCTGACCTTCTGATCGACAAGCTCAGTGTCCCAACCCACTGAGCCGCCATGTCCCTTACAGGAACTGGGTATGTCTAATCTAATGATGAGAAGGACTCGGATGATGGGATAGTAGCCTTCCAATATTTGGGAGGCTGTCACAGAGAAGAAGAGGTTGACTTATTCTCCAAAGTTCTAAGGGCATGACAAGAAGTAATGGGTGGAATACTGCATCCAGGTTTGGTCACCACAATGTAAAAAAGATGTTGAGACTCTAGAAAGAGTACAGAGAAGAGCAACAAAGGTGAACAGGGGACTGGAGCCTAAAACATACAAGGAACGGTTGCTGGAATTGGGTATGTCTAGTTTAATGAAGAGAAGGGTGAGGGGTGACATGATAGCAGTGTTCCAGTATCTCAGGGGCTGCCACAAAGAAGAGGGAATCAAGCTATTTTCCAAAGCACCTGAAGGCAGGACAAGAAGCAATGGATGGAAACTAACTGAAGAAAAAAGCAGCCTAGAACTAAGGAGAAATTTTCTGACAGTTAGAACAATTAACCAGTGGAACAACCTGCCTCTAGAAGCTGTGACTGCTCCAATACTGGAAGTTTTTAAGAAGAGACTGGACAGCCATTTGTCTGAAATGGTATAGGGTTTCCTGCCTGAGCAGGGGGTTGGACTAACATTTCTGGGTTGATGGTGCGAGAGGCAGGCACCTTATATGTGCATGTGCAAACATGAATGTGGCCACAAGCATGCACACAAACAGGCCATGAGTATGTGCACCACTCTCAGAGATGTCAGCACCTGTGTGTGGCTTGTGGCACCACTACTGCCTGGCTTACAGCAATGCTATCACCAGTGTGAGGATCATGCTGCTGCCCTGTGTGAGGCTCGCACCATGGCCTGCCTGCTGCCTGCCTCTTGCAGCACTGCCGCTGCCCACTCAAGGTTCATGGAAATGACCCGCCTGCATGTGACACACCACCACCCAGTTGCTGCTTGCTGTGCTCCTACCACCCATGCAAGGCTCGTGGCAACACCATGGCCCACACAATACTAGCAGCACTGCCACCACTGGCATAACACTCACAGCAATGGTGGCATGAGGGGGGTGAGCAGGCACACATGTGTGCCTGCACTACCCAGCTGCTCACATTGCTCAGTGGCCAAGAAGCCATGGCCTGGTAGTGGGCTATGGCCCATAGGTTGGGGACCTTTTCAAGAAGAGATTGGACAGCCATTTGTCGGGAATGGTTTAGGATCTCCAAGGTCCCTTCCAATTATTCTATATTTTCTTCTGTAATTACAGGAGCAAAAGAAAATGAAATCCTCTTCTCTTTCACCCCAGTGTACAGGACAGCATAATGGATTTAAGCCACAAGGAAAGGCAATTTTTTTTAAAAAAAACCTTCTTTCTACCATATTTCACTGAAAGTAAGGCCTACCCCCAAAATAAGCCCTAGCTGGGTTTTTGGGGTGGGCCTAATATAAGCCCTACCCCAACAATAAACTCTAGTATTGGGGTGAGGCACACATCTAAAAATCAAGCTAGGGCAAGGGTGGGAGGGTGTGGAGCTGCCCCACCTGCCCCACCCCCACTCACCTTGCAGCCAGGCCTCTCCTTGCCAGCCCACTTCTCCTTCTGAGGCGTCTTCTGCAGCCAGGCCTGCATTTCTCAGTGACAGGGCTTTCTGGAAGGCCACTGCAGCCAAGAACCAAGCTATGGATTCAATCCATAGATTGGTTCTGCAAGACCTCAGCAGCCAAGCAACAAGCTATAGATTGAATCCATAGCTTGGTACTTGGCTACTTGGGCCTTCTGGAAAGGCCTGACTGCAAAATGAAGGCCTGAATGCAGCTGCAGAACTTTGTTCCCAGAAGAAGTGGACCAGCTGGGTGGGGCTGTCGGTGCCAGAGGTGAGGTAAGGCCTACCCTGAAAATAAGACCTGGTGCCTCTTTTGGAGGCAAAAAGAACAAAATAAGACCCAGTCTTATTTTCAGGGAAACACGGTATCAGTAAGAGCCATTGGCAGCAGACACAATTACTGAAGGATATGGTGAGACCCACTTCACTGTCTGTATTCAGGCAGAAATTGGACAACCATTGTCAGGAACACGTTAATTTGGCTTCCTGGACTTGACCAGGACTTTGGAGACTCTCTTTGGAGTCTCCTACATGGCCACTTTCAAGTCCAAGAGGAAAAAGTTTAACTAACTTTCACAAAGATATCCTCATAGGGAGATTGAGCCATATGGTCCACCTTTATTATAAACCTTCCCAGGAACAAAAGATCATCAGTTTTATTTATACTTCTTCAGTATTTAGCATAGAATTCTAACTCTGCTTGGATCAGCACCCTAATAATTTCCTTTCAGAGCTTCACAATAACTCTACTAAGTTCTAGACTGCTGGGATGATTAATTGGCAGCTCTAGAACCAACTGCTGCTGTTGACACTTCTTGTTGTGTTCTTCATCTCCCCTTTCCCACATTCCCAATGGTAGATTTTACTGGTATTTTGATACCAGGAGGAAGATGAATTCACCACCATGTAAATCACCAAATTAAATATAATAGGTGCTTCTCAGAAGATGAAAATCCCTATAAACCCACCCAAAACCTAGGCCTATCATAGCAGGTAAAAAATTATTTAATGTTATTCAATAACATTTAAATTTCAAAATAGTACTCCTAAAGCAAAGCAAAGCCTATTTAAAATAACACTGACAGTAGAAATAACCAAGGGATGAACAAGCGTGCTTAAGAAGGACATAGTATACGAGCAAAAGAATGTATGATATTCCTTCTATTTATCAGTGTTTCTTTATTTCTCCCAAAAATTTATAGCTTCCATTTCTTAACTTTTCTTCTGGGTCAAATTTCATTTTCACACCCTTCAAAAGAGACAATGAAAGTGTGGTAGTGATAATCATATAATTTCCAAGGTCTATACCAGGGGTAGGCAACCTTGGCTCTTTTATGACTCGTGGACTTCAACTCCCAGAATTCCTGAGAGAACCACGCTGAGGAGAAAGGGAGAGGTTTCCAAGCTGAGCCATGCTGGCTCAGGAATTCTGGGAGTTGAAGTCCACAAGTCATGAAGGGGCCAAAGTTCCCTATGGTGGCTCAGGAATTCTGGGAGTTGAAGTCCACGAGTCATAAAAGAGCCAAGGTTGCCTACCCCTGGTCTATACAATGATATTAAAATTGAATTTGGAAAATGAACATGTAAAACACTGTATGATCCAGTGATAATGTGATGTCTGAACAATGGGAGAATATGTAGATAAAAGGCTTAAAATTCACAATAAATTATAACCTAAAAGAAAATTTATTACAAAATGATGTATTGCTGGTATTTAACACCAGATAACTTATATAGAATGTACAAAGGTATTTCAAACGAATTTTGGAAATGTGAATGTAAAGAATGTACTTTTTATTGTTTACGGTGGACAAGGCAAAGAAATATTGGATGCAGAAAATTTTTAAAGTGAATGTAAAGAATAAGCCAGAAACTTTCCTTGCTCTATGCACAAAACTGGAAGGATACTTTCATTCCCACTAGGGACAAAGGGTTACAAAAGCTGATGGAATTAGCAGAGATGGCCAAATTGACTGTGCTGATTAAAGAAAAGTACATAAGTGTTTTCGTTTCTACTTGGAAATCACTTCTGGACTTTGTGCTCGAGGTGGGGAAAAAATGATATTATGATTTTGGGTTTTACCGATTAGACTGATTTGCTGATACAGAAATGCTACTACAGAAATGTAAAAAGCTGAGATTTGATTTTAAGATCTGATTTTACTGCAACAGTGAGGGTTGGAAGTCAATGCCTTTTGTTTCTGCCCCTCCCTTTCTTCACACCATTTTTTTTTGTTTTCCCTTTTTCTACTGTTGTCCCCTACTATTTGCTTTTGTATTTTCACATTTTATGTTATAAATGAATAAAACTAATTAAAAAAGAGAGAATGAAAGAAGTTAAACACTAATTAAAAAAGAGAGAACGAAAGAAGTTAAACAAACAAAGAAGACCAGAAAACTCCTCTAGCAACCAATGCTTAGATAAGCAGGGATTAACACCAGACAAACAATCAAGGAAAAAAAACAATATCAGATATGGGAGATTCCATTCTATACCCTACAGTGAACGTCTCTGTATTTGTGAAGCGCCAGAGGTAGAAGACCTGGCTCACATCCTATTTGATTGTTGCCTGCATAAGAGGGAGAGAGACAGGTACCTTGGTCTATATACCAAACAAATGATCCATTGGGATCCCTATATCAAAACAACTTACCTTATATGTGGCCAGAATCTGAAAATAACGTTTAACACAGCACAGTACTTATGCAAAATGGTCCAGTTGAAATCTGCATATGTGGGACTGATTGGAGTAGATTGCAGGAGTGACACCGAAATATAATTTTATCATATATTTTTGTATAACATAAATTATTGTATTCTATTCCAATTTCATTTCAGACTGTATTTTATCCCAGTTTCATTTTATTTTATTCCAATTTCATTTTAAATTGTATTTGATTTAATTCCATGTGAAATTGCTTTTATCAAATTTTAGTAATAATTAGTTTCTGGAACTTTGCACTTTGATATGGACCAAGGGCTAATCCATCCATCCATCCATCCATCCATCCATCCATCCATCCATCCATGATCAAGGATATATTAAGGAGAGAGAGAGAGAGAGAGAGAGAGAGAGAGAGAGAGAGAGAGAGAGAGAGAGAGAGAGAGAGAGAGAGAGAGAGAGAGAATGAACACTCTTCCCATGCTGGCAGGCAAGCAATAGAGACCAAACCTCACACTCATTCCAACTATTAATTAATGAAACAATCAACAAACAAGCTCATAGAGCACCGAGGACACCAACTGTTAGGCATATGGTGATAACCTACAATGTTGGGTTGAAAATATATTAACCAAGATGTTGTGACTTTAAGATGTTAATTGGCCAATGGGTGTGTAAGTGTTCTCATGGCCATAAGAGGGAGCAAGGAACGTAGCTTCTCTCTCTCTCTGCATTCACTGCTCTCTACTATTACTGTTTTTGCTCTGTTTTGCTGTACTGTTGGTTTACTACTGGGATAAACCTGTACAACTGTGTATTGACCTCTGGACCTGTAAGAAGACTTTGTATTTTGGATTACTCCTTGGACTGTTGCTATTGTGTATGACCTGGGCTGTTTTATTTTTGACCGTGCATTTTTGTTTTTACACCACCTCAAAAGTAAAGTACATTTTGCTTTCACAACTCAGTGTACCCTTGTGGTTACTGTGTGACTCTTACTGCTCTCAGTACCCTTCCTTGTCTGTGCAACTCCTTGGTAGCACAAGGAGACCTCTGCACAACAATACCTAACACCAACAATTGAAACAGTCTCTCCTTGTTCTTTGCTTTTCAAAGGGAAAGTGAGAACATTCTACCAAATGCTGACTAGCTGATAATTTAATTTTATCAGTTCATTATACCGCCTGTCTTTTAGGATACATTTGCCTCTTCACCAAGGATTTTCAAGCCAGTATTTGACTTCCCACTACTAATTTATCTATTGACCAGCCAGGCAAATGCATTGCCCTCCTGCATTCTTTTCTACCAAATTAACTAGCGACTGCCTCTAGTTATCTAAATAAGAGGTTTGATTGATCTTGTGGAAATAATTAAACTGGCTTCATCTGATACGATCTCTGTCCACCTCAGAACATTCTTCTCTCATTACGTATACTTGGTGGAGAATTTAAATTTGCAGACAATAGCAAAAGGTTTAGGTCTCTGACTCTGTTTAGGGAGAGCAAGTCAGATTTCATAGTAATAAGCCTGTAAAATGAGACCAATTACACGTTAGTTCAAACAGACTTGTTTCAATATTATTTTGTCCATCCAGCAGACTTTAATAAGAATCAACATCAGTTTTCAGGACGCCAGGGAATAAGATGTCAGATTTAAGGAATTGCAGGAAGCTAAGCCTTCAGTGGACCAGCATTTAAATGTGCCTAAAGTCTTAATTGGAACCGGTGTTGGCCTCTAGTGGACTTAATTCTTCTGTTTGACAATTCAGGAAAAATGACACCTAATATCAGATGGGCAATTGACCATCGACGGAGTGTTCCTTTGTGGTGACTGACAGAATCTGTCCATTTGTCTTGTGACATCCCACCTTCCTAAAAAAAATCTGCAGCAAACAAAAGGGTATGTTGAAATTCGAATACTCTTGACTACCTCCAAAATTCTTAATACGGGAGAAAGGTGAAGAAAGAAAGAAAGAAAGAAAGAAAGAAAGAAAGAAAGAAAGAAAGAAAGAAAGAAAGAAAGAAAGAAAGAAAGAAAGAAAGAAAGAAAGAAAGGAAGGAAGGAAGGAAGAAAGGAAGGCAAGCAAAATTGTCATTTAAAAATTCATCAAAGGTCGCTCCCTCGCTCCCACAACACACACACACACACACACATACTAACACTGCATATGTGCTTACAGGTTATATAACCACGGATGCTTTAATCTCTGGCCTTTCACTTGAAATAACAGGAAGACTGGATTTTCATCAGTTTCCAGTTTTTTCCAAGAGCATCATATGGCTGGGCCAGTAATTCAGACCTTGCAGATTTGTTTTGTTTTTCCAGCATTACTGTGGCTTCTTTAAGACCTTTCTTCACTTCGTTTGCCATGGAAATTGCACTGTCACGGAGCAAAATATTTAAATTATCAGTCATGGATTTATTTTATTTAAATCATTTGCATTCCATCTTTCATAGATCAAAGCTTCGCAAAAGGCTTTATATATACTTGGGATTTTCAGGGCAATCAAAGCATTTGCTCAGAAATTGTAACCCATATAATGGGTTGCAGGCAGTGGTGGGATTCAGCCGGTTTGCACCACTTCGGCAGAACCGGTAGCTATTTTCTTTTGTTGCCCAGGCCCAGAATGGACTTCCAGAAGTGGAATCCACAGAGAGAAATGGTTGTTCACATATTTGAATCCCACCACTGGTTGCAGGTTGAAAAGGGTGCCAATACACTGTATGTTGCTTCTCCATTTCAAGGGCTTTGCAGCATTCAAACCCAACCTATAAGTAAAACATTATAAGAATAGAAAGATGATCCTTGGTGGGATCCTTCAGCATTAGGCTATGGGCTGAATAATGAACAATGAACCATGCTGAGAAATAATGAGATTTTAAATTTACTGTACTTCTACTCCCAACATAGAGATCATGCAAACCAGGCACGTCAAACTCGCGACGTCGTGTGACGTCGTGCGACGTATCGCGACTTTTCCCCCATTGCCAGCAATGGGGTGGGTGCGGTTTCAGTATGATGCATCTGACCCGTGGGCCGGCAGTTTGACACACCTGATGTAAACCAATCTGTATCAGCTTTTGTTAAATTTGGAGGAATGCACCTTTTTAACAGTCGTGACCATCCCAGTCACTATAATCTTCCTTCTACTGATGGACCAGTGAGGTTAGTAACTTTTTTTTTTATCCCGGGAGTGGGTGAGTGGGTGGCAGAAGATAACATTTGTGGCTAAATGGTACAGCCTTAGGAAGAAGATGTGTAGGTATCTCTGTGTGCACCTGGGTCTGTGTATCCATGTAAGAGAGAGAGAGAGAGAGAGAGAGAGAGAGAGAGAGAGAGAGAGAGAGAGAGAGAGAGAGAGAGAGAGAGAGAGAGAGAGAGAGAGAGAGAGAGGGGGGGGGGTAAATAAACATATTGCTCTATTTCAAGTGATAAAGAAACTTATTGACTCAGCTAGCACTA
The DNA here is from genome assembly GCF_964194415.1 of Vipera berus. NCBI lineage: Eukaryota > Metazoa > Chordata > Lepidosauria > Squamata > Viperidae > Vipera > Vipera berus. Next base: position 114,443,791 of record NC_138206.1, on the reverse strand, counting down.
TCTGAGAAAGAACATCTTGTCCAAGGCTACTGATTAAAGTTGCAACAGAAGCTTGCTCTTCACGCAAGCCTCCTTGCCTTCCTACTCAACCCCAGAGACACACTGCAGTACTAGCATTTTAACCCGTGTTTGTTTATCACTTATCACTTCTCTCAGAAGGGAAATCGCTATAGAGCTTACGTTACAGATCTCCTATTGGAGAAAGCGACCTCCTTTCTCCCTTTAGCAATGTGAAAAGGAGATTTGGTAGCTACATCGTGAATATAATGGCAGATTTGAATGCAATTATCTAGAGCAGCGGTCCTCAACCTTTCCAGCTTGGTGGCCCAGCCTGGTACAGGGGCTATCTGAGTGACAGGTGCACATGTGCAGCACCGCTCCATTTGTGTGAGTGGAGGGTGCTTGTACTCGCGTGTGAAGTTCCCGTCTCTCCCATGGCCCAGTTTCGAACAGGACGTGGCCCAGTAGTGGCCCAGAGGACTGTGGGTTGGGGGTCCTGATCTAGCGGCCCCTAAACAGTAGCCTCAAAATCTTTCTCAGGGGAATCCCAAAGTTGCTTTTTCAAAAGGCAAGTGGACTTTCTTGTTATTTTTTTTCCTTGAAGACGTTTTGCTTCTTATCTAAGAAGCTTCTTCAGTTCCGACTGAATGGTGGGGAAGGGAAGGCTTTCTATTCCTTGAGATCATCTGATCTTAGCACTCTAATGACTCAGATGCACTGAAAATGACTGCAGGGAATGTAACTCCGTCCCTTCCCCACCATTCAGTCAGAAGTGAAGAAACCTTTTGGATGAGAAGCAAAAAGGTCTTCAAGGAAAAACCAAGAAAGTTCAGTTACCTTTTTTTTGGGGGGGGGGGAAACAGCTTTGCCAGAAACAGCTTCCTGGCAAATAGATGGGGAAGAAATGGAGGTAGTGACAGATTTTATTTTCCTGGGCTCCAAGATCACCGCAGATGGGGACTGTAGCCAAGAAATTAAAAGACGCTTGCTCCTTGGGAGGAGAGCCATGGCAAATCTAGACAGCACACTAAAAAGCAGAGACATCACCCTGTCAACAAAAGTGCGTATAGTCAAGGCTATGGTCTTCCCAGTTGCAATGTACGGCAGTGAAAGCTGGACCATAAAAAAGGCTGAGCGCCAAAGAATTGAGGCCTTTGAACTCTGGTGCTGGAGACGACTCCTGTGAGTCCCTTGGACTGCAAGGCGATCAAACCGGTCAGTCCTAGAGGAGATCAACCCTGACTGCTCTTTAGAAGGCCAGATCCTGAAGCTAAAACTCAAATCCTTTGGCCACCTAATGAGAAGGAAGGACTCACTGGAGAAGAGCCTAATGCTGGGAAAGGTTGAGGTCAAGAGAAGAAGGGGACAACAGAGAATGAGGTGGCTGGATGGAGTCACCGAAGCAGTAGGTGTGAGCTTCAATGGACTCCAGAAGATGGTAGATGACAGGAAGGCCTGGAGGAATGTTGTCCATAGGGTCACGATAAGTCGGACACAACTTCGCAGCTAACAACAACAAAACAGCTTTGGGAGAATTGTGACCTGGATGACTGAGAATCTCCACAAATATTCTCAGAGGAATGCATTCCTTTAAACAGAAGCATAATTATGATGACCAATTCCTTGTCCAAAGACAGGGTGATGGCCCTCAACCTGGATGGCTTTGAAAGGGTTTCTATAAATTTTTGGAGGATATCTTTATTGAGGACAAAGAGTCTTGAAGACTCAATACTCAGTACTCTTGGAGAAAGAATGCTTCCAAGTGCCAGTTGCAAGAGACCAAGGGGAAGAGAGGGATAACTCTATATCTCTGTCTGTGAGAACCCAAGAAACATCTGTTCATCCACTGTGAGGAGAAAAAGGTGAACTCAGATCAGTCTTGGCCAGGTCTAGCATGCTGAGTTTATAATATTTGCATTCGTAGCTACCGTACTAAACTGCAAAACTCTATTGGTTGCATTGCACTTGTGTCAGAAGCACAGAGCCATTTCTGGGGTGAAAGAATTAGCCAGTGACATCACCATTGCTCGGGGGATGCCCAGTTGGGGGCTGGAGTGAAAGAGAACTCTCGGGTCTGGAACACAGGCTTGCTAACCTCCAACCTAGCGTTCTAACCAAACGAGTTACTGTGTTCCACTCTTTTGGTTTAAACTGGAGAGTAAGAAAATCAAGTGTTATGGAATCTACCATTTTCTCTCCTTTATATTTTTTGTTTTGTTTTGTTTTGTTGGTTTAATGAAGACTGCATCCAGGTAGCAATATGATCTGATAAAATGGCAAGTATTCATGTTTCATTAGCAAAAAAGAATTTATAACATCAAACGATGGTGGTATTACAATACTGTCTGTGTGCTGTATGTGCATGTATGTAGTGTGCATACATACACACTAGATGTGTATATCTATATCTATATATCTGTGTAACTATATACTCTGGATAGATAGATAGATAGATAGATAGATAGATAGATAGATAGATAGATAGATAGATAGATAGATAGATAGACAGATAGATAGATGATAGATAGATAGATAGATAGATAGATAGATAGATAGATAGATAGATAGATAGATAGACCGACAGACAGACAGACAGACAGACGGACAGACATGGATGGATGGATGGATGGATGGATGGATGGATGGATGGATGGATACCGGTAGGTAGATAAATAGATGGACTTTTTAATGCCTTTCTATTTCATATAAATATTTATGCAATCTTTACACACACACACACCGTTTTGCATACAAATAGAACTCCCATTTCTCTTTTATGTTGTTGTAGAGAAAGTATTTAGGAATTAATTAATTCATAATTATATTGAAAAAAAAGTTAATTGTTTTTTTAATGAAAACACCATCAGCACAACTGATGGGCAATTGCAGCATAAAAATCAGCCACTAGACAAAAAGCCCTCAGTTTAGCAATATAATGGAAAGACTTACAAGAACAATTAGGACTTATTAATGAGGTCAAAATAGTTCTTTCTATATGTATGCATGCAAATGTGATTCTCCACTATCATGCATGCACTTTATTTTCCTTATTTAAAATTGCTTTAACACTTTCACATTCTCAAAAAATAGGATAATAGCATGGGGGGGGGAAGTAAAACATGATTTAGAAATAAGGTAAATCAGGTTGTGTTCCAACACTACAATCTTCATCATACATCAAGAATGTTTATTTTGTCTTTTTTTAAAAAAAAATAGTCAACCATTAAAAAACCTAGCCCTTCTTTACTTAACATATCTCCTTATTTATCGTGTCCTTTGCTGTGCATTATAGCAATAACACCTAGATTTATATACCAATTCATAGTGCTTTACAACCCTCTCTAAGTGGGTTTACAGAGTCAGCCTATTTCTGCCAACAATCTGGGTCCTCATTTTACCATCCTTGGAAAGATGGAAGACTTAGTCAACCTTGAGCTGGTCAGGATCAAACTGCCAAATTGCAGGCTGCCAGCAGTCAGCAGAAATAGCCTGCAGTAAAGGTAAAGGTAAAGGTTCCCCCGCACATGCGTGCTAGTCATTTCTGACTCTAGGGGCCGGTGCTCATCTCCGTTTCAAAGCCGAAGAGCCAGCGCTTGTCCGAGGACGTCTCCGTGGTCATGTGGCCGGCATGACTAGATGCCAAAGGCGCAGGGAACGCTGTTACCTTCCCACCGTAGTGGTCCCTATTTTTCTACTTGCATTTTTACGTGCTTTCGAACTGCTAGGTTGGCAGAAGCTGGGACGAGTAACAGGCGCTCACTCTGTTATGCGGCACTCGGGATTCGACCCGCCAAACTGCCGACCTTCTGATCAACAAGCTCAGCGTCCTAACCCACTGAGCCACCGCGTCCCTGCAGTACTGCATTCTAACCACTGCACCACCAGGGCTCATGCCTTATGGACTGAGATCCTATCCCTTCTTCTTCTTCTAGACATCACCAAATGGATGGATCATCGCTGTAACTAGCCTTAAGGAGATCTCCAGATCAGGTTTATATCCATACCTTCCGATTAGATAAAGTGGGTGGGATTTCCACTTTTGCCCAAAGGGATCAGAATAATTTTAATTTACAGGAATTCCTTTCTTTGCATTCAACTGCACAGACCTCCATGGTATTCTGGCTCTTCCTTCCTTCCTTCCGCAACTCTGCTCACCATCTATTTTTTTGCATAACGCCATCAGCCAGCAAAGGGAAGCATTGGATCAGTAACCTCTTCACTGTTATGTGAAAACCTGGTCTGGAAAAGAAAGGGTAATTTCACGTACTGACACATCTCCCTTGTGACGAGGCAATTCCTGATGAGTCCCATCACACTTTTTTCTGAAAGGTTTTAGCTAGGTGACTTGATACAATAACTTGCTTAAGACCAGAGCATCATTTGTACTTCCACAGGATCTTTGACAATCCCCTCCATGTTCAGTAAAAAATTAAATTCCTAAAATTTATCTGGGTATTCCCCAATAACCTCACCACCTGGTAAATGCCACTGACCCTCTTTATGAATGGAATCTAAACAAGATGGAGTTTGGAAAGTACTTCTGCAGGAGATTCCCAAAGAATCACAGGTCTGTTCACCAGACTAGAAAATAACAGAGCAACAGAGTTGGGAGGGACCTTGGAGGTCATCTAGTCCAACCCCCCCCCCTGCTCAGGCAGGAAGCCCTATACCATTTCAGACAAATGGTTGTCCAGTCTCTTCTTAAAAACTTCCAGTGATGGAGCATTCACCACTTCTGGAGGCAGGTTGTTCCACTGGTTAATTGTTCTAACTGTCAGGAAGTTTCTCCTTAGTTCTAGGTTGCTTCTCTCCTTGATTAGTTTCCATCCGTTGCTTCTTGTCCTGCTTTCAGGTGCTTTGGAGAATAGCTTGAGTCCCTCCTCTTTGGGGCAGCCCCTGAGATATTGGAACACTGCTATCATGCTATCATATTGGAACACTGCTATCATCAGAGAACCGTCCAAGTTAAAGTTGTGGTAAATCAATAAAGGAGAATATGTGTAACTCAGCATTGAAATGAGAGGTTCCTCGTGCTGTGTGAGCTTGGTTGTTTTATTACCCAAACTAAGTAACATCGTCTCTGGTCATCTTGTTTTCTCGTAGATAGTTCATTACCCAAACTACATAACATCATCAATGCTAGTGTCGTTTTCTTGAAGATGTTTCATTACCAAAAGTAGGTGACATTATCAGCGCTAGTGGTAAATCATTTCTGTACTGTTTTACACTGGTAAATCACTTCTCTACAAGCACTACCATGGGGTTTCACCATACATGATTACTTAAACAACTCAGATCCTAGGAGACTGATGGGTCTTTTGCAATTTTCAACCATGTTTGTCTCTTTCATAAGCACATTTATGAGCAAAAAAATGTGCTTATAAATCTTCCCCACATTCCAGGACTGAAACTCAATGCTGATACATCTTGAACTGAAGCGATAGGCCTGCCAATAAAATTTTAAATTACCGCTAACATTCATTATGGCAATTTAGCCATTTGAGAGTCCAAATCATTTGCAAAATTGCTGATTGACCTGAATTTTTGATTTATTAAGCCTAGCTAATAGAGGCAACACAGATGTCACTATTAATAGCATAATAAATTAGGGCCTTAATTCTGAACACAAAGCAACATGAACTCCAGCTGTGGTCATTCCCATCCCACTGCCACATTTTAAACTCAATTTGTAATATCAAAATAATTATTTTAAAATGCTGATATAGTCACATAATTTTGTCCCAGTCTAGCTTTGGACCCCATTATTTTGAAATTGACTTGTGTACCACTTTATAAAAGCTTGGTAAGACCACACTTGGAATACACTGACAGCAGGAAATTTTGGTCCCCATATTGCAAAAAAAGATGTTGAGAGTTTGGAAAAAATTCAGAGAAGAGGAACTAAGATGATCAAAGGCCTGGAGACTAAAACATATGAAGAATGGCTACAGGACTTGGGTTTGGCTAGTCTAAAGAAAAGAAGAAACAGGGGTGACATAATAGCGGTATTCCAGTATTTGAGGGGCTGCCACAAAGAAGAGGGGGTCACATTATTTTCCAAAGCACCAGAGGGCAGGACAAGAAACAATGGTTGGAAACTGATCAAAGAGGGAAGCAATCTGGAATTAAGGAGAAACTTCCTGACAGTGAAGACAATTAACCAGTGGAACAGCTTGCCTCCAGAAATTGTGTGCACTCCATCACTGGAGATTTTTAAGAAGAGGCTAGACAGTCACTTTTCTGAGATGGTATAGATTCTCCTGTTTAAATGGGGGGGGACTGGACTAGAAGACCTCCAAGGTCCCTTCCAGCTCTGTTCTGTTCTGTTCTGTTCTGTTCTGTTCTGTTCTACTCTACTCTATTCTACTCTACTCCTAGCTGGATTACAAATCGTATTCATTAAGAAATGTTATTTCCCAACCTTCCACTGGATGGAGCTATTCATCTAATAGAATTCTTAGTCTTTAATACTTTACTGAATGATGGTGTGGTTAGATCCCAATTATTTTAGCAATCTTTCATATTTTTCTCATTGGAAAATATATCATCCTCTACAGATGGAGGGGGTAATTTTTCTCAATATTCATTCAAAAAAGGGGGATTTGCAACATTAGCACTGTGGATTTTTTTTTTTTTTTCTCTCTAGAGGAAAGTGACTCAAGCTTTAGAGTAGCACACCATTTGTAGGTAAGAAAAGTAAAATGTAGATAGGTTGGATAATAAGAGTACCACACTGTAAGCTGATAGGGAAATGTAGGTAGACTGGATAGCAAGAGTAAGAAGGAGGTAGAATTTACAAACAAACAAGCAAATAAGGACCATAACAAGAACATATGAAGAATGGTTATAGGAAATGGGTTTGTCTAGTAGTCTAATGAAAAGAAGGATGAAGAAGTGACACGATGACAGTGTTCCTATATTTGAGGGACTGCCATAAAGAAAAGGGGGTCAACCTATTCTCCAAAGCACCTGAAGGCAGGACAAGAAACAACGGATGGAAACAAATCAAGGAAAGAAGCAACCTAGAACTAAGGAGAAATTTCCAGACGGTGAGAACAATTAACCAGTGGAACAGCTTGCCTTCAGAAGCTTTGGGTGCTCCATCACTGGAGGCTTTTAAGAAGAGACTGGACAGCCACATGTCTGGAATGGTACAGGGTCTCCTGCTTGTGGAGTGGGTTGGATTGGAAGACCTCCAAGGTCCCTTCCAACTCTGTTATTCTGTTCTGTTATCTGAACCATAAGGAGAATCAGATAATGTCAGGCCTAAAGAAAACAACAACACCCAACAGAACAGTCAACCTAATCACATATGACCTGATCAGAAACCACATATTAACAGAGATCGGAGCACTGAAGAAGTCAACGATATGTTTGCAAGTAAAAAACAAAACAAAAACAAAACAAAGAAACCCAAACAAACAAACTCAGAGAATTGCAAGCTAACATTCACAAGCATCATCACTCCAAATGCTCCAAACCCTAGATCTGTTGCAGGAAATGACAAGAGGAAATGAAACTAACAGCTTAAGGATAAGAAAGAAGGAAGCGAGCCTTGGCTACCTTCCTTACCATCTATCAGTCAATTTAAAGGTAAATTCCCAGTGACAAGGTAACAGCGTGACTACTCCAGATGCAACTCTCTGACTGGATTCCCCTGTTCCCAATGATCTTGGCATTCCTGACAAGAGCCTCGTGTTTACCCTGATTAGCTGCTGCAGTTAACTCTACTCTGATGCACCGATGCGCTAAGCAACTCTAATTCTGCAGACAAACTTTCCGTCAGTAGGAGATAGTGCTTAGAGCTGCCACAGGAAAGAGATCTATATTTTGTCTATAGGAAGCAGAAGTGTCCAGGAGGTTAATATTGCAGTTTGAAAGAGTGCAGCAGATGGTAACAACGTGTGGCAGTGAAGCAGCTGTATTTCCTGCACAGAATTGCCCAGGTGTGACAGAGGTATAGCCTTATCCAGCTGATCTCTCCCCGCAGACCATCATTATCAGTTAGCCCAGCTGTTAAGGATCTCTGGTCACTGCTCACATTATCTGATCCGCTCCTGTCTTAGTTTGGCTGTTGAAAAATGTGTCAACATGCGTCAAACAGCTTTGGCTGTTGCAAAAAAAGGGCCAGGAACAATGCCACATAAACTCTTTGGATCTCATTTCCACTCTTCCAAGGTGTGATGATTGAACTGGCAAATACAAATCTTTGCTGTCTGTAAAAAACAAAAACAAAACAGTGGACGGAAACAAATCGGATGATTTTTTTCTTCTTCTTTTAACAACCCTGTAATCCCGATTCAGGATGGAGTCAGGGGCAACTGAACAGAGCTTGAGCGTTCACTGGCCGGATGCCCTTCCTGACACCTATGTGGAGTTCACAGCAGACAATAATTAATTGCCTCCAGAGTTTTTATTCTGTTGTTGGTGGTTTTTTTCCCCTTATGGGACAATTTCAATGGGCAGAAAAGCTGAGACAGCAATGCTAATTCTGGTTGCTGTTTAATTCAGTTAAGTACCCTGAGTTTCCATGAAGCCAGGAAACATCCTAAATAAAAAAAAGTGACCAAATGAAACTAACCAACAGATAAACAAAGAAGATTTCTTGTTTTTACAGGTGGATAAAAGAGATAGAGAAAGACAAATTTTAAATAACAAAAGTGGGACCCAACACTGAGCTAAAAATGGAGATGATGGAGTATGTAAATAACATTTGATACCTCTATAAATTGGCTCTTTCTTTACTGATTTTGTGAAATGTCTTAATTTATGAGATGGATACTTGAAATGTAGAAAGAATTATTCCACTGATATTTTTCTGAAAGATCCAAGTAAACATAATTGACAATCAGGTAGAATTTTGATGGGCAGGATATTTTCATTGCATTTCTTTTTTTTTCCCCTAAGAAACCCAATAATCTGTAATTTCAGGCTTGCTAAAAAAAAAAAAAGAATATCTTGTGCTCTGAGGCAATGAAATAGGTGACTTGAATGGAAATAACTAATCCAGTTGTAATTCCAGGGGGGAGTTATTGTTGTTTTTCTTCTCCTCGTTGAGAAAACAAACAAGAATAGCCAGATGTTATTGACTTTGGGCAGAGTAAAGAGACCTTCCTCAAGAAGATTTTGAGATGACACCTCATTGCAAATTATTTGTTTTGTTACTTCCTGAACTTCCAGGTAACTAAATATTGGAAATTTCTGAAACTAAATATATGGATAGAACCAGTAGTGGGATTCAGCCGGTTCGCACCAGTTCACCAGAACCGGTAGCTAATTTTTTTGTTGACCACATGACCACAGAAACATCTTTGGACAATTTCTGGCTCCCTTGGCCAAGAAATGGAGATGAGCACCATGCCTTAGAGTTGAATACGACTGGCCAGGGTAACCTTTTTTCCTTTAGCTAGTATCAGATCAGTCTAATTGGTTATTTGCACGGAAATAATATCAGATCCCAGCATGATCCCTAATAAGTTAGAACAAAGCAAGGCAAATAGGCCTCTTCTTCAAGTGAGATGCTTCAATAAATCCAACCCCTGCTCTCTATGAGTTGTACTGAGGTTCTCGTGTAGGCACCAAACTCCATGGAACAGAACGAAAGCTAACTCTTCAGCTACTTCTCCAGCAGGACTTTGAAAAGGTGTCATCACTTCTTTTTTTTCTTTCCCCCTGAACAGAATGCAATGAGACTGAATCTAACTTGACAACTGACAGGAGCAGCAGTTAAGATCAGATTAGGGAGACAATGTCAGCATGAAAACAGATGCAAAGCAATCAAAGGTGACCCAATGGTGGACTTTTCCACTGGAGCTTCAGAGCAGGACTATTAGCAAGGGTTTGCTCACCCCTTCTTCAAAATGTCCCTTTGCTCTTCGCTTGCCAGAAGGTTCAACATGAAGGGACATTAAGCTGTTATTCAACAATCACAAACTCTGCTGCTGCATCCCAGATTGCTTGTAGAACTTTATAAACAACAACAAAAAGACAGTCCTATTTAAATAATGATCTAACACAGGGGTGTCAAACTCAATTTCATTGAGGGCCACATCAGCATGGCGGTTGCCCTCAGGGGGCCAGGTGGGTATGGCCAGGGTGGGCGTGGCCTACTGGGTGGGCGTGGCTAGAGTGCATATGGCCTACTTGGTGGGCGTGGCCAGCTCTACATCGTTCGCATCAAGGGTGCCTATGGGGGCCTGGGCAGGAGTGGGACAGATCTGAGGGTCTCTGGCAGGAGGAGGGTCTCTGGACCAGGGCCAAGGCAGTGGGGGCCGTTCCCTCACTGTTTCCAGGATGGCTTCACAGGCCACATGAAACCACTTCGCGGGCCGGATCTGGCCCCCGGGCCTTGTGTTTGACATGTCTGATCTAACACAAGCAACCCGCCAAAAGCCAACTGCTCCTGTTGTCTTCTCCCAAATGATCCATATGAAAGAAACATAATCCAAGGTTTTGCCACACATCACAGCCTAAATCATTTATTTATGAATCTTAAAGCATTCATAAAAAGAAAGGCAAAGCCCCCCCCTTCATTTTAATATTCTGAGTTGCAAAATTGTAAACCGTCTGTGATTATTGCCAATTTCTAATACAAAATGGCTTCAGTCTTTTCCAGTCGTTCATTGCGCTAGAAATTATTGCAAAGCTGACACTGATCTCAGCAAAGGAAAAACAATGTTTAGGAATTCCTGGATTGTTGTCATTTATTAAATCTGTGTTTAACTTAATAAGCTGATTCAGATGGATGCATTCCTCCTCCAATTAATTATAATCTTGCTTTGTACACAACTGCTCTACCATATCCCAAAAAGCAACACATGAACCCACACCAAAACACAACAAAACTCCCCAAACAGGTAACGTTAAATAAAAAAAAAATAAGTTTATAAAAGGGAGGAATTATAACATAGCTTTCCACATTTTACGTCTGCTTTCCTAAAGCAATGAAAATACCACCTGGGTGAAGCACACACACACACACACACCCGAAAAAAAGCTGCTCATTATGAATAAAATAAAATAAAACCTAAAAAAAAGTAAAATAATAAAAGAGCCCATATGACATAATGCTGTAAAAGTATAAGATGACACCACTGTTAAAATCTGGATCTATTAATCAAGTTTCAGAGGATTTTTTCCCCAGAGATGTTATATTCAAACACATGACCTATTCTAGATTTTCCTGTATTTGAAACTGTTTAACTTCATCACATTTTTTCTCCAACAAGATTTCAAGAGGCTATTAACTTTGTTTTGAGTCTTGTCTAGAAATGAGTCGTTTGGGGGCGAGAAGCGTCTGATCTCATAAAGTGATGTAAATTTTGTAGACTTGGTGTTGTAGGGGAAGGAAATTGCAGTTTTTTTCTTCTTTCCAATACCAGGGAATTATTTCAAATTTTCTTTTTTTTTCAGTGCCTCACATTGTTGTGCGTTAGATTTCAAGATAGCCTCATCTTGGTTTGAATTTAGTGTGGGAAGAGTAGCTTGTAGTGAGGCATTCACAAGCCACACAATTATCAAAAATCTTAGTTGTCTTACTGATCAAAAGGTCACCAACCTCTTTCTACAAGATCAAACCTGGGCAACAACCAATGGTTGCCACATTCTAAGCAATAGCTACAGAACTGTGTGGGGTGCAGTGGTTAGAATGCAGTATTGTAGGCTAATTCTGCCAACTGCCAGCAGTTCAATCCTGACCAGCTCAAGGTTGACTCAGCATTCCATCCTTCCGAGGTCAATAAAATGAGGACCCAGATCGTTGGGGGGGGTGTCCAATATGTTGACTCTGTAAACCACTTAGAGAGGGCTGTAAAGCACTGTTAAGCAGTATATGAGTCTAAGTGTTATTGGGAAGGAAGGAAGGAAGGAAGGAAGGAAGGAAGGAAGGAAGGAAGGAAGGAAGGAAGGAAGGAAGGAGGAAGGAAGGAAGGAAGGAAGGAAGGAAGGAAGGAAGGAAGGAAGGAACCATGGTGGCACAGTGGTAGATTACAGTACTGCAAGCTAACTTACTGCTCAGTGCCAGGAGTTCAATTCTGACCAGCTCAAGGTTGACTCAGCCTTCCATCCTTCTGAGGTCGGTAAAATGAAGGCCCAGATTTTGTGGGGGCAATATGTTGATTCTGTAAACCACTTAGAGAGTGCTGTAAAGAATTATGAAGCAGTATATAAGTGTAAGTGCTATTGCTATTGTTCTTCCTTGGCAATACCTGCTCTTTGGAAATTTCCTTACTGGTTTTTACCATCTCCTTAGCCAAAGACTCCTTTTCAATGGCACAAAAAATCCTGCTTTGCAATATTCTGTATTCTCATATCACTGTCCCACACATTCTAAAAGTTCTGTTTTATTTTTTCTCGTTAGTGATATAATAGCAGGAATGGATTAAAAGAAAAGAAAATCAATTTTAAAGCAGAGTTTCGGCAATAATATAGTGTGGATGTTAATACAATATAGGCAGTCCTCAACCTCAAACAGTTCATTTAGGGACTGTTCAAAGTTACAACAGTACTTGGGGGAAAAAGTGATTTATGACTGTTTTTCACACTTATGACCCCTGCAGCATCCCCCTGGTCACATGATCAAAATTCGGATGCTTGGCAACTGACTCATATTTACGACGGTTGCAGGGTCCCGGGGTCACGTGATCCCCTTTTGCGACCTTCTGACAAGCAAAGTGATGGGGAAGGCAAATCCACTTAACAACCACGTTGCTAACTTAACAGCTTCAATGATTCACTTAACAACCATGGCAGGAAAGGTTGTAAAACAGGACAAAACTCACTTAGCAAAACTCACTCACTGAAGAACAGAAATTTTTGAGCCGAATCGTGGGTTGCAAATTGAGGACTATCGGTAAAAGTTTGGCAAGTCATAGTAATAGCACCTACATTTTTTTTCCCATTCACATGACACACAGCCACCAACCTATAGTCAGAATTTCTAATTATTTGGCGGCATCGGTCTCTAAATCAATCAACCCATTTTTCACATCATGAGTAAATGGTTCAAATAAATATGATGAAACAGCATAGATTCTTGGTGTGTTTGTTTAGTGTCATGATAGAACTAATGGTCAGTCAATAAGTCTCAAAATCCAGGAAAACATCTGCATTTTATTCAGGTTCAAAGAAAAGCCGGGGAGATTTTTTAAATCAATCAATCAATCAGTCCACATACTGTCTTGCAAGGAAGCTGTTTCTTTCCTTACAGGGGCATGAAATTCTAGTTCTGGGCAACTAAGCCTCATAATGCAGAAGCAGTTTTTTGTGCGTTACATTCTCTTCCCTCAACAGATGGCTGGTTAAACTCTGCACACTCGGGAAATCAGTTTTAGATTTCTATCCAGACCTCAGAAAATAAACTACAACAGCAAAGCCTCAGGAAAAAAAAAAGCAATTTCTCTCTTTCTTTCTCCCATACCACTGATAAACATTTCAGAGCTCTCTCTTTCTCTCTCTCTCTCTCTCTCCTCTCCCCTTCCTTACAACACATAACACACACAAATATCAAACTTTTGAAGATCTATATTCTCAAGTGTGCAAGACCAAACATCCTTGTTCAAAATAGAGCTGGAAGGGATCTTGGAGGTCTTCTAGTCCAACCCCCTGCTCAAGCAGGAGACCATGTAACATTTTAAACAAGTGACTGTCCAGTCTCTTCTTAAAAACCTCCAGTGATGAAACCCCCAGAATGTCTGAAGGCAAGCTGTTTCATTGGTTAATTGTCCTCACTGTTAGGAAGTTTCTCCTTAATTCCAGGTTGCTTCTCTCTTTGATCCATTACCTCTTGTCCTGCCCTCTGGTGCTTTGGAAAATAAGTTGAGCCCCTCTTCTTTGTGTCAGCCCCTCAAATACTGGAATACCGCTATTATGTCACCCCTAGTCCTTCTTTTATCTGAAGTAGCCATACTCAAATCCTGCAACCATTCTTCATGTGTTTTAGTTTCAAGGCCTTTAAACATCTTAGATGTTCTTCTCTGCACTTTTTCAAAGACTCAATATCTTTTTTGTAAATGTGGTGACCAAAACTGGATGCAGCATATTCCAGGTGTGGTCTTACTAAGGTTTTATAAAGTGGTACTAATACTTCACAGGATTTTGATTCTATGCCTCTGTTTATAGAACCAAGGATTTGATATCATCTATCTGTCTGTCTGTCTGTCTGTCTGTCTCTCTGTCTGTCTGTCTAACTAACTAACTAACTAACTAACTAACTAACTAACTAACTAACTAACTAACTACTGTCTGTCTGTCTTTCTGTCTATATCTATATCTATATCTATATCTATATCTATATCTATATCTATATCTATATCTATATCTATATCTATATCTATATCTATATCTATATCTATATCTATATCTATCTATATCTATATCTATATCTATATCTATATCTATATCTATATCTATATCTATATCTATATCATCTATATCTATATCAACTATCTATCTATCTATCTATCTATCTATCTATCTATCTATCTATCTATCTATCTATCTATCTCTGTCTATCATGTAAATACTTCATCTAGGAAGCAAGTGTCAGGTGGTTTAACATCTGCAACGGGTGTGTTGGGACTAAGATATAAAATAATAATAATAATAATAAAAAACCCTCACAACTAACGCAATGCAAACCGTAGAGGGGAAAAAAATAAATTCTTCCTCTCATAATGCCCACCCTGATTTTCACTGGGTCAGTTCTACCATCTGGGGAAAAAACCCTGACCATTTGATTCTTTTGTAACACAGGAAAGAAAAGAATTTCCAAGGACCGACACTTTCAGTTTGTGTTCAGTGCAATTTTCAACTTGCCTTCCTGAATTTCATTCCCTGGAGTCTGGTTTAAACTAGCGACCGATGGGTCTCAAAAATGTCATATTCCTTTAATGGCTTTTTTGCTGCTTGGGCAATTCCCTAAAGTAGTGGGATCTCAGACAAGTGCTGTGCAAGTGATTGGTTCTTTCGGCAGGAAAAAAGAAGGATGTATTATCTGCACTCCACATATATCTAATCACTTTGCAGAACATTTTTTTTTTCCTGGGAGTTTTGTTGCAAACAGAGCAGATAGCAAGTTGACAGCTGAAATTAGCTGGACAAAATGCTCCAGATATTTCCTACTTATTGGAAGGTTGCCTATTGAGTTCCACTTTTCTTCTTCTTTTATACAGTATAGTTAATATCAATAATAAATGTATTGAAATCATCATCATCATAATCCATAATTTAAATAATATACAAATAATAAGGAATAAGTAAGAATGAAAAATTCACAGCAATAAATCTACAGGACATTCTCGTTCAAAGGGAAATGAGTCTAGGACTGTGCTTCCCTTAGTCTGGAATAGTAAGAGATTAAAAAAAAAGTGAGTTGTGGAAATTCTTCTATCTTTCAACAATGGCTCTTCCTTCCTTCTCTCCTTCTCTCCTTCCTCCCTCCCTCCCTCCCTCCCTCCCTCCTTCCTCCCTCCATCTGCTCCTTCCTTCCTTCCTTCCTTCCTTCCTTCCTTCCTTCCTTCCTTCCTCCCTCCTTCCTTCCTCCTTTCTCCCTCCATCTGCTCCTTCCTTCCTTCCTTCCTTCCTTCCTTCCTTCCTTCCTTTCTCCTTCCTTCCTTCCTTCCTTTCTCCTTCCTTCCTTCCTTCCTTCCTTCCTTCCTTCCTTCCTTCCTTCCTTCCTTCCTTCCTCCTTCCTCCCTCCATCTGCTCCTTCCTTCCTTCCTTCCTTCCTTCCTTCCTTCCTCCTTCCTTCCTCCTTCCTCCTTCCTCCCTCCATCTGCTCCTTCCTTCCTTCCTTCCTTCCTTCCTTCCTTCCTTCCTTCCTTTCTCCTTCCTCCCCCATCTGCTCCTTCCTTCTTTCCTTCCTTTCTTCCTTCCTCCTTCCTTCCTCCCTTCATCTGCTCCTTCCTTCCTTCCCTCCTTCCTTCCTTCCCTCCTTCCTTCCTTCCTTCCTCACTCTCTCCCTCCGTCTGCTCCTTACTACCCTCCCTCCCTCCCTTCTTCCATTTGCTCCTTACTATCCTTCCTTCCCTCCCTCCCTCCCTCCTTCCCTCCCGTCTTTCTTTTTTTCCCTTTTCTCTTTTCTTTTCTATTATTTCTTGAGGAGGAATTATTTTCAAGAAATTTCCTTTAAGGACACTGCCTTTTCCTTACTACAGTAAATGGAGAAGGAGAAGGCAGAGCTTCACCCATCCTCACAACAGGAAAAAAAAAAAGCCTTTTTAGAGTTTAGGTGACAATTTGTGGAAGGGACATACCACAGCTGCCCATTTGTCCGGGTATGTGGGAGAAAGAGAGGAGAAATGTTTAAAATGAAAAAAAAAGACAAGATAGTAAACCTTTGGTTATCTTCCATGCCTAGTCTAAGAATTAAGGCTGCAGAAATATTCATTTGAGATCCAGTCTGAAAGGAAATTCAAAGATTTAGTTTGAAGGTAAAGTCAATTCAGTTCAGTGAATTGAACCGGATGCCTTTGAATCTTTTTGATTTGGTTATTTTTGTACTTTTCCTCAAATCAAGTTCAGAATCTTGTTGGTAACTAACATTTCTTAAAACAGATCATCCTTCCTGGATTAAAATGCATATTTTCATTTCATCCGATGTCTATTAATGCTGTCTCTAAGTAGAGACAAGGGTTTAGTACACAGTAGAAGGAGGCACAAGCACATAAACTTATATTCACACACACATATACAGAGATATCTCAAACATATACAATTTATACCATTCCAATTGTCCCTATTCTTCTATTCTCCTACTTTCAACACTGTGGTTTTGAGAATTCCAAAAGCATTCTATGGCAACAGATTTTAATGATAACCCATTTAACATTCTAGTTTACATTTAATTTGAGTAACCAACAATTGAATGTATTACAACATATGTGCACATATTCTGAATTCAATGGAACATGCTTCCAGGTAATACTGAATTATCTTGGTCTCTATTGTCAGGTTTTCCATTCTGGTTCGTGCATGAATTTTATCTATGTTTGATCTATTTAACACTCCCTTTCATTCTGATCAGGAGGCAATCTCCTGGATAGTAGAAATACAATTATCCTAAAATTTGTCATTTTAATCCAGAACTTGACTTGCTTCCATAGAAACAGAGATATCACTCTTGTACAGCAGAACATTTCTGAAAGATGTTATATTTCCACCTCTGTTTAAAGGGGGAAAAAACTTAATGTAAATGGACAGACTTAGGAGAGACATTAAATTGCACTACAGTGTTTATCTCTTTGAGAAGAAAGAAAGAAAGAAAGAAAGAAAGAAAGAAAGAAAGAAAGAAAGAAAGAAAGAAAGAAAGAAAGAAAAAGAAAGGAAGGAAGGAAGGAAGGAAGGAAGGAAGGAAGGAAGGAAGGAAGGAAGGAAGGAAGGAAGGAAGTTTTATCTGCACATTAAATTTCTTGTAAATTCTAATTTAGAGATTACTCTGATTTAGCAAAGTGTGCAAAGTGATCCAATTGTGGTTAATTCCACCAACCAACCATGGTTTTATCTGATTTGAACCCTGATATTATGCCAAAGTACCACAAAATGCCTGGAAGCTATAGGTAAAGGTAAAAGGTAAAGGTTTCCCTGCACATGCATGCTAGTCGTTTCCGACTCTAGGGGCTGGTGCTCATCTCTGTTTCAAGGCCGAAGAGCCAGCGCTTGTCTCAGGACGTCTCTCTGGTCATGTGGCTGGCATGACTAGATGGCAAAGGCGCACGGAGAGCTGTTACCTTCCCACCGTAGTGGTCCCTATTTTTCTACTTGCATTTTTACGTGCTTTCAAACTGCTAGGTTGGCAGAAGCTGGGACGAGTAACAGGTGCTCACTCTGTTACGCGGCACTCGGAATTTGACCCGCCAAACTGCCGACCTTCTGATCGACAAGCTCAGCGTCCTAACCCACTGAGCCACCGCGTCCCGTGAAGCTATAGACAGTCCTTTAAAAAAAAGGGCTTTTAAGAATTGGTTGCGAGAGCATGAGAATATTTTTTATTGATTCAAACTAATATTCATATATTGGAAGAAATGATGAGTGAAGAATAGTACTATAGGGATGGTAACTGCTCAGATTTAACAGGGAAAAAATGCATGGATGCTGCTGGATGAATGGATGGAAATTGCCAAATAAACCTAAAAAAGGGAAGAAAATAATTCAGGCTCATTAAAATCCTTCCTGTGGTTTAATGAGAGGAAGAAAATTAGATTTTTCAGAAGCAGTTGATATTGGATCGTCTTATTAAAACATGCCGAATGAATGCATGATGGGTGCTTTGACCATGTACATCCAAATGGAAATGAAAACATTGCTTTTCATCTTCTCAAGAGGCTTCAAGTATTATATAAATATGCAGAGATTCAAAAACACTGATACAAATACTTAAGGATTTAGTCAAGAACCAAAATATAATTTTATCTGACATTATCACTGTAAGTATGTTGAGTAATAAGTTTCATTTTTTCCCTGCTACAAATTATTTTATAGTGGAATACAAAATAATAGGTTAACAGGTTAACAGACATTGAATGATTACTGATAAGTGAAGAATGAAAAAATATGTTTGATCCTATGGATAGACAACTGATATATGTGGCAGATCATTTCCAACAACATTACTGAATATTAAGTATTTGTCATCAAAAAATTGGGGAAAAAAATAAACTCCACAGCTCATTTTCCTTCTATCAACAGGTAAGAATATTATAGATGTCCTGAATTATATGAACAGGCTATGTCTTGTAATGGTTTGAAAAATATACTATAATTAATATTTTTTCACAGTAGGAAACTATTTTCAATTTGGTAGGTAGGTAGATGATAGATGATCAGTAGATAAATAGAGATAGATAGATAGATAGATAGATAGATAGATAGATAGATAGATAGATAGATAGATAGATAGAGAAATAGATAATTTTATGCACACATACACAGAAACACATACATAGTTTAAATGAATTAAGTCAAAGAAATTTGGGGGGAAATCAACACTAAAAGCAGTATAATGAAAGTAGAAACAAAACAAATGTTAATGGACAACAGATCACTTGTCACAGATCAGGTATACTATTATAATTTTAGTAGTATTGTGTAGTAATTCTTTTAGCCATTTCCTGTGTGCAAAACATCCACAGTTGCTGATGTCTTCATGAACAAGAAATACTGGGGATAGAGCCAAGAAGAACATATGGATCCTTGACACACAATATGCAATCTATTCTAATGTCCTGTTAACAACCCTAAGGTTTTTAGCCCAAAATATGTCAGTAATTGAACAAACCATCTGACCTAATGCTACAAGGCAAGCACAGTTGCTGAGGTATTTATGAAACTCATCAGCTCAATAAGACATGAGAAGTGAAGCTCCTGGGATGGATGGATGGATGGATGGATGGATGGATGGATGGATGGATGGATGGATAGATGGATGGATGGATGGGAGGAAGGGGGGAGAGAGGGGGGGAGAGAGAGAGACAGAGACACACAGACAGAATCTTATCTGCCCAGGCAAAGGGGATGTTCCATAAAAAAGCGATCAATGAAACTAATGATTCTGTCATTCTCGTTCTTAATATATTGGTAATTTCATCGGTAATAGTAATATTGCTTACTCTTTGTTTACCATGAAAAGTTACGCAGAATCTCATTGACAGGATACAACCATGAAATCCCAGGGAGGTAGGCTAGCATGGGAAGTTGGGGGGGAAAAAATCCCAGAAGATTCCAATGCAAACCATTGTATTTCCAGAATAAAATAGAGCCAGGCCCTTCTAATCACCATTCAGTCAAATGTGTAATTCTCTGTTGAACTATTTGTTTTTTTTCTTTACAAGCCACTGGCCTTAAAAAGTAGCCCTGATATATGGCAGGTGTGGACTTCTCTGCCTTTATTCCAAACTCAAAATAGCAATAGCAACAACACTTAGACTTATATACCGCTTCACGTTGATTTACAGCCCTCTCTAAGCAGTTTACAGAATCAGCCTGTTGCCCCTTCAGAAGGATAGAAGGCTGAGTCAGTCAAGATCGAACTGCTGGCAGTCAACAGAATTAGCCGGCAATACTGCATTCTAACCACTGTGTCACCATAGCGCCTCAGTGATCCTGCCTGACTTATAAAAAAAAAAAATATTAATGCATTTCTGCAGCTCAACCTTCAGCTCATCCATTGACTACAAAATTACAGGTGGATTCTTGCAGTCACGTCTATTCTAGGATTTGGGGATTTTGCTGAGCATCAAGGTCTTGTTTTCTCGTTCATGCCAAAAAGAAAAAAAAAACAAACAAACACCCCCAGCTCCTACCTTCTCAGTAGGAATTCGATAAATTGGAGCCACAGATGAAGCAAACGTCCTGATAAAAACCAGCTAATAGCTGTACATAATTCCAGGAGAAATCTATTGTCAGCATGAAAAAACAAAAATGAACACTGTGGTTTCCTACCACTGCCTTCCAAGGGGGATCGCCATGTCAATAAAGTACAGCAGAATTGTTTTAAGAGACATGAAGTATTAATCCTGCTGTGGCACACCACACTATAATCAGCGTTGTCTGCCACAGAGTCTACATTTTTTGTGGGTTTGGCAGAAGCATATTTCTGCATACCTTGGAGGCGATGATTGAAAGTAAAACAAATGGAGGCGGGATTGAGAAGGCCATTCAGGACACACTTCCAACCATGCCTTTGCTGGTTTTGGTACTTGTATAAAACTGACAAGTGGCTTAGCGAGCAAAAGGGGGGTTGTTCTACTCTAGTTTTATACAAAAACAAAAACTTTACCCTTTGATAAAGCCTTGGTGGAGCAGTGGGCTAATGCCTCCTTAAGTAACACCAGCTGCCTGCAATTATTGCAGGTTCGCATCCCACCAGGCTCAAGGTTGACTCAGCCTTCCATCCTTCCCAGGTAGGTAAAATGAGGACCCAGATTGTTGGGGGCAATAAGCTGACTTTGTAATAATGCCGCTTGGGGGGGGGCCCGAAAACCCTAATAAGCAGGCACATACATAGAATGAAGGCTATTGCTAAGCACATTGGTTTGTGCTTAAATTGTAAGCCGCCCTGAGTCTTCGGAGAAGGGCGGGATATAAATGGGATTAAAATGGGATTAAAATAAAAACAGAAAAAAGAGGGGGGTGAGAGTTTTAGATGTTTTTTCATGATTGCAAAGTCTATTGTGGACAACAATTTCAGCAATTAACCAGTCCTAACTTTGGAGGTGCATGACATAGGACAGGGGTCCCTAAGCTCGGGTCCGTGAACCGGTACTGGGGCACAGCATGCCAGCAACTGGTCTGCACAAACAAACAAAGCCCCATCTGTGGGATGCAGGCAGCACACAAAACCATGCCCCCTCTAGTAAGCAGAAAAACATCTCTCCACGTAACCGGTCTCTGATGCCCCAAAGGTTGGTGAACCTCTGACATAGGAGACCAATTAAACCACGTACCCATTCCCATGAAATATAAGATCAGGCAGTAGAAAACAGAATGGGTGAATTCTTCTGTTTCCTTCAGCAAGCATTAAAGAAATCATCCAATAATGGTAATTTTAGTTGTCTTCTTCTAGGAGAAGGTCTGCATCCTCATTTGGAACTCCCCAAAGACACCAAAGGCTGTTTGTTGCTCAAGGTTGTAGCCAGATAGAGAGATGCTTTTCGGAACTTTGACCAGATTAAACAGAAAGCTGGAACAGCCAGAGCAAATGGATGTCAATTCCTTAAACAATGTTCAGCGCCCTCCCTCAAGTCTTATTACCAACTGGTGATTTTTATTTTTAAATTTTCCTTTTCCCTGACCAGCCTTTGGTCTAGATTTTTTTTTAACTTCATTATACAGGTGGTCCAAACAGCCATAGCAATCCCCTCTTTCAGGCTGAATTAGGCTGTTCCACCAAAATAGCGGAGAATTCTAACTATTAACATGGATGTAGAACAACTGATCTGGCTGTTTAGTTGCGAAGGCAAAAAATGGCAGCAATTATGCAGTATAGTCTATCTTATTCTGGACTTGAATATCAGGCTGAAGGAACATCAGACCGGAGATTCTGAATTAGGCCTGGTTGTCATGGTGGAATAAATATGAAAGGAGAAGTCTAGGTTACCTAGTTACTTCTAGTGGTACGTACTACAACTGTATGGCTATTTGTTGTATCCCTCAGCAATTAAAATTTTCTTCTTTGGAAATCAGTTTAGAGTTTTCTGAGAGTTTTCAAGGCCACACAAAGGAACTGTCTTCTTTTGCAATGTATTTATTAATTTCCCAGCCTTAGATTTCCAGGAGTCTGTGCACCCAAATGCAAACCTGGTCCACCCTGCTTAATCTATTAGGTTCTTTCATGTGTCTACAATCCACACGTCTTATCACTACTCTTTTTAAAGTACTCACATGTCTGAAACCATTCTTGTCTGTCAACTCCTGCTCAAAATTGTTTTGGAATGGCCACACAAATACTGCACATTACTGAATGTAAATTGAATTGTAAATTTTGATTGGGTCTCTGGTTCCGTATCTTTCAACAGACACTCTCTTTCCAGGCCAATATTTTAGCATGCTGTGGAACTCCAATAGTTGCATTACAACTTGATACATCCAACTCTGGTTTTATTGATCTACCTGGCGTGCTGAGGTGACATTATTCAAATAGGAACGTAAAGTTATCGTTTTGGGTGCTTTCTCTTATTCTCTGCATTTATTGGTTGGCATGGCAAGTCTGGGATTCAAGCTGTTAGCTTGTTTGCAAAATGGATTTGAAGAAGAAACGAGAAGGAAGAAAGTTAGTTTAATGATACATCTCTGGGAGCATCTGGTGAGTGTGGAATGCTGATCTTAAAGTCATTATGCAGAAGCAAGAATCACTAGAGTGATGGGCTGTGTTTGCAAGTAATGTCTTTAGGGCTGGGGATGGTAATAACAGCAAGGCATTTAGGAGCTGATGTTTGTCCTGGCATCCTGATATAAAATAGCTGGCACAGAGATAAAATGATTCATATATTGTCAAGCTGTCATTAAAGAAAGATTTTTTTTAAAAAAAAAGAACAGTTGTGCTGATAGACTAATAATGATTCATCAAGAGGGCCAAGAGCCATGCACAAGGGCCAATCAACAATGCAGGGTTGAGTAAGGTGGAATCTTCTCACTTTATTTCTGATCAGAAGCAACATGAGCTGGGAAGAGCAAACAAAGGAGTTGGGAGAAGAACTGAGCAAGACTGGTATTCAATTTTTATATCCCAGGATACAGGAAATTCAAAACAGCAATACAATGATTGGTTACAATCATTGGGTTACCACAAATATGAAGGGGGTGGGGGTCAATCTATTTTCCAAAGCACAGGAACACAAGGCAAGAAACAATGGATGGAAACTAAGCAAGGAGAGAAGCAACCTGGAATTAAAGATAATTTCCATAACGGTGAGAATAATTAACCAGTGGAATGTCTTGTCTTCAGAAGTTGTGGGTGCCCCATTGCTGGAAGCTTTTAACAAGAGACTGGTCAGCCATTTGTCTGAAATGGTATAGGGTTTCCTGCTTGAGCAGATGTTTGGGCTAGAAGGCCTCTAAGGTCCCTTCCAACTCTGTTATTCTATGTTCTACATTCTACACATTTCTTATCAACAGAGCACATGTATAAGTAATCCTGTTCAGCATGAAGTAGCATGAAGTGTACAAGTCATGCTGCTTAGGTGTTCTTAGCCTGACCTACACCACCTAAACCCTTGCTTGCCCCATAGACCCAATTGCAACAAGCTTCTACAGCAGGTACTGTTCTAGCCAGGGGTGGGATTCAAATAATTTAAAAACGGGTCCTGTTTGTTGCCATCACCGGCGCAACATGCCTTACATATTCATCATCACTGCATTATCATCATCACCAACGTGACACGTGTCGCATTGACATCATCACCGGTGCAATGTGTATTGCACTGATGTCATCGCCAGCGTGACACGTGTCAACACTGACGTCATCACTGGCGCAACACGTCTCGTGGTGGCGGTGGCATCACCAGCACAACGCACCTCACAGATTTATTGTAACCGGTTCTCCAGACTCAATAAAAACTTAGGTATCCGTTCTGCCGAACCAGTGCAAACCAGCTGAATCCCACCCCTGGTTCTAACTACATCCTGTGCATCTAGCGATGGTTTCTCTGTAGGGTCTGCTTTCAGCATTCCTTATCAAGCATGGAGATGTTATTCTGATCTAGATAAGTTGCTGTTAGCATCCTGAATTTCCATTCAGGCAAGACAAAAGCAGACTGCAAAGATTTGAGAAGATTATGTTCCTTTTCTTAAAAAAAATGAAGTCCTTTCAAGGTTGGGAGTCTCAGGTCCTCAGAAAGAGAGATGGAGACAACTTGGTGTATTACTTGGTGAGGAGAATGCTACATTTCTTCTGTTTGCGAGTTGCACATTGCCAGTACTCAGTTTTAATTATAAGAAGGAGAAGAGTAACCAATGACTGTGAGAAGACTAAATATTCCGTCAACTTGGAGCCAATATCTACTGGAGTCAATATGAGACTTTCCATTAATGTCAGCCCCTTGGGAGACTAAAAATTATGATTTCCAAACCAAACCAAAACAAATATCTTCTTAGAAATGAACCGGGGGGTGGGGGGGGGAGGAAAACAAATCTAATGTTCTATAAGCCTACAGGAAATAAAATAAGCAACTGCTAGGGCCCTGCTCTCAAGGAGAAAACCTTAGCAGTCTTGACACAAGCCGTTAATCTTCAGTACTCACAGTTAATGAGCTGTATTTGAATGTTAATGTTCTGTGCCCAAGCCTAATTGGTATAACTTAGCATAGCTTGGGAGAGAATCCTGTATTTAATGTAAATAATGGAGCTGGGCTATGTTCACAGGAAGCCATATCTCCTTTTCTGCTGGGACAGGACTGCCATCTACTTTTGGATCATTGCTGGAGGAAACACATGCAAGGCATTGGCTTGGTAGGAAATGGGAGCATCAGGTTTTTCTGAAATATTACAAGCCACTGGCCTTGGTTACTCAAGGGCATGACTAGGAAAGAGACCCCCCCTAGTCTCAAAACCCTTAGGCAGAATCTCACAAGTATTCCCCAAGCTGGGGTACAGTATCATGAGACTTCCTATCCCTTTGAAAGAACGATTTAAGCTTCTTCTTCTTCTTCTTCCTCCTCCTCCTCCTCCTCCTCCTCCTCTTCTTCTTCTTCTTCTTCTTCTTCTTCTTCTTCTTCTTCTTCTTCTTCTTCTTCTTCTTCTTCTTCTTCTTCTTCTTTTTCTTTTTCTTTTTCTTTTTCTTCTTCTTCTTCTTCTTCTTCTTCTTCTTCTTCTTCTTCTTCTTCTTCTTCTTCTTCTTCTTCTTCTTCTTCTTCTTCTTCTTCTTCTTCTTTTTTACGTAGACTGGCCTTTCACTTAAGTAATCATTCCAAACAGTTATTTGTTTCTTCATAAAATCCATTTCATCCCGTAAAATCTATGTTCATTGTTTCTAAGCCATGAACCCAGCTTGACTTATTTGGTCCACTTCCTTCCAAGTGAAGCAAACAATCTCCTCACTCCTCGGTGAGATTTAATGAGGAAGCCGACCACAATGGGTTGAAAAATGCATAAAAATGAATATATATATATATATATATATATATATATATATATATATATATATATATATATATATATATATATATATATATATATATATATATATATATATATATATATATATATATATATATATATATATATATATATATATATATATATATATATATATATATATATATATATATATATATATATATATATTCCCCTTGGGTGCTCAACTTGGATGAAATGAAATACTGTATTATGTAAGTGAAATATCTCAACTGGAGGAACAAAGAGAGGAGGAGGAGGAGGAGGGAGGAGGAGGAGGAGGAGGAGGAGGAGGAGGAGGAGGAAAGTAAAGGGGAAAGGGAAAGAGAACGAGAAAGAGAAAGAGAAAGGAAGAGAAAGAAAGGAAGAGGAAGTGGAAGAGAAAAAAAAAAGTAAAGGGGAAAGGGGAAAGGGAAAGAGAAAGAGAAGGAGAAAGAGAAAGGAAGAGAAAGAGAAAGAAAGAGAAAGAGAAAGAGAAAGAGAAAGAGAAAGAGAAAGAGAAAGAGAAAGAGAAAGAGAAAGAGAAAGAGAAAGAGAAAGTGAAAGAGAAAGAGAAAGAGAAAGGAAGAGAAAGAAAGAGGAAGAGGAAGTGGAAGAGTAGAAAAAGTAAAGGGGAAAGGGGAAAGAGAAAGAGAAAGAGAAAGAGAAAGGAAGAGAAAGAGAAAGAGAAAGAAAGAGGAAGAGGAAGTGGAAGAGGAGAAAAAGTAAAGGGGAAAGGGGAAAGAGAAAGAGAAAGAGAAAGAGAAAGGAAGAGAAAGAGAAAGAGAAAGAAAGAGGAAGAGGAAGTGGAAGAGGAGAAAAAGTAAAGGGGAAAGGGGAAAGGGAAAGAGAAAGAGAAAGAGAAAGGAAGAGAAAGAGAAAGAGAAAGAAAGAGGAAGAGGAAGTGGAAGAGGAGAAAAAGTAAAGGGGAAAGGGGAAAGAGAAAGAGAAAGAGAAAGAGAAAGGAAGAGAAAGAGAAAGAGAAAGAAAGAGGAAGAGGAAGTGGAAGAGGAGAAAAAGTAAAGGGGAAAGGGGAAAGGGAAAGAGAAAGAGAAAGAGAAAGGAAGAGAAAGAGAAAGAAAGCAGAAGAGGAAGTGGAAGAGGAAGAGGAAGAGAAAGAGAAAGAAGAGAAAGAGGCTTTCTTCTTCTTTTTCCTGGTATATTTGCAAGCATTCAGATATGGTCTCCTCTTCCGGACAGTGGAGTAAGGAAGAAAAAAAATCATTCCTGTGTATGAGGCCAACAAAAAAGTCATGGTGGTACTTAACGTTTAAAATGGAACCGTGGCCTTGTGATATTTTCCTGCCTGGGGAATGCTTTTTTTTTATCGATTACATGGAGACAGGGACAGAAGAGCTGCCTTTTCCTGGCTCAACAGGCACAATCCAACTCTTTCTTTTTTTTCTTCTTTTCTTTCCTGGATCTAAGTTAGTGAACCTTGATTACAGTTGGGGTTAAACTGATTTTTGATGGATGGGTCCCATTGTCTGCTATAGCTGGCTTGTAAGGATCATCAATTCTGAAGACAAATTGGCAGGAAGGGAGCCGAGCAAGGCCAGCGGGAGAGAAGGAAGGAATGCAAAGGAAGCCGTATGGAAATGATGTAAAATGATATAGTAATAGAGTCTAGGAACGCAAGGACTCCAAGGATAAGATGCTGGGCGGATGGACACCTTCAAGGTAACCATATAAATGAAGGACTTGATTCAGTCTTGGAAGAGGAAGTGGCGCAAAGCAAACCAAGGATAGTTTTGTTTTGTTTGTTTTTATTTAAGAGAGGGGAAAAAAGCAACCTTAAAGGAAAGATCAAATGACCGCTTGCCGGTTGAGCTCCGGATGGCCCCCGACCTTCGCTCCTTCCGGCGCGATCTAAAAACGTATCTATTTGAGCAATCTGACCTGGTCTGATGGGTTAGGGTTGGGGTTTTAATACGTCTTAATTATTGTTTTAACCTTGGGCATTTATTTAATCACTTTTAACTTTTGTATCCTGTTTTGTATTTATTGCCCTGTGCACTGCCCTGAGTCCTTCGGGAGAAGGATGGTATAAAAATATAATAAATAAAATAAATAAAAAATAAAAGTGATTCTATAGCAACGGTCAGAAGAACGCTCTGTTGCTACTGATAGGGCCTCCTCAGGGTCCCGCCGGTCAGGGATTGCCGACGGGCGATCCACAGAGGGAGGGCGTTCTCTGTGGGCACGCCTGCCCTATGGAATCAATTGCCGGTGGAACTCCGGATCGCCCCCGACCTTCGTTCGTTTCGCCGGGACCTAAAAACCTGGCTCTTTAAAGCTATCTGGTCTGGACGGAGGGGTTTTAAGGTTTTTAAATTCTAATTTTAAATTTTGGGGCTATTGATTTAATTTAATTTTAATTTTTATATTGTATTGTTTTAATTTTGCTTTGTAAACCGCCCTGAGTCCTTCGGGAAAAGAGCGGTATATAAATTGAAATAAATAAATAAATAAATAAATAAATAAATAAATAAATAAATAAATAAATAAATAAAAGAATAAAAGAATGAAATAAATAAATAAATAAATAAATAAATAATAAATAAATAAATAAATAAATAATAAATAAATAAATAAATAAATAAATAAATAAATAAATAAATAAATAAATAAAATAAAAAATAAAGCTGCATTTTCGGCAAGAGGGAGGCATGGCTTTATGCCTGGTATTTCTCATGGCCAAGAATTGAGCAGTTCCTCCTCGGAATGGGTTGGCATTTTCCTAAAAGGGCTCCAACAATCCTTAAGTCCTACTTCGTATGTCTTAAGATCCTCTGAGCAGACTTCCCTCTAGCGTCTCAACCTTTGGAAGGGCCCCTAGAAGTTAATCCTGGGTTTAGGGCAGGAGCCCAAGTTGAGGCATCTGAGATAGATAAGCAGCTGGCTTCCACATGGCCATCTGCAAAGAAGAGGGTTGTCAGTAGTCTCTTTCCAATAGTATGGGGCCTTCTTGCGTAGGAAGCAAAAACAAGATCTTAAGGATGGCATCCATGCTAAGAAAAAGGGATTTATGAAATCAAAATAAGCCCCCACCCCACCCCCCACCCCCCAAAAAAACATTATTAGGCCAAATAGCACCAAAACACAAAAGTCATTATCCTAATAACAGCAAAAGAGAAAGAGCAGATGGAAATGTTTGTGTCAAGCGCGAGGGAAATCAGGAGATTCAGGCCATTCAAAGAAGCATAAAGATTTATTGGAAGCTTAAGCTCTCTCCAATAATCTGACCAACTAGCGGTCAAGGGAAATGAGCGGGGGATAAGAAAAGTATTCAAGCTGGGCTGGACTTAAATCTCTTGTGGTTGTGCAGGGACTCATGACTTATGACATGTTTGACCCTTCCCTCAGGCTCAGCCTGAGCATCTCCTACAGCTTTTTTCCCTTTTGCTCATCCTCCTGCTTCTTCGTCATTCTTGTGTCTCATTTCATACCTGAATTCTGAAAAGCTAAACATTTCCCATCCTTTCTTTGCTGGCAATGAAATAGAAGGACACCTCTAGCTGTACCTTAGGCAAAATTCTGTTTGCTGACTAGTGTGCATTTCTGCTAGTTTGATATCAGCAAACAATAAGCCATGACGGTATGTTGTCACTTGATGAGAATCAAAATATTCATTTTGTCCTTCTTCTTGCCATTCCTTTTTCCCTTTTTCTTTGCAGGAAAAATAATAAAAGCCATATCAAAGTTATACCATGATGTAAAACCCGGACATGATTTATCAGAAAGAATCAGATTGTAAGTGAAACAGAAAGAAAAAAATCTCAGCAAGTTTCCACAAACTTGGAAAAGTCAAGAAGGAACATATTCTAATGTGTTTCTTCACATCAACATCATCATCGTCCTCATCATCATCAATCAAGTTGGAAGGGACCTATTTCCTATATCTGTTCCATGAGGCATCAGACAGAAGGGGAATTAATAGTCTTTATGGGAGGGTGGGGAGGTCATGTTCAGATTGATCCAACTAAATAACAGAATAACAGAGTTGGAAGGGACCTTGGAGGTCATCTAGTCCAACCCCCTGCTCAGGCAGGAAACCCTATACCATTTCAGACAAATGGCTATCCAGTCTCTCCTTAAAAACCTCCAGTGTTGGAGCATTCACAGCTTCTGGAGGCAGGTTGTTCCACTGATTAATTGTTTTAACTGTCAATTTTCCCCCCCTTAGTTCTACGTTGCTTCTCTCTTTGGTTAGTTTCCATCCATTGCTTCTGGTCCTGCCTTCAGGCACTTTGGAGAATAGCTTGACTGCCTCTTTTTTGTGGCAGTCCCTGAGATATTGGAACACTGCTATCATGTCACCCCTAGTCCTTCTTTTCATTAGACTACACCAGGGGTAGGCAACCTTGGCTCTTTTAAGAGTCATGGATTCAACTTCCAGAATTCCTGAGCCAGCATGAGTTGAAGTCCATGAGTCATAAAAGAGCCAAGGTTGCCTACCCCTGAACTAGACATACCTAATTCCAGTAACTGTTCCTTATATGTTTTAGCCCCCAGTCCCCTGATCATCTTTGTTGCTCTTCTCTGTACTCTTTCTAGAGCAGAGGTCTTCAAACTTGGCCCTTTTATGACTTGTGGACTTCAACTCCCAGAATTCCTCAGCCAGGCACACTGGCTGAGGAATTCTGGGAATTGAAGTCCACAAGTCATAAAAGGGCCAAGTTTGAAGACCCCTGTTCTAGAGTCTCAACATCTTTTTTACATTGTGGTGACCAAAACTGGAGGCAGTCTTCCAAGCCTGGCCTTACCAAGGCATTGTAAAGAGGTATTAACCCTTCATGTGAACTTGATTCTAATGTCTACTTATTAAGTTTTAATGCTGTAGCAAAAGATATTTTCTATACAATAGACTAATCAGCTTGATCTTAAACCACAAATCTCAGATAAGTGGCTAGGATTCAGGAAAAGAAGGCAGAATGCAGTAGTGGTCCTGAAATCAGTTATTTTATTTTCATTGGCTGAACTGAGGTGGTCTGAAGTGGAAACAAGTTGTGTTTCTTCTCCAGAGTTTTCATGACTACATTTGTTATCTTCTCACCTGAACTATTTTTTTTTTGGGGGGGGAAACGGGGAGCTGTGACATCTTTGTTGTGCACAAGAGAGAGAAAATGAATGCAAATACAATAGCGTTGATATAGATACACATAACTGGTCATTGCATTCAGCTACATCAATATGGATTGAATACAAAAAATGAAAATATCTCCATTGCTGGTCCCTTCTCTCTCCTTTCCTCCCCCTCCCCTCCCCCTTCCCCTCCCCTTCCTCTCTTCCCTCCCTCCCTCTTTCCTTAACCCTTCCTTCCTTCCTTCCTTCCTTCCTTCCTTCCTTCCTTCCTTCCTTCCTTCCTTCCTTCCTTCCTTCCTTCCTTCCTTCCTTCCTTCCTTGATTTCATAACTTGTTTGTCTAAGGATAAGCCTCCAAATTTACTCAAGATTTCATTGTAGTTATACTTTTATTGAGAAATCTATATGGGTGCCAATCTCCATTGTGTTATATGCAAGAATGGAAAACAGTCTTCACAAGTGGATTTTCCTTGCCAAAAGGGGGTGGGGGGGAAGGGAAGATAGTTCTCTTAAAGAATTCTCTTTATAATACTTTTTATATTGCAACCTCCAATAGAGAAAATGCAGTATACAGTAAAACATAAAAGAAATACGCCTCATTCATGCAAAATAACAATTTATTTAACCCCAAGGTTATCTTGGTTTCCTGAGCAGTCTGGCAAACACTTGATATATGATAATTAATTGAACAGTTTATCTTGAATTTGTGATGAGCTGGCACATTTGAATTTAAAGAAGCAAGCATCCCTTTCACCATCTCTCTTTTGATATTGTTAAAGAACAACAAGCTGTATTTCATTTCAATAATGAAATCTTATGGTTCCATGCCAGAGGTCATTCTGCTGTTATGTCTAACGCACACCAAACAAGATCCCATTTTTGTCTTGCTTTCACTGAAGTAAATCAGAATTAATTCCTTTTAATAGAGCCCATGCAAATTGGCAGTGAATAATTTAATTCCTATCACAGAGGGCAGTGACAGATCTGTAAATGTTTGTGTGGAATGCTTGATTGCCTTGGCAATTATTTTCCCGTGCTAATATTTACTCAAAAGCAGCATAGACCCTTGAAACAGGTCCCTCTGTGATAGACTTGGGGGATACCTGTCTGCCTCAAGGGCTTTTACAGAACACTTCCATTCTTCCACAAATTCATAAAGCCCAATGGATCCCTCTCTGTGTAGCACATATCTGTCAAAATAGAGACACCACATCAAAGAAAACCACAACACGATGGTTTTAAAGGAGGAACATTTCAATAGGCTGGAAATGGTAAACAATAATGAATGTCCAAAGGTGTTGTATCCTAAATTAATACATCAATACTGACTTATTTAGGGCTCAGAGAGACAAGAAAAGGTTTGATATGACCCAGCAAGTGAGTGACGTACGCGAAAACAATTCTGAGGGGGGAAAAAAACAACAACAACCCACATAATAAAGGAGAACTCTACTTGATCTATACAGTACATAAGAAAAATGGGGCATGAGATCCTTAAATTGCTTCTGGGAAGGTGGGAGAAGAACCATTATATCTAAACTGAGTAATGTCCCAATTCTCAAGATTGGGAAAAGAACAATCAAAAGTTTATGGACTCAAAAATGGAAGAAAAACAGACCCAATGTGTTTGTTTGTGAGTGAGTGAGTGATCGTGTTTCTCTTTCTCTCTTTCTCCCTCTCTCTTCCTCTCACTCAATACAATAGATAGATGATGGAGACCTATATAGATATGGATATATACTCTGTCTATAGATATAGAGAGATTATATAGATATAGATAATGAAATTACAGATGTAGATTAGATGTAGATCGTAGATGTAGATATGATGCATATATACAGTAGATGATATAGAGACAAATGGAGATATTGATAGGAGTCCTTGCAAGGTACAGTGCTATCCAAAAACCTGGAGTAGAACGAAGATTTGGCTTCAGGTCAGACTTAGACATAAAAACCTTAACCTGCTGGGTGGCCTTGGGCCAGTCATTCCCAGTTTGTGAAGGAATATGAAGATCACCTTGAAGAAAGTATGAACTGGCCACTAGAAATGGGTCAGTTTAGCCCAGAAAGACAGGAGAGGGTGAGGAAGACATTGGATACAGCCTTACCTTTGCTTTCTTAAGTACAAGAACAATAGAGTTCTAGTAGTTCTTATGTTAACTATTTCTTGACCTGGCCAATAGCTAAGGAAGGGGTAGGCAACCTTGGCTCTTTTATGACTCGTGGACTTCAACTCCCAGAATTCCTGAGCCAGCATGGCTCAGCTTGGAAACCTCTCCCTTTTCCCTCAGCGTGTCTGGCTCAGGAATTCTGGGAGTTGAAGTCCACAAGTCATAAAAGAGCCAAGGTTGCCTACCCCTGAGCTAGGGGATGGAGCCTCTGGCTGAGTTTGATAGTTAAGCCCCACTCAGCTCCATACAATCTGTTGTGTAGCGGGTTCTTTGGCGCAGGAATGAAGACAAAGCAAGTGAGTTCAGGAAAGCTCAGGGTTTATTGCTTGGAATATCTGAACTGACAATTGGGCTGTAACTAGCCGCAATATATAGTCTAGCCCCTAGGCAGCAGCCAATGGGTTTGAAGCAACCATTGCCGCCTAGGGACAGCCAATAGCAGCACTGGAGACTTGTAGTCTGGGTTGCTGGAGAGCCGTTAGCTGCTCCAGCAACCCACGTGGTATTACCATTGAGCCCAATACATTACACAATCCACGCTTGCTGATTGGTCGAAACAAGTCACGTGGTATAAGTCCCACTCACCGATGACATCATGGAATTAGCCCCATCCAATGTCCAACATCCAACATTAATGTGTGTTTCCCATGATGGGTGGGGCTTATTCTATGATGCCATCGTAGGGCTTATACCATGTGACTTGTTTCGACCAATCAGCAAGCATGTGTGGATTGAATGGAGCTGAATGGGGCTGAGTGGGGCTTAACTCTCAAACTGAGTCCTTAGCTACTCTGGCCTACTTTGAAGAGTTGATATTCTCAGCCCAAGTCATGGTCAGGTTAGGCAGCAACAATAGTTTTGTTGTTGTAAGAATACACTGCAGAAACAGAGGGCTAACAAAAACAATAAAGACATGCACAGTTAGAACCATGTATCTAACTGTGCATGACTGATTATGGGCTGAAATATCTGGATATTTTACTGTGTCTACTTTTGTGAAGCCAAACATTAAATAAATAAACAAGAAGTTGTATTCCAGCAAGACCAAATAAATATTCTAGTATTTGTTACAAAAAAAAGAAAGAAAGAACGAAAAGAAAAATAGTTACATTTAATAAATATGAGGAAATACGAGATGTAAACTAAAAAGTGAAGGAATAAAATAGTTCAGGAGAAAGTAGTGACTATTCTCTCTCTTTTTTGACATTTAAAAGACCATCAGCCCTCCAGATTATTATAGAATTAGCTGATCAGTATATTTTATTTTTCTTTTAGTAACTGAAAAACAATGAGTCACCAACAGATTTACATACTAAGATGTGCTTTGAGGGTAATACGGAAAGGATCATTTCAAATGATTTTTTCCCCATGTTCCTTAGATTCAGTGTGACTCTCATTGACATTCTGATTATTGGAGAAACTGTATCTGCATTATACTTCTCTGTGGTATCTTTTGACCAATAAGCAGGTTATTGAATTCTTTATGGATAAGAAGATCGTTTTGCTACTATTTTCTGCCAAAAAAAAGACATATATAATGCCATAACCCAGACTAAGTAAATTAATCATGCAGTAAACATCTATGGGTATTACCCGGATCAGGGAATAAAAACTTTTTTACCATTTTACCTAAGAGCAGGATTCTTTTAAAGTTTTTGTTACTTCGCATAGAACTTGTGTGAAGTGCATGCACTCTGAGGAATTGTGAACTCAGTTATAAATAATAATAATAATAATAATAATAATAATAATAATAATAATAATAACAACAACAACAACAACAACAATAATAATAATAATAATAATAATAATAATAATAATAATAATAATAATAATAATAATAATAATAATAATAGAGTTGGAGGGGACCTTGGAAGTCATCTAGTCCAACCCCTTGCTTAGGCAGGAAACCGTATACCATTTCAGACAAATGGCTGTCCAGTCTCTTCTTAAAAATTTCCACTGTTGGGACATTCACCACTTCTGGAGGCAGGTTGTTCCACTGGTTAATTGTTCTAACTGTCAGGAAGTTTCTCCTTAGTTCTAGGTTGCTTCTCTCCTTGATCAGTTTCCATCTGTTGCTTCTTGTCCTGCCTTCAGGTTCTTTGGAGAATAGCTTGACTCCCTCTTCTTTGTGGCAGTCCCTGAGATATTGGAAGACTACTATCATGTCACCCCTTGTCCTTCTCTTCATTAAACTAGACATACCAAATTCCAGCAACCGTTCCTTATATGTTTTAGCCTCCAGCCCCCTAATCATCTTTGTTGCTCTTCTCTGTACTCTTTCTAGAGTCTCAACGTCTTTTTTACATTGTGGTTACCAAAACTGGATGCAGTATTCCAAGTGTGGCCTTACCAAGGCATTGTAAAGTAGTATTAACACTTCACATGATCTTGATCCTATCTCTCTATTAATGCAGCCTAGAATCGTGTTGGCTTTTTTGGCAGCTGCAGCACACTGCTAGCTCATATTTAAGTGAATAAGGAATTCTCAACCTCCCACTAACTAACAAAATTGCAACTTGTGGTTGTATGGGATGAAAACACAATACAGTCTTGTCTGTCTGTTTGTTTGTTTATATGTAGAAAAGAACATGTTTTCAAAAGTCCCATGTTGCATCCCACACCAGCAACCAGACTGGGACATCAATCAGATGGCAGGATAATGGTGGTGGAGAACGGTGTCCTCAAACATTTAAGCTGAAGATGAGGTTTCTTCTAAGTCACATTCAGTGTCAAGGGATTATATGGGAATGCTGGTGTAGGAAATGGTATGGGGAGGTGTTTGCTATTATTTTCTTCTAGGATCTTGAATTCCCTATCTAACCTTCAGATTTGGACCATCCCGAGGACTTCGCTCAATGTACACACCATGCCAGACCCTTTTTAATTTAGCTCTGCCTCATGCAACCCTCGTTAGATTGATGAACAATATCATTAATAAATCAACTTTGGCAGTGTGGTCTAGTATTCACCAAATCGTGAATCAAGACCTGCACTAAATGAATGGTTTAGCTCAGGGGTGTCAAACTGCCGGATGTGTCATGCGGAAGCGACGCCCACCGCATTGCTGGCAATGGCAAAACAGTCCCGATACATCGTGCGATGTCACGTGACATCACAAGTTTGACAGGTTTGATTTAGCTGGACAAGTAAAGCTGTAGTTGAAAGTCAACCAAAAACTGGGAAGATTAACTCTGTCATTGACTAGACTACATGGGAACACATGGAGAGAGACCAAAAGAAAAGAACAATGGGTCAAACTATTTGCCCATGAGAGAGAGAGAGAGAGAGAGAGAGAGAGAGAGAGAGAGAGAGAGAGAGAGAGAGAGAGAGAGAGAGAGAGAGAGAGAGAGAGAGAGAGAGAGAGAGAGAGAGAGAGAGAGAGACCTAACTAGTATCAGTTCTCCAGAGAACTGCTCATTATTCATTCAAACACTAGATCAGGGGTCTTCAGACGTGGCCCTTTTATGACTTGTAGACTTCAACTCCCAGAATTCCTCAGCCAGCATGCCTGGCTGAGGAATTCTGGGAATTGAAGTCCACAAGTCATGAAAGGGCCACGTCTGAAGACCCCTGCACTAGATGAAGCTGGGATCTTCTATGTACAAAGCAGGACTTGCTACCGAACTGTGGACATTTATCTGCCTGTTGCTTGAGGTTTTTAAATCAGTTCTCACTTTGATGCATGTGTTTTGAATAAAGTTTATTTTATTTATTTATTTATTTAGATTTATATACCGCCCTTTCCCGAAGGACTCAGGGCGGTTTACAGGATATTTAAAAGAAAATCAATACAAAAGTTAAAACAAATTAAAAAAGATTAAATGAAACCCTGAGAGAAAATAAAAAACCCAGTTAAAATTAGAATTAAAATTCTCAGCCTGGGCCAGAGAGCTCGAAGAGCCAGGTCTTCAGGTCCCAGCGGAATGAACGGAGGTCAGGGGCAGTCCTAAGCTCCGCAGGCAGCTGGTTCCAAAGGGAAGGCGCCCCCACTGAGAAGGCCCTATCCCTGGGTGTTACCCGCCGGCAATCTTTAACCAGTGGCACCCTGAGAAGACCCTCCCTGTGGGAGCGCACTGGACGAAGGGAGCTTGATGCTGGCAGCAGGTGTTCCCTCAAATATCCCGGACCCTCGCCATTTAGGGCTTTATAGGTCATCACCAGCACCTTGAATCTCACCCGAAGGGCAACCGGAAGCCAATGCAGCTCGCGGAGTAGAGGTGTTACATGGGAGTATCGGGAAACCCCCATCACAACTCGCGCAGCAGCATTCTGCACCAGCTGAATCCTCTGAGTGGTCCTCGAGGGCAGCCCCATGTAGAGAGGGGCTGCATGTACTGAAAACTGTGACCCAGGTTTCTCTAGACTGCTTAAGCTCAGTCTGCTTATTTAACCGTTATAAGCACGATGAATCAGACCTAAATATTTGTATTTCTCTGTGGCCGCTTTTGCACCACTCAGTCAAAATGACCATCATTTAGACAGAATCACTTAATTAGCACTGTCTTCAAACCAGATATCCTATTTCTCTGCCATTCAGAGTACACAAATTCTGCTCTTAAAGTTTGTTAATGTCTGATTTTATGACAACGATCTGGATCCCAGGGAGACTAAGTCATTCTCACTTACTAGCACATTAAGAATTAATATTTATCCTTCCTGAACTTTTCAGTTTCTTAGCTAAAACTTTAACAAAAGGAGTCCAAATCCCTAAGCGCTCCTTGCCTGGGAAGATTAATAATAATTCATTTTGATCCAAGTGAAGTCAGTTGGCTAACTGTGGTTTCCATGGTAATCAGGTGGAACAGCAGATTTCATCAAATTTCATTAGAATTCTCCTAGACTCCTAATTATGACTTGTAGGGCTAACTTTTATATCCTGAAGCTAGGAAGCGTACAAAAAAAAGGAGACCACTTTAAGCAGGAAAGCTTCTGTCAAGAAGAAAATAAATAAAAATAAATAAAACTTGCAATAAAGCAGGACTCCTGCCTCCTTCCCCCCCTCCACCTTTCTTATTCACTGTAGATATTCTAAATATGAAAGTTTTTATCAAAGGATATCATAGAGCAGGAGTCTTCAAACTTGGCCCTTTTATGACTTGTGGACTTCAACTCCCAGAATTCCTCATGCTTGGCTGAGGAATTCTGGGAGTTGAAGTCCACAAGTCATAAAAGGGCCAAGTTTGAAGACCCCTGTCTTAAATCTAACAAACAAAATGGAGGCTGGCTGAGGAATTCTGGGAGTTGACATCCACAAGTCATAAAAGGGCCAAGTTTGAAGACCCCTGTCTTAAATCTAACAAACAAAATGGAGGCTGGCTGAGGAATTCTGAGAGTTGAAGTCCACAAGTCATAAAAGGGCCAAGTTTGAAGACCCTTGTCATAGAGAGCTCAGATACAGTTTCTCTAAAACAAATCAACCTTCTGTGTGGTGATCACAGGATCTGTTTTTAAAGTATGGTTTTCATCTTGCCATAAGTTTCAAAGGAAACCCCTTTCTTTTCTCCATCCTTCTTTACATCCAAACTTTACAATGATGAATTAATCAGGAGGGAGACAAATTAGTCTCCTCTCCCCACCTGACCTTCCACGTTGCTCTTTGTTCTCTCCAATTCATACTGGGGGAAAAAATATCGATATGATTTATGAATTGGCAGGTGAGCAGCTAACTTTCTTTTGTTTCATTTCATGTGCAATCTAAAAGGCGACTCAGAAGTGGCACCAAGCACCATTAGAGAAATCAAAAGAGCCAAAAGTAATTGAACAACAGCAGTAGGGACTGTTTTGCAAATTTGTGTGGTAAACATCTCAAACATCCTCGCTCTTTGAACAAAAAAAAAACAAACCAGAAATCTCAGGAACATTCAGAGAGACTCATCACAGTGCACAGCTGGTTCCATAGCAAAGTAGTAACTGACATATGATAAGCATGCCAAATCAGCACTTAATCCTTATTTTAATGGCAAATTCAAGTGGCGGGCGCTGCCTGTTTAGAATACAAATTATGCTCACAGAAAAGAAAGCAGCTGGAAATAATTATATAAAAGGCATTTTACTCAGACATGCTGTATTTCAAAAAATAAAAAAATAAAAAAATGGGGCTGTAGTAAGAAGAAACTGTCTCTGAACTGGCTTCCTTTTCATTCCTAGAGGAGAAAGAATAGTTTAAAAAAAAAAAAGAAAGATGGTAGCTGAAGCCAAGATTCTTTAAGTTAGGATTTCTTTCCAAGTTAGAAAACAAATATACAGAACAATAAAATAATAGAGATTTGGGTAGTAAATCTCTATTATTTTATTTAGTGAATAGAGATTTGGGTAGTAAGCCAACGCAGAAGCTAAACTGCTGGCTACATTTTAATCCCATTACTTTTAAGCTGTCCATTTTTTCCCCAAGTTATTAGCTTCCATCTTGATTCATGAGGTTCATCAAAACCAGTAATGGTCACTTTTCAATCTCTGTATGAAAATGTGCCACTAGAACAAAACGATAACAAAGGGGGTGGCAGTGATAAAAATTGGAGAGTCACTGTCAGTTCTTCAACCTGTATGTAAATTATGGTTGGTAGGAATTCTCCAGCAAGAGCCTTAAGTGTTGAAAGAAAAGAAAGAGAATTCCTGCAGATCAGCTCCTCAGGAAGTGTGGATTTATTCCACACTTGTCAACATGCAAATGAATATAAATGTTGAACTCATTAGACCTGAATATCCTGACTTTGCAAAAAAAAAACAACACCCTACTTGGAACTGCCTATATACTCAGATGATACCTTAATAGCTCTTACGTCCTTGTTTAGGACTTGAACTGTTATGTTTTTACCAGTCCAAGACTGTGAATTGAATTGAAGATTAAATCAGTAACAACAACAACAGTAA
Organism: Vipera berus; assembly: GCF_964194415.1. Taxonomy (NCBI): domain Eukaryota; kingdom Metazoa; phylum Chordata; class Lepidosauria; order Squamata; family Viperidae; genus Vipera; species Vipera berus. The sequence goes on along the minus strand of NC_138206.1, from coordinate 114,404,074 downwards.
TTCCAAGTCCTTGGGAAGGGTTCAGTATATGGATAAAAATGCCAACACCAGTCTAAACATCTGGCTGACTGTGAGATCAACCATAATGATAACAGCAGTTGCCTTCTAAACCATCAAACAAGAACTTCTAGCTTTCCTTGGACCTTATCAGACCTATTGTACAGTATTTACATTCTGTTGAAAGAATTTAGTTACTTTCAAAGTGCACTGGCAGGACTGGACCTGAAGTAAAATGACTGTGGCAAAAGAAAGCAAAGATAGTATTAATAGCAAATGTTTTCTTGTACATTTCCAAAACTGGCATTGACAAATCCCCCATCAGTCAATTGCAAAAAAGGCAGTTTTACTTGAAACAGCTTACAACCTGAAATAATACCTTCAACACGATCAAGCAACAATCTCTGCCTGTCCAGGTCCTTGAGAAGGACCCAATAGGTTGGATAAAGATGCCAAATATGGTCTAAACAAATGGCAGACTGTGGGACCTACCACAATAACAACATCATCCAATGTCATAAAAACTGGTAGTCAGATGTTTCACATGTCATTGCATTTGAAAATATTAATTTCAATGTTGAATGTACTGAAGAGCAGTAGGGTCATTGTCCAAGATCTCATAAATCCTGCAAACACCGTAATTTCTATCTCTTAAACCACTCACTTATAAAACTCCCAACAGGGAACCATTTGAATGGCTTGTGGACACACACCAAAACTTTCCCTAACCTTTGAGTGGGTAGGAAAACCATATCTCAATAATTTTAAATTGGGGTGACACTGCTCAGTTCACCACAATGACACAAGTCCACCCCAAGTATGGTGAGTTCTTGCTTTTAGAAAACAAAAAGGTTAACTCCACGGAAACCATACATGACCAGTTACTTGAATCTTAGACATGGGTGAACTGCTTTTGCTGAAGCAAAAGTAATATGCAACTGAGGTTGTTTGGAACTAAGACTCCAGTAGAGAACGTCTTAGAGGAAGGAAGGGAAGGAAGGAAGGAAGGAAGGAAGGAAGGAAGGAAGGAAGGAAGGAAGGAAGGAAGGAAGGAAGGAAGGAAGGAATGCTTAGATTGAACAACAGTTTGATGCATAGTTTCTTAATACACAATGAGATCACTAAATATAATTTATTCATCAGAGCTATCTGGAATCCAAAACAAAGCCAAACAAACTGTGCTAGAATTGGATGATTGCTGAATACAACAACACTGAAATACCATCACTGTCTTCTTTTGAATTTGGAAATTAAATAAAGAGAGTGCATAATCTGTAATGCAGGCTTATTTTGATTTAAAAAGATGACAAAATCTTGAAAAAGACATGCATAGTGTCCTGATTACTACCCTCTGGGACTTCAGTTCACGAGTAATCAAAGCTCACAGCTATCTGATCATGTTTGGAGACATATATACATTAATCCTGTGGTTTAGCCCTCTGAAGAAAGTACATTATTAGGTTTCTTGTTTCTTCTTCTCTTGACATCACTATTTACTATTTATACTGTATAGAAAAAAGTAGAAGGTACTACTTAATGAACAGACATTCATTCAGTCTTTGTTTTTTTTTATTAAAAAGTTTTTCAATACATTTTATCTTTAACAAACCAAAAAAAGAAAAAAAAAAACCCTCCCAACCCCCTCCCCCCCACCCTCTTCCCCCTCCCCAACCCTCCCCAACCCCTCCCTCCCTTTCCCCTCCCCCCCGGCTTCCCAGAGCAAAATACAGGGTATAAAAATACAAACAATCATAATCTAACTTACGCAAACAATCCTAAACTATTTAAACTACGGGAACTTTAACTCATATAAGAAAAACTCCAAACATATATATATATATATATATATATATATATATATATATATATATATATATATATATATATATATATATATATATATATATATATATATATATATATATATATATATATATATATATATATATATGTATATATATATATATATATATATATGTATATATATATATATATGTATATATATATATATATATATATATATATATATATATATATATATATGTATATATATATATATATATATATATATATATATATATATATATATATATATATATATATATATATATATATATATATATATATATATATATATATCATATCAATAATTATACAAATACAAAATAATACTTTCCAATCTAATACCAAAACACAGAATATAAAAATACAAACAATCATGATCTAACTTACGCAAACAATCCTGTTAGAATATGTTGTTGAAAAAATGGTTTGTTTAACAGAGTATTATTAATACACAGTGGAAGTTGTACTGGGACTTTTAGGCAAACAGTAATGCACTAACACGAGTTTTATAACTTATTTTTACTCAGACAACAAAAAGAAACACAGTAAGAAATAGTCCAAGTATCAATCCAGTATCATGCACATAAAAGTCAGTCCATAAAAAACATAGTATCAAAATACAAAAGCTGCTTACCAATATCAAAAACAATATACACTGTAGCAAGCAGTTGATTCTTGAGAGAATAAATATCAAGTTAGCAAACAAGAGAACAAGAGGTATCCAAACACTAACATCAAACACATATACAAGAGCAACTACGTGTAACATCTAACTCTCTTTTATGTGGAATAATTACAGCCACACCCTTAGGCCGTTTAACTCCTTAAAGGTGCTTTTACTCCATTATATAATATTGTCACCCAAATCAAGTTTAATCTCTAACAATCTCCCCTTTTGGGTGGCATATTATACATATATTTTTACAATCTCAAATTACACATATCACAAACAGATTTATGCTTTATAGCACCCTGAGCTTTAGTAAACTGGTCAGCAATATTATCTTCAGTTGCACAATATTCCAGTTTAATCAAATTATCTTTAACACATTGTCTGACATTTAGATACCGTAGATCTGTATGTTTTGATCTAGTTTTCACTGCAGCATTAGTTGCTAATTTTATAGCTGCTTGATTGTCTTCATACACTTTTATTGGTTCATTACAATTTAAACCCATATCAAACAATAATTGTTTCCATACCAATAGCTCAGTACATAATAAAGATAAACAAGAAAATTCGGATTCAGTTGTTGATAAGCTTATATGCTTCTGTCTGTTAGACCTCCATCCTACTAAAGCGTTTCCCAATAATACAACCAATCCTGAAGTGGATTTCCTGGTTACAGTATCAGATGCAAAACTAGCATCTGCAAATGCTTTTAGTTCCAATTCCTTTGTTGGCTCTAGATATAGAGAATAATGTATGGTGTGCTTCAAATATCTTAAAACTCTTTTCACACCTTGCCAACATCTGGTTGTAGGATTCTCACAATATCTAGCTAAATGATTAACTGTAAATGCTATGTCAGGTCTTGACCAGTTACATAAATACATCAAGCTGCCTATTAATGATTGATATATCTTTTTATCAAAGACATTGCTGTTATCTGCTGAACTCTCAAAACCTTGAACCATAGGTGTTTTTACTGGTTTACAGTTTTCCATATTATAACGTTTCAGCAAACCATTAATTTTCTTAGCTTGAGACAGTTTAAATCCTTTACTAGTCCTGACAATATCCAGCCCTAGATAATGACTAATAGCTCCTAGATCTTTTACTCTAAATTTTCTTTTTAACCCTGAAATTATTCTTTCAGTTTCTGTTTCATCTTTTGCTATAATAGCAATATCATCAGTGAATAATAATAACAATGATAATTCACTATTTTGCTGTTTTATAAATAAACAAGGATCTGCAATACTAGCTTTAAATCCCAAACTATTTAACTCTTTTACTAAACATCTATTCCACTCATAACCAGACTGTTTTAAACCATACAAACTCTTATTCAGTTTCCAACAGTACCCTACCTTACTTTCTATTCCTGATGGAACTTTCATATATATATCTTGGTTTAATGTTGCATGCAAATAAGCAGTTTCAATATCTACATGTTTTATACTATAATTCTTATTTGCTGCCCAAACTAAAGCAGCCCTAAGAGTGGAAGCTCTTAACGTTGGGGAAAATACTTCATCATAATCACTATTATTCTGTGCAAATCCTTGAGCAACTAATCTTGCTTTATGTATTACCTCTCCTGTAACACTTTCTTTCAGTTTAAAAACCCATTTACATCCAATTAACTTTTCTGTTTTAGGTATTTTAACCTCTTGATAAACATTAAGATCTTGCAAAGACTTTATTTCTTTATCCATAGCTACTTTCCAATTCTTTCTTTCATTCTCAGGATACATTTTTATTTCTTCAACATTAGAAGGTTCAATGTCTATTTGACAAATTAAACCTGCCTCGAAACGATCAGGCTGTCGTCTTTCCCTGTTAGACCTTCTGAGAATTATTGGACTTATAGGTACATTTACATTATTATCTTCTTCCTCTCCTGTCTTCACTATCAGTGGTTCTTGTTTGATCTCTCTAGCAGGTTCCTCCTCTTCTTTATCACTTTCATTTGAGGAGTTAGTTAAATCTTGTTGAGGAATATATACAATATCTTCTACCCTTTCCCAGCCTGACTGTTCTTGAAAAACAGCGCTAGAACTACAATAAATGTTTTTAGTACCTTTCTCCCAGAACCGATAAGACTTATGGTTTAACTCATAGCCAACAAAAAATAATTGTTTAGCTCTATGTTCTCCTTTATTTCTTATTGAACTTGGAATATGTACCCAAGCAGGTGTCCCAAATGTGTGAATATAACTAAGATTTGGTTTTCTCTTATACCATAAGGTATAAGGAATTTTACCTGTAGCTGAACTAACCACATTGTTTAAAATATGATTAGCACATTTTGCTGCTTCTCCCCATAAGCTATCAGGTAAACCAGAATCTTCAATCATAGATCTAATCATAGCTTGCAATGTTTGGCCCCTCCGTTCAACAAATGCATTATGCTGAGGTCTATAAGGAGCTGTACGTCTATGCTCTATTCCCTCTGAAACTAACAGCTCATTGAACTGTTTATTAACAAACTCAGTTCCATTGTCTGTTATTATGGTTTTTACATTTAACTGAGTTTTCCTTTGTACAAACTTGAGCCAATTAGATATTGTTTGTATAGTTTCAGTTTTTGACGTAAGGAGATAACAGAACCCATATCTGCTATAATGGTCTAGAATATTTAATATGTAGCAAGCACCCCCTAAACTGGGTTTCATAGGACCTATCAAATCCATAAATACCAGTTCTAATGGAGTTGTGGTTTTAAATCCATCTAACCTATTAGCTGGTGCTGCCCTGCTCTTTTCTCTACCACATACGTTACACTGTAGATATTTCTTACAAGCCTTTAACTTAAACCCATTAGACAAAGCTACAGGTCTTTTAGTGTATTAAAATTCACATGACCCAATCTTCTATGTAATAAATGAATACATTCATCATGTGGTTTTTGATTTGTACAAGTAGTAGCCATTATAATAGGATCATTGCTAATTACAAACAAACCGTCTTTCATATTAGCTATTAAGTTCACTTCATTCTTTTGAATAAGACATTCCTCCCCTTGGAAAGTAACTTTAAAACCTGCTTCCAATAATGCCTTAACTGATAATAGATTATAATCACATCTGGGAACATATAGCATTTCCAAATTTTGTTTTAAAAATGAACAGTAAACCTTACCCTCTCCAGAGACCTTGACTCTCCAGCCATTAGCCATAGAAATATATTTTTTACTAGACCTTATATTCTCAAAATCCCTTTTTATTTTTGAAATACAGTGTGTAGCTCCACTATCTACCACCCACCAATTGTGGTTATTAGTAGTTCTATTAGCTACAGCTACATTAATCAGCTTTTTATTCTTTCTATGGCTTTCCTTTCTCTGACAATTACTATTCTGACAAAACTTAGCAATATGTCCCTTTAACCCACAATTAAAGCATTTCCTTAAAATATAAGCAGATTCAGTCTTCTTTATTTCTTGTTGCAATGGCTCTCTCAACTGTTTTCTCTCCATACGACATCTTGATTCTTCCAACAACCTTCCAGTTATTGAAGAAACAGTTAGGTCTTCTTTGGACAAAACCTCCAAGGACGATACAAAGGCATCGTAGCTCTCATCCAATGATGATAAAATGATGTAAACCTGGTGAAGTTCTGAGAAAATAAGTTCTTTTTCTTGCAGTTCCAACAAAGTTGCTTTTATAAAGTTAAGGTGAGCTAACATATCGCCATTCTTTTCCAGTCTAGCTCTAAATAGCTTTCTGGTAAGATTTATATGAGCACCAACACTGTCCCGAACAAAAATCTTTTTCAACTTAGCCCAACATTTAGCAGCAGACTCTTCTCCACGCACATGGACTAGCTGTTGGTCTCCTAATGTTAGCCCAATGATAGATAAAGCCTTATCATTGTCTTTATTGAAGTCTACAATCTTCTTGTTATCTTCTTCATTAGTTGGATCCCAGGCAGTTACATCAGGAGGATTATGGACTATTTTCCAAAGACCTTGATTTTGTAATAGCAAACTACATTGTGTAGACCAGGATACGTAGTTTGACCCATTAAGCCGGGTAATGCAGAATGGATTGAATAGTCCTTGTGCCATTGTCTGAATTTGAAAACTCAGTTAGGAAATATAAATACAATACTGTGCCTGTCCTCAGCACCACACTGGATCTGGGCCCATAACCATTGTTAGAATATGTTGTTGAAAAAATGGTTTGTTTAACAGAGTATTATTAATACACAGTGGAAGTTGTACTGGGACTTTTAGGCAAACAGTAATGCACTAACACGAGTTTTATAACTTATTTTTACTCAGACAACAAAAAGAAACACAGTAAGAAATAGTCCAAGTATCAATCCAGTATCATGCACATAAAAGTCAGTCCATAAAAAACATAGTATCAAAATACAAAAGCTGCTTACCAATATCAAAAACAATATACACTGTAGCAAGCAGTTGATTCTTGAGAGAATAAATATCAAGTTAGCAAACAAGAGAACAAGAGGTATCCAAACACTAACATCAAACACATATACAAGAGCAACTACGTGTAACATCTAACTCTCTTTTATGTGGAATAATTACAGCCACACCCTTAGGCCGTTTAACTCCTTAAAGGTGCTTTTACTCCATTATATAATATTGTCACCCAAATCAAGTTTAATCTCTAACAAATCCTAAGCTATTCAAACTATCATACTTTAACTCATATAGGTAAATTCCAAACATACATATATATATCATATCAATGATTATTCAAATACAAAATAATACCTTCCAATCTAATACCCAATAAAAACTATCTCAAATAAACCAATTTATATCAATTGTCTAAAACTATTCCTCATTCCAGCTAAGCTTTAAATTCACATTATCCTAATGTGTTATACAACTTAAAATACCATAGATTACTTTCCAAACTTAAGAAATTTTTATATAATCACATCATTCTTATATTCTTATATTCTATTACCTATTCCAATATTACCCATAAAAATATTACAAATTAACTTCGATCACAAAGAAAACAATTTATATCAATTTTATAAAACTATTCTTCTATCCAACTAAAAGCTTAAAATTTTTCATCCAAATAACAAATCATAACCTACAGAATATCAATAAACACTACTGCAAATCTTCCCAATTAACTTTTCATAATCATCTTAGAACTAAAGCAACATGAAATATTACATAATTATTTTATAAGGGTAGAAAATATATCCCCAAATATTTAGTCTTTCTAGCAATTCCAATTCCCATAATCCTTATTACATTATTGTCTCTTACAATTATGTGACTAAATCTTCAGGCTTGATTCATTCGTCCAGAAGTAGCACGCCTCTTCCAATTTCTGGCCTTCTCCAGTGATAATGAAATTTGACCCACTCCTATATCTTTCACATCTGTCTGCGTTAACCCTTCAGCAACTTGCGGGTACTCTCTGGAACGTTGAGACTCTCTCTCACCTTTTTTCTTTGTAGATTCCAAAGATGGTATGGGGACTGCTTTTAAAACCTTACTGTAGAAATCACGTGCCTGAATCTCCGTAGTAAAACAGTACCTCGTACCTTCATAGGTCACCACCATACCCACTGGTATTTGCCATCTAAACTTAATATCACGTCGTCTCAATTTTTGTGTCAAAAAAGCAAATTCCTTCCTTTTTCTTAAAATCTTTGCAGGGATCTCTTTTAAAATCAGAACTTTTTGCTCAGCAATTACAAAATCAATATTGTAGGAGGCCTGGATAACTTCATTTCTAATCATTCTCTTTGTAAAATAAACTACCACATCTCTGGGTAGTTTCCTTTGTCTTGCGATCCACGAATTAACACGGAAGATTTTATCTATATCTTGCATTATTTCATCTGCTGGTCGCTTCAACACCCCTTCCAAAGCCTCAGAAACCATTTTCTCCAAATTTTCCTTAGGATTTTCTATTAGGCCTCTGATTCTTAAAGCAAACTCCATCTGAGAATACTGTGTCGAAATCAAATCAAAATCCATTTTCTCTATTACATTTTCAGTTTCTGTCATTTTGGCTTCCAATCTAATATCATTTTGAGCAAGATCTTCCACTCTTTCATCCAAAATCTCAATACTTTTAACCATGCTTTGTATTGCAGATGTGATGTCTGCTCTCATTTCTTTTAATTTCTCTGTAAACTTCTCCTCCAACTTTTTCTCCATTATCTCAACAAATTGCTGCATTTGCTTTTCCATAGTCTCTTGCAACAGATTCTGCAAATCTTTTGCTGTAAAAGCTGATACAGATTCAGATGCAGAGGACAATGAAGTTTTCACCGAAGACTGCTGCCTCAGGGAAGGAACTTTAGAAGATATAGCCGCCATTTTCACCCTCTATTGTTAACTATGCACTTTCACTTACAGATTCAGCAAAGTCCATTGAGTTAAAGATCAAAACATCATCTTCACCAAAATCTCCTGCATCGCTCTGCCTGCGTCCTCGTTCTCAAAAGCTCTTCCTTGCTAGCAGGGATGGTTGCGAACGCCCTGTTCTGCTCCAAAAAACCCGGAGCAGAGGCGCCTCGCAGTCCGGAGCATGCCCAGGCTTCGGGGGGGCTCAATCCTTCCGCCGCCAAAACTCTAAGTTCTGGCGGCCCTGGAGAGCTCTACCCCTACCTGGACGCTCACCCCCTCCTCTTCTCCCGAGGTGGGGGCTTCCAAGCCACCGAACAGCTGATCGATGCTGTTTTTGGCAGCTCTACGGAGCCGCGAGACTGACAGCCAAGAAATGGCTGCCTCCGGCGTCGCCTTGCCATCCGGAAGCCCACATTCATTCAGTCTTTGGAATACTAGCTTGATATTGTCTATTCTGGCTGGAAGTGATTGTACAAAGTGTCTGTGGAGATTCCCAGTCATCCAGGTCGTGATTTTCCCAAAGGTGCTTTTTCAAGAGGCAACTGGACTTTCTATTTTTTTTTCTTTGAAGACGTTTTGCTTCTCCTCCGAGAAGCTTCTTCAGCTCTGACCGGATGGCGGGGAATGGAAGGATTCATATTCCTTGCAGACAGCTGGTCATTTGCATTCTTTTAGAGGGTCGTTGAGGCCACCTGGAAGTTTACCTGTGTCCTCAGGGTCACCTGAGTGGTCCATATGGGTGTGGATCCTTCTTGGAACCGCTGAAAGGACTGTGCAGTAGACATCATCTATCTCCAGTCTAATAAGGCTACTTGGGTTGTCATTGATTTGTGTAATAAAAAAAAAAAACAAAATTGCAGTTTCAAAAATGACACTCAATAGGTTTCCTCAAGAAATTATTTATAATACTGGTTCAAATGGAAGCATCCTCTCTGTCTGACTGCAGCATTACTAAGGACATTTAGAAATTCATTGTCCACCCCAAATAAAAGTAAAAGAATAGATAAAAAGCTGAAACAGTGGTGTAATTCATGTTCTCTACTGCATATGTAAAGAAGCTCCACGCAGTGATAAATTTTCTGGGAGAAGGAATCAAATAGGATCTAGAGGTTAAGAGCTTTATAAACCTCTGCAAATCAACAAAGAACAGTGTTGAATGCAAGTAAGAATACCCAGCAGGTTTAAAATAGAGCATTTTAAAACAAAACAAAAAAGCTATCTAGAAAACATTTCCTCTGTGAATAAGCAATTTTTAGAAAGTCAAAAGAGCATTCCAAGACTCTAGTCATCCTTTGCTCAAACACCCGATGCCTTTTCATCTTAGCAATGGTAACAAAAATCAAATGAACTCTATGTCAATTATACTGAGAGCAAACAATGGGGAATTTAACATACTTGTCGACCAATCTACCAACAGTCACCCGGTCTGTGTACCACAACCGCCCACAACTCATACATAAAGGTATTAAAACAATAAAGCAGCCATCAGTTGAGTAATTAAAACCAAACCGACAATATTCCACAGGCTGGGAAAGGGGTTTTTCGTTTACCTTGCTGACATATTCACTGATACAAGTCTATTCACTGACTTCATTAATAATAATGGCAAAGAACCACATAAATAGAGATGTTTATGAGGGAAAAAAAATCTGTTAAGAAAAATGAAGGTCTGTAGTTTTTCATGAATTTATGAGAGTGTAAACTATTAACTTGAAGCCTCCTCCTCCTCCTCCTCCTCCTCCTCCTCCTCCTCCTCCTCCTCCTCCTCCTCCTCCTCCTCCTCCTCCTCCTCCTGCTCCTCCTCCTCCTCCTCCTCCTCCTCCTCCTCATACTACAATGCCAGATTGTAACTTAATTTGTTCGTATATCACAGATAATATATTTAAAAACAACAGGATGAAACCCACAATTTAAAAGGGGGATAGAAAAAATATGTTTAAATTGGCATGGGTCCGGATTATTTACCGGAGTACCTTTTGCCGGCATTAACTTCCCATCATCCCGTGCGCTCCCACAGAGAGGGCCTCCTCAGGGTGCCGTCGGTCAGGGAATGTCGACTGGCGGCCCCCAGGGGGAAAGCATTCTCTGTGGGCGCGCCTGCCCTCTGGAATCAGCTCCCTGTTGAGCTCCGGATGGCTCCCGACCTTCGCTCTTTTCGCCGCGACCTGAAGACTTGGCTATTTGAACTTGCTGGCCTGGACTGAGGGACAGGGATTTTAGATTTTAAATTTTAAATTTTACATTTTAGAACGTGTTTTATTGTTTAGGGCTACTTGGTTTAATTTATTTTAATTTTGTATATTATGTGTTGTATATAGTGTTTTAATTGCCCTGTACACCACCCCGAGTCCTTCGGGAGAGGGGCAGTATATAAATCCAAATAATAAATAAATAAATAAATAAATAAATAAATAAATAAATAAATAAATAAATAAATAATTGCTTCTATGACCAAGATACTTTTATTGATATCAGTTTATGCATAGTATGGATAAAGCCATTCTATTAAAACTCTGAATTGGAGTATATTTAAAAGACGCCTATCAAATCTTTTAGCCAAAGGGGAAATAAACATTTGACAATGGCTCTATAATGATATTGATGGAGTTATTTAAGAAAGAAAAAAAAACCTATTTGTGGAAGCAGAAAAGTTATTACAGATATTACAATACGTTTCATTTACCGCTTTGTTTGCATGAAATCATCTATTTCAAACGTATTGCCAATCTGAATAGAGCTAAGACATCTCAGGTCTAAGGAGACGATATTCATGGATATGGTTTCCTTTCAAGGTTGCAATTCTACAGAACCACGAACACGTCAAAAGAGCCAGAGGACTGGTTAGGCTTACTGCTTCAATATCCCCTTCCTGCTTTTTTTTTTTTAAAAAAAAAATCAGCATCCAAACTTCAGCGTTCTTCTTTTTTTCAATGGAGCAAAATCGGTCATTTTGCAAAACACAGTAAATATTGCCTGGAAACGGAAATCAGGATGAATATGTACAAATAAGGCACAGGGCCTTGCTTTCTGCTAACCTCTCCCCCCAAAAACTGGTGAGGAATTTGTATCGGCCTTTGTTGCTGGTTAAAATAAATTTGGTTTAAAAAACAAAAAAAACTTATGGATCCCATGTTTGATGTTAAAAAGACATTTGATGATTCTATTTAAGAATTAAGAATTAGCTAAAATTTAAAACAGAATCTGGTTGTGTATAAGTAGTTGTAGATTAATAAAATAGGCTGCGGTCCTGTCAGTAATGTGTGATGTGTTAGGATGTGAAATGGACAGTGTTTATTAGGTAGAACATAGTTACTCAGCCACTGTGTACATGGTTAGATTTCAATGTATGGCAGTGAAAGTTGGACCATAAAAAATGCTGAGCGCCAAAGAATTGAGGCCTTTGAACTGTGGTGCTGGAGAAGACTCCTGCGAGTCCCTTGGACTGCAAGGCGATCAAACCGCTCAGTCCTAGAGGAGATCAAACCTGACTGCTTTTTAGAACGCCAGATCCTGAAGTTGAAACTCCAATACTTTGGCCACCTAATGACATGGAAGGATTCACTGGAGAAGAGCCTAATGCTGGGAAAGATTGAGGGCAATAGAAGAAGGGGACGACAGAGAATGAGGTGGCTGGATGGAGTCACTGAAGCAGTAGGTGTGAGCTTAAATGGACTCCGGAAGATGGTAGAGGACAGGAAGGCCTGAAGGAACATTGTCCCTGGGGTCGTGATGGGTTGGACATGACTTTGCAGCTAACTACAACAACAACATGTTAGATGCTACAGTTTTTGGTGTAATGAAATAAGGGAAATCTGGGTTGTGAATATTATTTGGGATGTTAAAGGCTAAATTTGAATAATATAATTAAAATCAAAATTAGGTAAAATTCAATAACAGGACATAGATATATCTCAATGAAATTGAATTGACAATTTATTTATTTTTTAACTGACCATGCTATTTCTAGAAATTCATTAGTTTAAACTGGTTGTATGAAATGTTATGGGAAATAGAGAAGGATGTTTTAATTTAATAATTTAATAATTTAATAATTTGATTTCTATACCGCCCTTCTCCCGAAGGACTCAGGGCGGTGAACAGGGCAATACACAATAAAAATCAGATACAAAAATTAAAAAACCATTAAAAACCAATTAAACATCATGCCCATAAAATCAATACATATTAAGTTAAAAACTAATTTTAAAAAACCCAACCCCACCCCGTCAGACCAGGCCAGCTTGTTTGAAAAAAAATGTTTTAAGATCGCGCCGGAAGGAGCGAAGGTCGGGGGCCGTCCGGAGCTCAACCGGTAAGCTGTTCCAAAGGTCTGGCGCGCCCACAGAGAACGCTCTCCCCCTGGGGGTCGCCAATCGGCATTCTTTGATCGGCGGCACCCTGAGGAGGCCCTCTCTGTGGGAGCGCACTGGACGGAGGGACGTTGACGCTGGTCGCAGGTGTTGCCGTAGGTAATCCGGACCCATGCCATGAAGGGCTTTGTACGTCATAACTAACACCTTGAACCTCACCCGGAGAGCAACCGGTAGCCAATGCAGCTCGCGGAGCAGAGGTGTAACATGGGAGTATCGGGAAACTCCCAAGACAACTCGCGCGGCTGCATTCTGCACCAGCTGGAGTCTCCGGGTGGACCTCAAGGGCAGCCCCATGTAGAGAGCATTACAGTAGTCTAGACGAGAGGTCACGAGCGCATGAGTGACTGTGCGCAAGGCATCCCGGTCTAGATAGGGCCGCAACTGGCGCACCAGGCGAACCTGGGCAAAGGCCCCCCTAGTCACAGCTCCAATATGCTCTTCCAAAGAGAGCTGTGAATCTAGAAGGACCCCCAAGTTGCGAGCCCTATCTACGGGGGGTAATAGCTCACCCCCCATGGCCAATGATGGGATAATCGGAATTTCCCGGGATGCCGGCACGAACAGCCACTCAGTCTTGTCAGGGTTGAGTCGAAGCCTGTTCCTCCCCATCCAGACCCGGACCGCCTCCAGGCAACGGGACATCACGTCGAGGGCATCGCTGGGGTGGTTTGGGGTGGAAATAAAAAGTTGGGTATCATCAGCATATTGGTGATACCCAACTCCAAAACCACGAATGATCTCACCCAGCGGCTTCATATAGATGTTGAACAGGAGAGGCGAGAGAACCGATCCCTGAGGAACTCCACAAATGAGAGGTCTCAGGGTCGATCTCTGCCCCCCTGCCAACACCGACTGCGAACGTCCCAGGAGGTAAGAGGAGAACCACTGGAGAACCGTGCCTCCCACTCCTAACCCCCTGAGACGTCGCAGCAGGATACCATGGTCGATGGTATCAAAAGCCGCTGAGAGGTCTAAAAGGACTAGGACAGAGGAACAACCCCTGTCCCGAGCCCGCCAGAGATCATTCACCAGCGCGACCAATGCCGTCTCCGTGCTGTACCCGGGCCTGAAACCCGATTGGTACGGGTCTAGGTAGTCAGCTTCCTCCAAGAACAAAGGGAGCTGATGCGCCACCACGCTCTCAACAACCTTCGCCAAAAACCGAAGGTTGGAGACCGGACGATAGTTGTTTAAAATTGCTGGGTCCAAGGCCGGCTTCTTGAGGAGGGGTCTCACCACCGCCTCCTTCAAGGCGGCGGGAAAACTACCCTGACTCAAAGAAGCAGTAATCACTGCCTGGAGCCAGCCTCGTGTCCCATCCCGGGCTGCATAAGTCAGCCAGGAGGGGCACGGGTCCAACAAACACGTGGTGGAGCTCAGCTTCCCCATGATCTTGTCCACTTCTTCAGGGGTCACAGGATCGAACTCTTCCCAGATTAAATCGACAAGACCGCCCGTATCCTCTTCGACAGACTCTGCCCAGTCGGAGTCCAAACCGGTCCGGATCCGAGCGATTTTGTCCGACAGAAATCGACTAAACTCCTCGGCTCGACCCTGCAAGGGTTCCTCCCTCACCTCCTGATTAAGGAGAGAGCGAGTCACCCTAAACAGGGCGGCCGGGCGATTCTCTGCGGACGCAATGAGGGTGGCAAAGTGGTTAGACCTAGCCACCCTCAATGCTGCGAGATAAGTTCTCGTAAACGACCTTAGTCGTAACCGGTCGGATTCGGATCGGCTGGACCTCCAACAGCTCTCTAGGCCCCGTCTCCGACGCTTCATCTCGCGGAGCTCCATGGAGAACCATGGGGCCCATTGGGATCTGCGTCGGGTCAAGGGCCGCATGGGTACAACTTGGTCGAGTGCCTCTGTGGCTGCCCTTTCCCAGGCTTCCACCAGGGCATCGACCGAGCTGTGAGCAAAGGAGGCAGGTGGGGGCCCAAGCGCCGTTTGGAACCGCTCAGGGTCCATAAGGCGCCTAGGGCGGAACCATCTTGTTGGCTCAGCAACCCCACGACAGGGAGTGGCAAAACGGAAGACCATCCGCAGGAGATGATGATCGGTCCATGACAGGGGTAAATTAATTGGGGAACCCCCCCCAATGTAACCTGAATTATGTACTGAAAACTCTTGTTACTGAATCTCTGATTACCCAGTCACCATGATGCTTTCCAAATATGTAGATTTTAACTGGAAAACCAATAAAACTTGTTTAAAAAAAACAAAAACAAAACAAAAGCAGAAATACAGTACACAAATCTCTTCCCCCCACATTTTCCTCTTACTGTACTGGTTTGTGTTAGACCCATGGAGCTTTAAAATCTGTAAGACTGCAGCGATCTGACTAATGTCATTGAATTTCTGTGCCTGGCTCTTAAACAGCTTATTGATTTAAACTGACCCACGGATTCCTGACTCGGCCATCCCAGCCAGCTAATTTATTTCTTTCCTTTCTCTGCTATTTCCAATTGATCGGGAGAGATAAGAAGCTTAAAGAATATTTCAGATAAGACTGTAATTCAGGGATGATCCATAAAGGGACAGATGAGCCAAGCTGCATGCATACAGAATGCTTTTTTTGAATGGGGGGGGGTAGCTGTTGTGTGTAGAATATATATATTGCACAATGTACATTGGAAATGCGTGCATGCTGTAAAAGGTAAAGGTAAAGGTTCCCCCGCACATGCGTGCTAGTCGTTTCTGACTCTAGGGGCCGGTGCTCATCTCCGTTTCAAAGCCGAAGAGCCAGCGCTTGTCCGAGGACGTCTCCATGGTCATGTGGCCGGCATGACTAAATGCCAAAGGCGCACAGAACGCTGTTACCTTCCCACCGTAGTGGTCCCTATTTTTCTACTTGCATTTTTACGTGCTTTCAAACTGCTAGGTTGGCAGAAGCTGGGACGAGTAACAGGCACTCACTCTGCTACGCGGCACTCGGAATTCGACCCGCCAAACTGCCGACCTTCTGATCAACAAGCTCAGTGTCCTAACCCACTGAGCCACCGCATCCCTGATGCATGCTGTAGGTATTTATAAATGGACTATAACTCAGATGGATTAGAAAATTCAGAAAGGATTAGAAAAAACAAAACAAAACACAAAACAATAGATTGCTGCACTGGGAAGGAAATTAGATTAGAACACTGAGATTCATACTGTATGTTATTTTTTCTGTTATTTTTTCGGTGAAGTCTATTTTTTTAACAAGACATAAAAAGGACACCATCCAAAGAAATAATAGTTGTTATTATTCAAATGGTAAAGGCATTTGTTCATTAAAATCTGTCTAGCTAGATTAATATTTCCAGACTTCCTAGGAACAGATGGATTGGGATCAGTGGTGGGATTCAGCTCGTTCGCACCATTTCGGCAGAACCGGTAGCTCATTTTTTTTGTTGTCCAGGCCCAGAATGAACTTCCGGAAGTGGCATCCATGCAGAGAACCGGTTGTTCCCATATTTGAATCCCACCACTGGATTGTGGATAAAGTTAACATTCAAGGAAGTCCATTCCACAGCCTGGAAACAATGAAGAAGACCTTCCATCTTCAGAGAAGGGCTTATGGAAAGGCGGTCACCTTTACGAAGACATTAAACATAATATCCAGATATGTTACAACAGGAAAGATTATTAGCTTTATTAAATTTCCGCCACCTCTTCATTTCCTCAAAACAAGACTTTCCAATAGACCATTGGACAAAATATGAACTGTGCAGCTTCCAAAGAAATAAATAAAAATCACGCTGTTCAAAAAAAAAAAAAACAGTCCAGGCAAAGGTGTCTCAAGCTTGACTCATAGCAACTAGACAAATGTTTGTTAGCTTCACCCAGGGCTTTTTTTCTCATAGAACGCTCAGAACGGAGTTCCGGCACCTTTTTTGGATGGAACCTTGTAGGGTAGGCAAGGCGGGTTGTATAACATGTGTGAGTTCCGGCACCTTTTTCTTTTACAAAAAAAGCACTGGCTTCAGCTAACATTTGATTGCTCATCCAAGCAGCTTCATCAGTCACAGCAAGTCAGTTAGGCATAGAGTTGTTGGAATCTACAAACTTTTGCCACACCAACCTCAGAGGTTTCCTCCCCAAAATTTCAATATGTCAATGAAGAACCTCAGGCAAAGGTGTCTGAAGGTTGAATCATGGCCTGGATTTAGCTTTGCCTGGATGACTGAGAGTCTTCATTGACATACAGTCCA
This sequence comes from Vipera berus, assembly GCF_964194415.1. NCBI lineage: Eukaryota > Metazoa > Chordata > Lepidosauria > Squamata > Viperidae > Vipera > Vipera berus. The sequence continues at coordinate 114,386,644 of NC_138206.1, read as the reverse complement.
GGTAAAGGTTGTATTATGTTGTGCAACCAATGACAAATGAGTAAAATCACTCCCTGGAAGGAAAGACAGTCTTCACAAAGATCAGGAACAAGAAGGATCTTTGCAAATTTTCTAAAGCTTCCAGTAATATAATCACAGCAGGAGGAGGTCGGGAAAAGTAAATCAAGACGACTCACTATGTCATCTTTAATAGGGATCTTTTTCAAGCAAAGATACCTGGAACTTCTACATTTGAAAGTAATATGATAGCGTAACCTGCCGATTTGATTTCACCCTGAAGCATACAATGGAATTCAGCTCCAGTGCTTTTTAAAATCCCACCAAATACAACAAGACACCACTCAGGGACAAAACTATTGATCAAGAAGGGAAGAAATCTTCCATCTAGATTTATCATTCTAATAGGAAGTCAACCAGGTATTGATTGCGTGAAAGCGCTTGGGACCTACAAGTGTTGAATAAGGAAGGGTGGGATTCCCCACTCCCACCCCTCAGTTGCTAATTTTTGCCAACTACTACAATTGCTGGACCTGTGGATTCAAGTTTCTTCTTAACTACAATAGTTAGGTAGGATGCAATAAGTTAAATCCTGAGCAAAACTGTTCATATGCTAGAGGTTGAACTACTTCATTTCGTGGAGCGTCGGACAGTTGTGTGAGGGGTTGATTTTCCTCAGATTTGATTTTGGTTGTTCCAGGAACAGTTTTACTTGTTGGAGAGATGATCTGTACCCAGCCATAGCAACAGCAATAACACTTAGACTTATATATTGCTTCACAGTGCTTTACAGCCCTCTCTACGGAGTTTATAGAGTTAGCAAATTGCCCCCAACAACCTGGGTCCCCTCTATCCTCGGAAAGATAGAAGGCTGAGTCAACTTAGGGCCACTCAGGATCAAACACCAGGCTGTGGGCAGAGTTAGCCTGCAATACTGCATTTTAACCACTGTGCCACCATAGCCATCACAGCCACCAGGCAAGCATAGAATGTTTTACATCTGCTTCATGTTGTAGAGCATGGGACATTGATGAAAGGATTACTATATTTCTCAGAGTTGATTTTGGTTGCTCTCGGTAATTATCCTAGTTGGAGATATGAGCTGTTTTTACCCAGAGATGGTTTACATCTGCTTGTCTGGTTCTCCCACACGGAAGGGAGAATTTGAAATGTTGATAAATTCCAGAAGAAGGCAATGCTAGAACATTTCTTAACGTTTCCAAAAAAATGTAATCATTAAGCATCAAACTCTTGGTTCAAAAGAGCATTCAGACTCTGATAACCAGGTTGCAGGGAAAATCATGGGTCACAACTTTATAAATGACAGGTGTCTCACATGACTTAAGTGAGATGTTTTGAGGGAAAACATGGGATAATGGCATTGAGAAAGTAACAGCTGGAATCTGTATTCTGTCTTGCAGATAAAGAATCAATTTGTTGGATTAAATGAGGTTTCGGCAATTCCAAAATGTCCAGATTCCATCCCATTCGAACAGAGATGATTAGAACTTATTTTATCAGGTAGACAGGTGACAGTTATATGTGTTGGAAATATTATGCATTATCCACTATAGAAAGCACAGAGAAGTGTTTTTTTCCTCTTTATTCTTTCGTTTATTCACATAAAATGTTGCTGTACATATCATACATTTCCACTGGATTCTAACGGGTTAGAATTGTTTTCGTAAGCCGGTCCCCTGAGGCTTAGGAGTCAGAGAGGTTAATCTGATTTTGTGATTTCAGGCAGACTCCAGAATCTCTCCCAGCTTTATTCTCTCAGCTTTATTCTCCAGTGGTTTCCTGAGGAGCCACACGGAGCAATGGAGTGAAGACAGGAACAGGTGATCTTCTCTCCAAGCCTGAGCATAAACCTGAAGTAAATGATCTTTGGTCGTTGCTTCTATGGCTGCACTGGATAATAAAAGAATGTGATTGGGTCATAAAGACTTAAATATGAAATAAAATGGTTTTGTAGCAAATATTTATTATTTCCAAGTGACTGAAGCAGAGCAGAACAAGACGTAATAAAGAACTACTGTAATAAGCTTCTGGGCAGGTGGGGCTGAAGTTTCCTTCCTTTCTCACACTCTTCTTTTTATCTTCCGTCCTTCCTTCCTTCCTTCCTTCCTTCCTTCCTTCCTTCCTTCCTTCCTTCCTTCCTTCCTTCCTTCCTTCCTTCCTTCCCTCCCTCCCTCCCTCCCTCCCTCCGTCTGCTCCTTCTTATCCTTCATTCCTCCTTTCCTACATCTGCTTCTTTCTTTCTTTCTTTCTTTCTCTTTCTTTCTTTCTTTCTTTCTTTCTTTCTTTCCTTCCTTCCTTCCTTCCTTCCTTCCTTCCTTCCTTCCTTCCTTCCTTCCTTTCTTTCTTTCTTTCTTTCTTTCTTTCTTTCTTTCTTTCTTTCTTTCTTTCTTTCTTTCTTTCTTTCTTTCTTTCTTTCTTTCTTTTTCTTCCCTCCCTCCCTCCATCTGCTCCTTACTATCCATACTTCCTTCCTTCCTTCCTTCCTTCCTTCCTTCCTTCCTTCCTTCCTTCCTCCCTCCCTCCCTCCCTCCCTCCCCCCTCCTTCCATCTGCTCTTTATTATCCTTCCTTCCTTCCTTCCTTCCTTCCTTCCTTCCTTCCTTCCTTCCTTCCTTCCTTCCTTCCTTCCTTCCTCCCTCCCTCCCTCTCCTCTTCTTCCTTCCTTCCTTCCTTCCTCTCTCCCTCCATCTGCTCTTTACTATCCTTCCTTCCTTCCTTCCTTCCTTCCTTCCTTCCTTCCTTCCTTCCTTCCTTCCTTCCTTCCTTCCTTCCTTCCTTCCTTCCTTCCTTCCAAAATAGTGTCCTCAAAAAGTGTCCTGCCAAGTTAGAAATAGTTTTAAAAACATCACCCATTGATTTTTTTTTAATGACTGATTCCTAGTTTCCAATTTGGGTTTAATACATATTGAATTTTTGGCATTAGATAGGACATAATCAAAATGAAAAGCTTGGTTCATATATAGGGCCCTGTGCCTTCCTTCCTACTGATGAAGAATATGTTGTGTTCCCTTGGACACAATGTACTGATGTTGGTTATTAAAGGAAATACGTATGAAAATGACAGCCTATATACCTAATTGGAATTTTAACCCTGGGATTGAAGACCTAAATCAACATACTTCCAAGATGAGCCTTTGCATATGGGCATTGTACAAGTGGCATCTGGCACATTAGCAGAGAGATTCAGAAAAGCTGTCCATCTGTTGTAGCACACTATCTCGGCTTTTCACAAAAGAATGCAAGGCAAATTTAGCCACCTATAGCAGCGGTCTGCAATCTTGACAACTTTAAGACTTGTGGACTTCAGCTCCCAGAATTCGTATGCCAGCTATGCTGGTTGAGGAATTCCAGGAGCTGAAGTCCACAAGTCTTAAAGTTGTCAAGATAGCAACTCCCCAACAAAATGGTGTCACCCATCAAATCTCCTCCAACTTTGACTTTTTTTTTATGTCTACCAAGGGACTTAGTTTATCTCACAACTTCTCCTACCCATCTCAAAGCAATCTGTTGGCTTCTTTTGCGCTTAATTCCATATTATATTTAGCAACATTGAACTTTCTCTAATTTACATACCTAATATTTCACGCAAACTCATTCAGAATAGATATGTATTTGTTTGGAATATACATTTATTCTCACTCAAATGGGGAATGTGGTGAATTTGTAGTATTATAACAGAGTTGTAAGGGATCTTGGAGGTCTTCTAGTCCAACCTCCTGCTCAAGCAGGTGACCTTATACCATTTCACACAAATGGCTGTCCAATCTCTTCTTGAAAACCCCCAGTATTGCAGCACCCACAACTTCTGAAGGCAAGCCATTCCACTGATTAATTGTTCTAACCATCAAGAGATTTCTCCTCAGTTCTAAGTTGCTTCTCTCCTTGATTAGTGTCCATCCATTGTTTCTCATCCTGCCCTCTGGTGCTTTGGAGAATAGCTTGACCCCCTCTTCTTTGTGGCAGCCCTTTAGATATTGAAACATTGCTATCATGTCACCCCTAGTCCTTCTTTTCATTAAACTAGACATACCCGATTCCTGCAACTGTTATTCATACCGTAAATTTTGGCATCTAGGCCCTTAGTTATCTTTGTTTCTCTTCTCCTCACTCGTTCTAGTGTCTCAACATCTTTTTTTTATCATGGTGATCAAAACTGGATGCAGTATTCCAAGTCTGGTCTTATCTTCGTCCTGCAATATTCATAGTGGAACAGCAAGCTTCACCATCTCTTTCCAATCTTTTTCTCTCTTCTGCTTCATAAATGTCAACGTTAGACACAGAAGAAGACAGAGGCCTTCTCATCTCTAACAAAGCTGCTTTTTTACATGGCTGTGGTTTGTTCTCCCATTTCCATTCACAGATGTTTACACTAGATATTGCTATCTTATTTGGGGACGGTAAATGACCCAGAAAGAGCTGAGCCTACGGTTTCCTTTTTACGGTTTCCAATTCTCACATTATCCATTTTGGGGCCGTAGAAAGGCATAGTAGCAAAGGATGAAGAAAAACTTAGTTTCTACCCCAGGATGAGTGGGGGCTTGATGATAAAGTTTAATAAGATTTGAAAGTGCAATGTTAATGTGTCCCTGGTGGCCTCTAAACCAGATTTTGAACACCACAGTTTATCACCGAAAATAATGCAAGCTAATTAGTGTCACCAGATATCACTGCAGTATTAATTTCTGGAACATATACTTGCATAAAATAGGAAGCTGAGGATACATAACAGGCTCAGAACAAAACAGAGAAACTAGATTAAAAGCCTACTTAAAAGCAACTGTAGGGCAGGAAGGCAATTTTCATTCAATATCAGCATGGAAACTGTTGGGACGATGAGACAAATAATTGCAATTATAATGAAACATGAGAACATGTTTTGGTCTTCACCTTTCTTTGATTATATTATGCCCGGCTTCTCACGAGCAACAGATAAGGTGACAAAGCTGTATCTAAACTACATTAACTTCAGACAGTGGGTGAATTCCCATGATAGGGTGTTTTGTTTTTGTTTTTTTGTGTTTTTTTTTGTTGTTTTTTTTCCATAGAAGAAATTCACTTCCATGAGGAACCAGAGATAGCTGAGAAGAGAAAGACTGATTCCACTCAAGAGATAGCTTTTGATGTGCAGGAAACTTCTCCTCTGTTCAACATTAATCATAAAAAGTCCCAACTGTACTTTGGAGTGGAATACTCTGGGTTTTGATTCATCACCACTTCTATTCAGGAGACTTGGTTCGTCTCTGCCAGAAAAGTAGTACTGCTGTGCAACGAGAATTATAATGAACCAGTATCCAGAGTAATAGTTTCTGTTGAGGTATAGATTGCCTTGAATCCTGGTGACTGCTGCCATTTTCTGGGCAACAGTATGGAAATAATGATGATGATGATACTAATACTAATACTAATATTAATACTAATACTAATACTAATACTAATACTAATACTAATACTAATACTAATAATAACAACAACAACAACAACAACAACAACAATAATAATAATAATAATAATAATAATAATAATAATAATAATAATAATAATAATAATAATAATAATAATAATAATAATAATAAAAAGAAGAAGAAGAAGAAGAAGAGCAAGCATCTTTTAATTTCTTGGCTACAGTCCCCATCTGCAGTGATCTTGGAGCCCAGGAAAATAAAATCTGTCACTACCTCCATTTCTTCCCCATCTATTTGCCAGGAATTGAGAGGGCCAGATGCCATGATCTTGGTTTTCTTAATGTTTAGTTTCAACCCAACTTTTGCACTCTCCTTCTTCACTCGCAACAAGAGGCTCTTTAGTTCCTCTTCACTTTCTGCCATTAGAGTGGTATCATCTGCATATCTTAGGTTGTTGATGTTTCTTCCGGCAATCTTAATTCCAACTTTTGATTCATCTAGCCCTGCCTTTCTCATGATGTGCTCTGCATATAAGTTAAATAGGCAAGGCGACAGTATACAGCCTTGCCGGACTCCTTTCCCAATTTTGAACCAATCGGTGGTTCCGTGTCCAGTTCTCACTGTTGCTTCTTGGCCCGCATATAGGTTTCTCAAGAGACAAATAAGATGGTCTGGTATGCCCATCTCTTTAAGGACTTGCCACAGTTTGTTATGATCCACACAATCAAAGGCTTTAGCATAGTCAATGAAGCAGAAGTAGATGTTTTTCTGGAACTCTCTAGCTTTCTCCATGATCCAGCGTATGTTAGCAATCTGATCTCTAGTTCCTCTGCCTCTTCGAAATCCTGCCTGTACTTCTGGTAGTTCTCGATCCACATACTGCTGGAGTCTAGCTTGCAGAATTTTAAGCATAACTTTACTAGCATGAGAAATGAGTGCAATGGTGCGATAGTTTGAACATTCTTTGGCACTGCCTTTCTTTGGAATTGGAATGTAAACTGATCTTTTCCAATCCTGTGGCCACTGTTGAGTTTTCCAAATTTGCTGGCAAATTGAGTGTAGCACTTTTACTGCATCGTCTTTTAAGATTTTGAATAGCTTAGCTGGAATACTGTCACCTCCACTAGCTTTGTTGTTGCTCAGCTTTTCTAAGGCCCACTTCACTTCACATTCTAGGATGTCTGGCTCGAGGTCAGTGACCAACTCATGGTGATTATCAGGCACATTAAGCTCATTCTTGTATAGTTCTTCTGTGTAATTTTGCCACCTCTTCTTAATCTCTTCTGCCTCTGTTAGGTCCCTGCCATTTTGGTTCTTTATCATGCCCATTTTTGCATGAAACGTTCCCTTCATCTCTCCAATTTTCTTGAAAAGATCTCTGGTCCTCCCTATTCTATTGTTTTCTTCTATTTCTTTGCATTGTTCATTTAAGAAGGCATTCTTATCTCTTCTAGCTATTCTTTGGAATTCTGCATTTAATTGGGCATATCTTTCTTTTTCTCCCTTGCCTTTCGCTTCCCTCCTTTCCTCAGCTATTTGCAAAGCTTCCTCAGACAGCCATTTTGCTTTCTTGCATTTCTTTTTCTTTGGGATGGTTTTGGTTGCTACCTGTTGTACAATGTTGCGAACCTCTGTCCATAGTTCTTCAGGCACTCTGTCTATCAGATCTAATTCCTTAAATCTATTTGTCACCTCTACTGTATATTGAACAGGGATATGATTTAATTCATACCTGACTGGCCTAGCGCTTTTCCCTACTTTTTTTAATTTAAGCCTAAACTTTGCAACAAGAAGCTCATGGTCTGAGCCACAGTCAGCTCCTGGTCTTGTTTTTACTGACTGTATAGAGCTTCTCCATCTTTGGCTGCAGAGCATATAGTCAATCTGATTTCTGTGTTGACCGTCTGGTGATGTCCATGTGTAAAGCCGTCTCTTGGGTTGTTGGAAAAGAGTGTTTGCTATCACCATCGTATTCTCTTGACAAAATTATATCAGCCTGTGCCCTGCTTCATTTTGTACTCCAAGGCCAAACTTGCCTGTTATTCCAGTTATCTTTTGGCTTCCTACTTTAGCATTCCAATCTCCCATGATGATAAGGACATCATTTTTGGGTGTTAGTTCTATAAGGTGCTGTAGGGCTTCATAGAACCGGTCAATTTCATCCTCTTCAGCACCGGTGGTTGGGGCATAGACTTGGACTACTGTGATATTGAATGGTTTGCCTTGGATTCGAACTGAGATCATTCTGTCATTTTGAGGCTTGTATCCCAGTATTGCTTTTCCTACTTTTTTATTGACTATGAAGGCTACTCCATTTCTTCTGAGGGATTCTTGCCCGCTGTAGTATAGCTGATGGTCATCTGAATTAAATTCACCCATTCCTGTCCATTTTAGTTCGCTGATACCTAAGATGTCGATGTTTAGTCTTGTCATCTCTTGTTTGACCACGTCCAGCTTTCCTTGATTCATGGATCTTACATTCCAGGTTCCTATGGAGAAAGAATCTTTACAGCATCGGACTTTCCTTTCACCACCAGACATATCCACAGCTGAGCATCCTTTCGGCTTTGGCCCAGTCGCTTCATTCTTTCTGGCGCTACTAGTACTAGCCCTCTGCTCTTCCCCAGTAGCATATTGGACGCCTTCCGACCTGAGGGGCTCATCTTTCAGCGTCATATCGTTTTGCCTTTTGGTACTGTCCATAGGGTTTTCATGGCAAAGATACTGGAGTGGTTTGCCATTTCCTTCTCCAGTGGATCACGTTTTGTCAGAACTCTCTGCTATGACCTTTCCGTCTTGGGTGGCCCTGCACGGCATAGCTCATAGCTTCATTGAATTACGCAAGCCCCTTCGCCACAACAAGGCAGTAATCCATGAAGGGGCAAGGTTGCTTACCCCGGGCCTATTGGCTTTCAAAAGCCAATAGGAATTGTTGCTGAGCGTGCCCAAATACCCGGCTGGCAAAAGTTGCACAGGCAAGTTGTCTGCAGCGAACGCAGGAACTTTGCACCCCTCCCTGCTGCCCAACTACACCATCTCAACTAGGTAAGTAAGATATTATTTGCAAATAGGATGGCAATAAACAATTAAGGCTGCATTTACATCAGGACTTTTCAACCTTTTCAGAAATTGTGCCACTCTTAGGACATGACAATATTCAAGTACCACCAGTGCTTAACAAGGTGTCAAAAACTTGACTAAAAAAAGGGGGGAGGGGTATTTTGGGTTTCATTGGTAAGATTCATTTATTGTCATATAAATGGTTAGTTTATAATATTATAGAAAAGCAAAAAGTTGAGGTTCAATGTTAATGCTTCCTTCTACTCCTGTAACAGAGGAAGTCAAAAGTCAGTGCCTTTTCTTTTTTCCCTTCTCCCCCTCACTTTTCCCTTTTTCTCTCACCCTTTGCTTGCAAAACCCTCCTACTCACTAACACTTTGCTCACAAAAGCCTCCAGTCGCTCTCACTCACTCCTCCATCTCTTTCAAAGGCACCTCGTTCAGTCTCTCCCCCACTCACTCCGTCTCTTTCAAAGGCCTCTTGCTCACTCGCTCACTTACTGCCCCATTGCTTCCAAATGCCATTTGCTCATTCGCTTACTCACTTACTGCCCCGTCGCTTCCAAACGCTTCCAAACACCACTTGTTCGCTCACTCACTTACTGCATTTGGAAGTGATGGGGCAGTAAGTGAACAAGTGCCAGTGCCAGAAGCCATCAGCTGTTTGGCACCTGAGACCACTGCCACGAGGAACACAGGTCTGGGTCGGGGTTCGGAGCAGCTCCGGGTGGGGGCTCAGCATGGGCCGCGGCATGGCAACAGTGGGGAGGGGAATCCCCACGGTAGCTGTGAGGAGGGGAATCCCCATGGCTTGTGGCTCTGAGCCACAGGGGCGGGGGTCCAAAGGACAGGCGGCAACGCCATAGCAAGACACCGGCATCGCTCCCAGTGACAGCACCTCTGAGTTCTGGCACCTTTTTTTTTTTTTAAAAAAAGCACTGGTTAAGGGTGGCAAGGAAGTATCTCACACACACGCGTGCACACACACACACACAATTTTAATACAAACTCAGGTGATCATTTGGTTTTGAAGTTAGGCTTCTCCATCAGTGTCTGAAACCTTATTACATGTCTTTGGCTTGTAAGCATGCTACCCTTGGGTGATGGTTCAAGGAAGGAAGGAAGGATTTTTCTCCCTCTAAGTAGATATAAATGGCTACTTTGTGAGTTTCTATTTCCCATCAACCAATAGATCACCTGTCAAAGCAACGATGGAAACTATTTTAAAAAGCTTTCATTTGTGGTCAATTTTCAGTCAGGCATGGACGGGAGACTGAAGAAGCTTTGGGTCCTCTTTGGTATGACCTTTCTTTGGACCTGGATGGTGCACCTCTCCTAGTCCTTTTTGTGGTCACTCTGGTTTTTGTACCATCAACCATGATATCATGGGGTTTCCTTTGGGGAATGAAATGGAACACTTTCTTGCCTAGATTTGTATTGAATTCCAACTGTGCCCAGCATGGTACAAGATATGGATTTCCACCGCACTGACTGTAAGTCCAGTCAGTTCTATTATTCTTCTTACTTGAGGGATGAAGGGAGATCAGGAGATAGCTTGGGACTGGAACTGTGCAACTGGTGGTGTTTTTCAGAGGGGCTTCTTGCCGCTTTCTAATTTTGCAGTCTGCTCTCACCAGAGACACCAACTTGGCATGAGCAGGCAGACTCCATTACAGAGAAGACTAACAGACATGATGAAAGGAAGGACCTGGAGAGAAATGATAGCAGTGTTCCAATATTTGAAGGGTGGGCACAAAGAACAGGGGGGGGGGCAAACTATTTTTTTCCAAAGTACTGGAAGGCAAGACAAGAAACACCATATGGAAACTAATCAAGGAGAGAAGCAACTTGGAACTAAGGAGAAATTTCCTGGCAGTGAGAACAATCAACTAATGGAACAGCTTGCCTTCAGGAGTTATGGGTGCTCCATCACTGCAGGCTTTTAAAAAGAGACATGTCTGAAATGGTATAGGGTAGGGGTCTTCAAACCTGGCCCTTTTGTGACTTGTGGACTTCAACTCCCAGAATTCGTCAGCCAGACACGCTGGCTGAGGAATTCTGGGAGTTGAGGTCCACAAGTCATAAAAGGGCCAAGTTTGAAGACCCCTGGTATAGCGTCTCTTGTTTGAACAGGGGGCTTGACTAGAAGACCTTCAAGGTCCCTTGCAACTATGACATTCTATGTTCTAGAGTATCCAGTACCAAAATTCTCTCCCCCACCCATAGCACAGAAATTCTTTGCTAACAACGTCACTGCTTGTACTCTTTCTTGATGGTGATAATGTCAACGCAACTAAGCCAATGATAGAATTCAGATTGGGGTGGATAGGAATCAGAGCCAAGATTTTCCATCCCCTTGAAAATCCGGACAATTCCTATCTTCTTAGACAACTTCTGTTCAGCGTCATTAGACTAAATTACAGATCTTAGAAGGAAAAGAACATTTTTGTTTTGTTTTGTTTTCTTTATGTTCTCTTTTCTAACTAGGAGAGTTATTCAGAAAAAAAAAATGCCTGGGCTGTAAAAATTGCATCAGCAGTAAAAAAAAAAAAAACACCTTTAAGATCAAAATGAAAATGATGATAAAGTGCAAAGTACGGCTTTTAATCAAATGACTCTTTTTCAGAAAATTTGACCTAAATGATATTTTAGCCTGAAGTATGAAAGAGCACTTTTCAGAATATATGTATTTCTGGACGTCTAACTAATGTATTTTTGTATTTTCCTACCTCGTATTCAAAGATGTTTAGTGAGATACATCCTGAGACTGTGAATTAGTGTATTGCACATATACCTTTGAGCTACTTCATACACACACATACTTACTTACTTACTTACTTACTTACTTACTTACTTACTTACTTACTTACTTGCTTGCTTGCTTGCTTGCTTGCTTACTGTGGGAACGGCCAGAATTTGGCCTCCCAAGAATTTAGTCTCTCAGCCTTCAGCTTTCCCATACCCTCTTATTGGCCTCCACATGAGTTACAATGATGAGCATACTCTCCTGGCTCACACAGGCTGGCATGTGGGAGGTTTGGGAAACACTATGATAGAGCTTTCACATATATCTTTTTGTATCTTGTTTTTATTATGATCTCATAGTCACCTGAGAAGTTCTCGCTAGGTATCCAATTATCTCAATGTATCCTATGTTGTATGAGATGGATGGAGTTTTTTGTAATGTTGGTAATCAGAAGAGGGAGGTGAATAAAAGTTCAGCGGGCAGTTGCTCAGGAGGTTTTTTGGAGACGAGGCTGCCCGGCTGGTTCAGAGCACCTCTATCGACCCGGGTCTGAATTCTTTTCCCTTCACTTACTTGCTTGCTTGCTTGCTTATTATCATTATTATTATTATTATTATTATTATTATTATTATTATTATTATTATTAATAATAATAATAATAATAATAATAATAATAATAATAATAATAATAATAATAATAATAATAATAATAATAATAATAATAATAATAATAATAATAATAATATAAAGTTGGAAGGGACCTTGGAGGTCATCTAGTCCAACCCCCTGCTAAGGCAGGAAACCCTATACCATTTCAGGCAAATGGCTGTCCAGTCTCTTCTTAAAAAACTCCAGTGTTGGAGCATTCACCACCTCTGGAGGCAGGTTGTTCCACTGGTTAATTGTTCTAACTGTCAGAAAGTTTCTCCTTAGTTCTAGGTTGCTTCTCTCCTTGACTAGTTTCCATCCATTGCTTCTTGTCCTGCTTTCAGGTGCTTTGGAGAATAGCTTGACTCCCTCTTCTTTGGGGCAGCCCCTGAGATATTGGAACACTGCTATCATGTCACCACACACCCTTCTCTTCATTAAACTACACATACCCAATTCCAGCAACCGTTCCCTATATGTTTTAGCCTCCAGCCCCCTAATCATCTTTGTTGCTCTTCTCTGTACTCTTTCTAGAGTCTCAACATCTTTTTTACATCGTGGTGACCAAAACTGGATGCAGTATTCCAGGTGTGGCCTTACCAAGGCATTGTAAAGTGGTATTAGTACTTCACGTGATCTTGATTCTATCCCTCTGTTAATGCAGCCTAGCACTGTGTTGGCTTTTTTGGCAGCTGCAGCACACTCCTGGCTCATATTGAAGTGATTGTCTACTAAGACTCCGAGATCCCTCTCACAGTTACTACTATTGAGCAAGGTACCACCTATACTATACCTATGCATTTGATTTTTCCTGCCTAAATGTAGAACCTTACTTTTTTCACCATTGAATTTCATTTTGTTAGATAGTGCTCAGTGTTCGAGTCTGTCCAGATCCTTCTGTATCTTAAGCCTATCTTCTGGAGTATTGGCTATTCCTGCCAGCTTGGTGTCGTCTGCAAATTTGATGAGTTCCCCATCTATCCCCTCATCCAAATCATTAATGAAGATCTATCTAACCCACATTTTTCTATCTTATCAAGTAGTAGGTTGTGATCTACTTTATCAAATGCCTTACTGAAGTCCAAGTAAATTATATCTACAGCGTTCCTCTGGTCCACTAATTTTGTCACTTGGTCAAAGAATGTAATAAGATTTGTCTGGCATGATCTGTTTTTGACAAACCCATGTTGGCTTTTAGTGATGACTTTGTTTGCATCAAGGTGTTCGCTGATTTGTTGTTTGATTATCTTTTCCAGAATCTTCCCAGGTATTGAGGTCAGGCTGATAGGTCTGTAGTTTCCTGGATCTATTTTTTTCCCTTTTTTGAAGATGGGAACTACATCAGCTCTCTTCCAGTCCTCTGGTAGTTCCCCAGTGCTCCTGGATCTTTGAAAGATATAGTTCAGTGGTTCTGATATCATGTCTGCCAGTTCCTTGAGAACCTTGGGGTGTAATCCATCTGGTCCTGGTGATTTGAACTCGTCTAGGCTGGACAGGTGCTCACTTACCATTTTCTTGCCTATCTTAACTTGCGTTTCTATTCTGTTTTTTATGGCACTGGTTTGGGTAGGTTGGACTGTTTTTTCCCTTTGTGTAAAGACAGATGCAAAAAACGAGTTAAATAGTTCTGCTTTCTCCCTGTTGCTTGTCACCTTCTTGCCACTTTCCCCCACTAATGGACCAATCATTTCCTTAACTTTTTTCTTGTTTTTTATATGTTGAAAGAAGCTTTTTTTTGTTATTTTTGACTTTGGTCACAAGCCTTAGTTCATTTTGAGCCTTAGCTTTCCTCACTTCATCTTTGCAGGCACGGGCTATTTGCTGATATTCTGACTTAGTTATGTGCCCCTCTTTCCAATTCTTATACTTGTCCTTTTTATCTTTCAATTTATCAGAGAGTTCTTTATGCAGCCATGCTGGTTTGTTTGTTTGTTTGTTTGTTTATTTATTTATTTATTTATTTAAAAAATAAGCCTAATGCAACCCGATTCAACTATAAACCTAAATATGAAAATTAAAAATTAATGGCTGGATGCCATTGCCGAGCGGCTACAGTTTCTAATTTGGGGGAAAAGGGCTGAGAGCTGTTGCTCGCTCAAATGCAATTCTAGCACAAGCAAGCCAGAGAGAAGTCTAATCTCCTGTTCTTTCCAGGAAGAACTGCACAGCCAAGGGACCTCTTTGAGAGCGGTGACACATTGGTGTCAGGCAGGACGGTTAACAGGGCCACCGTCACCCGTTTGTCTATTAGGAAAGGGAATTGGAATGGGCAAAGTAGAGACAGAGAGCAGAAGGAGAATAGTAGAGGCTGGCGCTTTGCTTCTCAAGCGAAAGAGAACATTTCCCAAGCATGCTGACTGAGCACTGGGGAAAAAAAAACATTCAACAACCAGCTGACAAATGACTGCTTGAGAAAGGAGCTTAGGATAACATTTGTGACTAACCCATGGGATGGAAATGTGATTGGTTTTCCCCTGGTGATATTCTTATGTTTTTCATTAGGAACTCTCCATCCCCTGGATTTCACCCCTGGTATTTTCAGCCAGGTATTATTATTTTTGATGTGGTTGCTGTTTGTATATAACACAGCAATTTGATGCTATCTGAATTGATACCCTGGCTTTTTCTCTCAACAAAATGAAATTGCTATTAAGGAAGAAGAAGAAAAAAAATATATCTTTAGAAGTGTCAGGGGACCAAGGCTGATGAATTATCCCAAGAAGTGTCCAGGAGAATCCAGAAAGCTATTTTTGTGTTAGTGAAAGGAAAGAAAACGTGTTATTCTGAAACAGGCCACAGAAACAGGCAACTTTCCAAGGATTTTAGACTGTCCTTCACCGTAATCACTAATCCTTAGGGATTTGGTAGTCTACAAATGTGATTAATACACAAATATAAATCTCTAAAGATCCCTCGGAGAAAGTAATAGGAAGCACGCTGATATTACTGCCTACAGTTCACAGTCAAGGCCACAATGTATTGGGGGTTTCCCGATACTCCCATGTAACATCTCTACTCCGCGAGCTGCATTGGCTTCCGGTTGCCCTCCAGGTGAGATTCAAGGTGCTGGTGATGACCTATAAAGCCCTAAATGGCTTGGGTCCAGGATATTTGAGGGAACACCTGCTGCTGGCATCAAGTTCCCTTCATCCTGTGTGCTCCCACAGGGAGGGCCTTCTCAGGGTGCCGCCGGTAAGAGACTGCCGGCGGATAACACCCAGGGGGAGGGCCTTCTCAGTGGGTGCACCTGCCCTTTGGAACCAGCTGCCCATGGAGCTTAGGACTGCCCCCGACCTTCGGTCATTCCGCCAGGACCTGAAGACCTGGCTCTTTGAGCTTTCCGGCCCAGGCTGAGAGTTTTTAATTGAGGTTTTATATTTTTCAGGGATCAAATTTAATTATTTTTAATTGTTTTTAACTTTTGTATTGTATTGACATTTTTAAATACCTTGTAAACCACCCTGAGTCCTACAGGAAAAGGGCAGTATATAAAATCAATAAACTTAAACTTAAACTTAAACAATGTGTAGTTGACACACTCAGACATCTTAATTTTAGACCCAACCTCAGAGTGACAGTCAATTGGGTAGACATTTTTCAGTGCCCCAGAAATGCCTAGATACTATCAGATGAAGATAGACATCACCAGATGTCTGGGGACATCAGCTGGGAAGAATAAACATGTTGCTTCCGCATAAATATTTTAAACAGATTGACAGCCTTTTGGTCATGTTTCTATGGAAAGACCAAATTCATACAATTTCTCTCTTAATCTTCCAAGTCCCTTAAACTAGACTCAATTTACCTAATTTTAGCATGTCACTGGTTGCATGTGTTAATATACTAGAACAAAAAAAAACACAATCATTTTCTCTGTTCGTTCCTGGCTTCCTGTTCTGAGCCATATAGCAACACCAGCTTTACGAAGGCAAGATGCACTAGGGTGAGAATACAGAAAGATTATGATCTTACTACTGGTGAGTGCTGATCTTCCTCATTTATCAGCCAGAAGACTCAGATCCAGGAAGACCCCGCTGGCATTTGCGCAACATCCACGTAACAATTTTTAACACTGATTCCCCATGGAAAGCCAGATGGGTTGCTGGATACCCAGACATAGGAAGACATATAAATGACCCCACAATTCAGGTATCAGGCTTTGAACTGTCATGTCAGCAATGGACAATCCTGAATAGGATTCACACTTCACACAACTTCTGCTGGGACTTTCGGTATAAATTCTCCCCTCCGTGTGATTGCAGGCCCCCCACAACAAACTGTAGATCACATTGGGACCCACTATAAGCTGTGAACATATATTTGTCTATTTTTATTTTTATTTTAATATAAATGTTGTTGCGCTCCAATGGATAGAGGGCCTAAATACTGGTATTTGAACTTAGATCTTTTTGACATTTATATTTTACTGTGTTTACTAATCTAGATGAAATGTTAATAAATATTACTGGTCCTGGATGATATGCCATATGCTAATAGCAATAGCACATAGACTTATATACCACTAGACAGTGCTTTACAGCCCTCTCTAAGCAGTTTATAGAATCAACATATTGTCACCAATAATCTGGGTCTTCATTTTACTGACCTCGGAAGGATGGAAAGCTGAGTCAACCTTGAGCCGGCAAGAATCGAACTGCCAAACTGCAAGCAGTCAGCAGTCAGCAGAAGTAGCCTGCAGTACTGCATTCTAACCACTGTGCTACCATGGCTCATATAATAATAATAATAATAATAATAATAATAATAATAATAATAATAATAATAATAATAATAATAATAATAATAATAACAACAACAACAACAACAACAACAACAACAACAACAATAATAATGAAAGAACTGGAGAAGATAACAAAATACAAAGACCTAAAAATAGAAATATAAAGACTGTGGCAAAGGCAAGCAAGGGTAGTACCAATAGTAATACGTGCCTTGGGTGCAATCCCAAAACAATTGGAGCACCACTTGAACACCATTGGCATTGACAAATTTGCCATTAGTCAATTGCAAATGGCAGCCTTACTAGGAACTGCTTCCATCCTGCGACGATATCTATAATACCATCAGACATCTACATCTGCCTATCCCAGGACTCGATAGGTAGACCAAAATGCCAAATCCAGTCTGAACATCTGGCTGATTGTGCGATGATTAATAATAACAATAACAATAATAAAAAATAACAACAACAACAACAACAGTAGGAAGAAGAAGAAGAAGAAGAAGAAGAAGAAGAAGAAGAAGAAGAAGAAGAAGAAGAAGAAGAAGAAGAAGAAGAAGAAGAAGAAGAAGAAGAAGAAGAAGAAGAAGAAGAAGAAGAAGAATCTGTTCCTTTGTGGGAATACTTGTAATAAAAACTAATTGGGAGCTTTTGTTATATATATAACAAAATCACACAATAACAATCTCCCTTGAACACCCGAAGGGGTAAAGAAAAGAAGATGACACAGTAACAATATATATATATATATATATAGAGAGAGAGAGAAGACGTTTGTTATTTTCTTTGTTTTGTTTGGATGCTTTGCTAGCCTCTGAATGGATTGGAACATATTTTTAGAGAAGCTAAATAGAAAATACAATATTATCAACAAATAATGGCAAAATAGATTTTGATAATATACAAGAAATCGCAGACAGAGGATTGTGTTGTATATGTATTCTATTAATACTGCTAATATAAGACATTTTTACTTGTCATTTTCTTTGTTACTTTTAAAGCTACAGGAGCATATTTATTGACCACCAGAGACCAATCCTGTCTAGATTTATTTAGATACGGATGCAGTCAACATTTGTTAGAGAGAGAAAATCATCTTTAAATACTTGCTTAACCATAAAAAAACAAAACTATCCAGAGGCCTCTATTTATGCCGATTCCAATGCCGCAGAAATAAAATCACTGAAGAATTTTATTTATTTATTATATTTATGTACTGTTGCCTATACAGTGGCACTTCATCAAAATGATTTAGACTAACCTCGTATATGTACAACAAGAGAAAGAACAAATTTGGATAGTATATAGACGAAGATGCACTGGGAAACTGAAATAACATAAAAAGAAATGTGTTTTCCCAACATTCATAGAGGAGGGATGAGGATGAAGGCTTTTAAAAGTGTCTAGACTGAATACCCAGAAATATACTTTGAATTCCACAGCAGAAAAGCATTCCACAATAGAAAAAAGCTTTAGGGGGTACAGTGAATGACAAACAATATCCCTAAAGATATTTCGAAGTTCCCTTTTAAACTCACCTATACATGTACCCATAAAATAATAATCCAATGGCAGACATCACAGGGAGAAAGAGAGGGAGGGAAGGAATAGACAGAAAGAAAGAAAGAAAGAAAGAAAGAAAGAAAGAAAGAAAGAAAGAAAGAAAGAAAGAAAGAAAGAAAGAAAGAAAAAATATATGTGTGTGTGTGTGTAGTTTTTTTTTATCACCGTGTCAACGTAAATATGGGTCTTTTTTCTTCATATATGTATGTAATTTTTTTGGATTGCTAACAAAGAATTAAAGGGAAACTGATGTGATCATTTCAAACTTATTTGTTCTCATCAGTCAGCCATACCCTTCTGAGATTCAAACCTGGGCCGATTGCACTTTAGGCAATTGTTCTAACCTTTAGGCCACTGGCTCTTTCTCATTTTGTTAGCTGAGACGCAAGGGAGATATGTGTTAAGTGTTTGCTAAGTATTTAGAATACCTTGCTAGCATTTTGTAAACATTATCAAACATAGGAAAATGCCTTTTCAGATGAAATACTTGTATTTTTTTTTTCTCCCTAGGGTAAATAATAGCCCATATAGTCTAAACCATTATTTTTAAATCCAATAATTTATTGCTGGGCAGATTTTTTAACATGCTGTCCAGTTGAGAGCTGACATTTTCTTAAAATGCAACTTAAATATAGATTTTGTTGGCATAGAGATCTTGGCTCTTATTAAACTTGACTGACAGATTTTCTAAACCATGGATTATGGCTTGTTTCCGATTTGTTTTTATGCTCTAGCCTTTTCTTCAGGGGGAAAAAAAAGATAAAACAAGCAATTGTTTGAGCAACTCCATGTTCCTTTGTTTACTTGCAATAATGATGCTACCAGTTCCAAAATAAAAAAAATAAAAAAATCAATATGAACTCTGGCTTAACATTTATGCACAGCAGCAGTAAATACAGACAACAGTGAATTCTGATGCAAGTAATCAGGCATTAAGGAATAAGTCAAAAATATTGTGGAATGCATCAAAAGCCATTTGTAGAAAGCTCAATTGTTTTCTTGGATTTCTTCCATTTTATTATTTATTTATTTTTTAAAAAAAAATTTGAGGCTGCCTGTTTATTTGCGGGGCTTACAAATAAAAAGCCAATACACATTAAAAAAGGCAAACAGCCAACCAAAAGAATAAAACAGCAACCGCAAGCCAATCATAACAAAACTCTAATGTGTTGTTCTAATTTAATAAATCCAAAGTGATAAATATCAAAGATAACATTGACAGTAAGAAACCCGACAAATACACACACACACACACACACACACACACCCATCTTTCTTATTAGCACCTATAAAAGGTAAAGGTAAAGGTTCCCCCGCACATGCGTGCTAGTCGTTTCCGACTCTAGGGGGCGGTGCTCATCTCCGTTTCAAAGCCGAAGAGCCGGCGCTTGTCTGAGGACGTCTCCGTGGTCATGTGGCCGGCATGACTAGACGCCAAAGGCGCACGGAACGCTGTTACCTTCCCACCGTAGTGGTCCCTATTTTTCTACTTGCATTTTTACGTGCTTTCGAACTGCTAGGTGGGCAGAAGCTGGGACGAGTAACAGGCGCTCACTCTGTTACGCAGCACTCGGGATTTGATCCACCAAACTGCCAACCTTCTGATCGACAAGCTCAGTGTCCTAACCCACTGAGCCACCGCGTCCCTATTAGCACCTATAGCAGGACACAATTGAAAGATATGTAAACATAACGCTGATGATTGAAAGGCAGTTTACCAAAAAATTTACAGATGTTATATGTACAGTTTGTTATACTCTGTCCTGTCATAGAATGTATTTTAAGT
This sequence comes from Vipera berus, assembly GCF_964194415.1. Taxonomy (NCBI): domain Eukaryota; kingdom Metazoa; phylum Chordata; class Lepidosauria; order Squamata; family Viperidae; genus Vipera; species Vipera berus. The sequence goes on along the minus strand of NC_138206.1, from coordinate 114,366,682 downwards.
TTTTGTTATTTCCTTCTGTAAAATAAGGTAATAATAATAGTAGTGTTGTAGCCAGGGAAGTTGAATTATGTCCACTTTTGTTTTTAAATGTATATTTAATAAAAAAATTATATATATATATATATATATATATATATATATATATATATATATATATATATATATATATATATATATATATATATATATATATATATATATATATATATATATATATATATATATATATATCCCTTCTTATATAGACTAGAATAAGTACCATATTCTGATCTGTTGATAGGCATAAAAAAGATTTAATTCTAATGTTTATATTTTCTGTCTCCCTTGAAAAATGCCTACAGGAGTTCAGCTTGCAGTCAAGGTTAGGACCGGAGATTTAACTGAACACAGCTTCTTTCTGACCCTTCATACTACAAACAAATTAATTCACAGGTCATATTAAATAAGATAAGCCCCAAAAAGCTGTTTTTCACCTGGCTACAAAATTTAAAATATCTCCTTGTGTACTGCACAATATTGTTGCATATTAGGTGCTGCAGTGTGAAAAAAGCAATGTCTCTTCCTTGCCTTTGTGGACCAAGATCAGCCTTCAGCCTCAAATTTGGAACATCTATCATTATTCTCTTAACACAAAAGTTCCCATTAAAATAAATAAGATGCCTCTAGGTGTGAAAGTCTGAATAATATTACTTAGATAAAATATTGTAGCCTCTAACACCTACTCTCCCTCCCTCCTCCGGAGAAATTGATTCATGGTGATTGAAAATGTCCAGTGACACAATTCTGAAGGCAACAAAATAGGATTGTTTAGAAAATGTGTTGATTTGGAACTGACGCTACATATTTCTCTCCCAACTAAATCATGATGGGCGTGATATATTGTTCTCAGAAAAGGTGCAAATACCCCAAGACAATGGTTTAAAGTTTGAAATGATCAATTCAGGCTTGAAAGTTAGCTGAAAAAAATAATAATACATGGTCCTATTCTTTAAATTAGGCAGACCAGGACCATGTGTAAATTGGGCATTGTGCCCTCAGTAACAATCAGAAATTAAGGCTGCATCAACTTAGATCATTGTTACTAATCTCTTTCTCCTATTCTATAAATAACCTGATTCTTAGTTTATATCAATTGCCAACATACGCTGGATCATGGAGAAAGCTAGGGAGTTCCAGAAAAACATCTACTTCTGCTTCACTGACTATGCTAAAGCCTTTGATTGTGTGGATCATAACAAACTGTGGCAAGTTCTTAAAGAGATGGGCGTACCAGACCATCTTATTTGTCTCTTTAGAAACCTATATGGGGGCCAAGAAGCAACAGTGAGAACTGGACATGGAACCACTGATTGGTTCAAAATTGGGAAAGGAGTCTGGCAAGGCTGTATACTGTTGCCCTGCCTAATTTAACTTATATGCAGAGCACATCATGAGAAAGGCAGGGCTTGATGAATCAAAAGTTGGAATTAAGATTGCCGGAAGAAATATCAACAACCTAAGATATGCAGATGATACCACTCTAATGGCAGAAAGTGAAGAGGAACTAAAGAGCCTCTTGTTGCGGGTAAAGAAGGAGAGTGCAAAACTTGGGTTGAAACTTAACATTAAAAAAACCAAGATCATGGCATCCGGCCCTCTCAATTCCTGGCAAATAGATGGGGAAGAAATGGAGGTAGTGACAGATTTTATTTTCCTGGGCTCCAAGATCACTGCAGATGGGGACTGTAGCCAAGAAATTAAAAGACGCTTGCTCCTGGGGAGGAAAGCCATGACAAATCTAGACAGCACACTAAAAAGCAGAGACATCACCCTGTCAACAAAAGTGCGTATAGTCAAGGCTATGGTCTTCCCAGTTGCAATGTACGGCAGTGAAAGCTGGACCATAAAAAAGGCTGAGCGCCAAAGAATTGAGGCCTTTGAACTCTGGTGCTGGAGAAGACTCCTGTGAGTCCCTTGGACTGCAAGGTGATCAAACCGGTCAGTCCTAGAGGAGATCAACCCTGACTGCTCTTTAGAAGGCCAGATCCTGAAGCTAAAACTCAAATACTTTGGCCACCTAATGAGAAGGAAGGACTCACTAGAGAAGAGCCTAATGCTCGGAAAGATTGAGGGCAAGAGAAGAATGGGACGACAGAGAATGAGGTGGCTGGATGGAGTCACAGAAGCAGTAGGCGTGAGCTTAAATGGACTCCAGAAGATGGTAGAGGACAGGAAGGCCTGGAGGAACATTGTCCATACGGTCATGATGGGTCAGACACAACTTTGCAGCTAACAACAACAAAGTTTATATCAAGACTCTCATGCGTAATCCTCAAAGTGGATTTTACATTCATTCCAAAGTCATTAAAGGTTTCCCACTTGAAGAACATCGAACCTCTGGTCCCCAATATGATTCCTGGGAATTACAGTGTGTCTGCTCATTCCTTGAAGCCTGCCAAGATCCTTGCCTTACTTTTTTAAAAAAAGATCCTTTTACCTTTTCTTTTTATTAATGAAATGCATCTAGCATCATCTGCATTCTGGCTGTATCCTTCTGCTTTGAATCCAGAGACTATAACATGATGGGTCCCTGCTCTCTGATGCCTTGTTTGCTCTTTCTCTTTGCATCTATATGGCTGGCTGCATCCTCTATGACAATTGCTTTGTGACGGCTCATATATGCACAATTTCAGATGGACACAATGGCTGAACAAATTTTCTTAACCTCTCTTGACAGGTGACCTAGCTAACGTAGGTTGTAAGCTCTATGGGAATGAGTAAAGGCACTTTTTCAAGAGGCAACTTGATTTTCTTGTTTTTTTTTCGTTGAAGACATTTCGCTTCTTATCCAAGAAGCTTCTTCATCTCTCTGTCTGCTGAAGAATCTTCTTGGATAAGAAGCAAAATGTCCTCAAAGAAAAAATAAGACAGTCCAGTCGCCTCTTGAAAAAGCACCTTTGGGACAACTCAGACTTGGATGACCGTAGACGCTACCTCTAAGCCTATAGGATACAATATTGGCCGCAGAAATCAGCATCCAAACCAGATAACCACTCACAGAGATTCTGTGCCTCAATTATAAATCCAGGCCAAAACAAGGAAGAGTTGATTCTATCTAGCAAATCACTACCGCAGATCCACAGCCATGTCATGCCATTTATTTGTAACAAAGAAGAATTCTTCAAACATTTATGTATAAAAGTGCAAAAAATAAATAAATCTTACGGAGCAGTGGTGGGATTCAAATACCCAAACAACCGGTTCTCTTATTGGATGCAGGACTGGGCCTCCAAGGCCTAGAATGGACTTCTGGAAGTGGCATCCATGCACTTCCGGCAGGCCGTACTAGGCCTGGGAGGCCTTCTCCAGGTCTCCGAGGCTTAGAACAGACTTCCGGAAGTGGTATCCACACACTTCGGCTGGTCCGTTCTAGTCTTGGGAGGCCTCCTCCATGCCTCTGAGGCCTAGAATGGACTTCTGGAAGCAGTGTGCTTTCAGCCGCTTCTCCAAACTTAGCAAATTTAGCTACCGGTTCTGCCAAACCTGTGCGAACCAGATGAATCCCACCACTATTTTGGAGCCAAATTGGGGGGCGGGGAAAGTGTAACACTGAGAAATATAGAAAGGATTTTTCAGAATGCTGGAAACTTCATAGGGGAAAATATTCAATCTTGAACAGGGGTCTTCAAACTTGGCTCTTTTATGACTTGTGGACTTCAGCACGCTGGCTGTGGAATTCTGGGAGTTGAAGTCCACAAGTCATAAAAGGGCCAAGTTTGAAGACCTCTGATCTTCAATTTTCCTTCACTCAGAACTCAATGCCAACATAAAGAGGTGCAACATTTGTTTCCGAAATTTCATGAGGCTTCTTTCCTTCTTGGCATGGCCTCCATGTTTTATTCCAGTGAAATCTCTGTTTGTCTGAAAATTTGCCCGTAGGCAAACATTTAGCAATGTTTCTGTGGCTGTATTCTGCCTCTTCCAGACTTCTTTGTTAAATCTGCCTGCTGTCACAGCACAAAGTACAGGAAAAGGTGCTAGAGAAAGGAATATTTCATTATGCCTGCAAAATAAGTGATGACTTCAAGTTGCCACCCAGAATTTTAATCAGATACCTATACTTGAATCTCACCATCTATTAACAACAGGTGTTCCGAAAGATGTTTTACTACAGCCAATTTCTTGGTGATTTCCTCCTATCCTCAAATGAGCAAGATCTGGGATTGGCAGGGGAGAACAACATCCAGGGGATATAATATGAGTATTTTTATTTGTTTATTTATTCAGTATGCCACCCATCTCACTGTCAAATAGTTCTGGCTGGCTTACAACATCATAAAAACAGAAATAGAAAATATTTAAGGTATTGAACATTAAAAGTGAAGAGAAATGCATCTATTGGAAGTCAATATGCAACATATGGTACCATATGTCCGTGCTAGGACAACTCACCACAGCCCACTTTCTATGGCCAACTCACCACAGCCAATTAGCCATGGGACTACTCAATGCAGGACATTTCAACTCTGTATTGTTTCATTAAGTTACTTTTATTATTGGTGACCACGTTTTCATCAAATTTACCGCAACTCTTGCATTTCTGGATTGACTTCATTATTATTGGCCATGCTTCCACTGAGATTAACTTTTGCATTCGTTGACTTGTTCTGCGATAAGTTGTCCCACATTGAGTTGGCAAGGGTTGGCCATGGCAAGTTGGCCACATCAAGTTGTTCCATTCCATTGTGTGTCTGTTAGCTGTGTGACAAAGTTCCGACTAGGTGGAATCAAGGGCATTGTTCTGTATCGCTGGGATTACATTCACAGATTCTTGCAAAAGTGAAAGCATGTCTTCCTTCCTTTCCTTTTACTCTCCAGAAAACTGGAGTGAAGCTGTTCTGCATGATTCCTTCACACTCCATTGTTCTTTGGGCTGGATGGAGATCAGTGTCAAGTTTGTAGCTGTTCCTCCAATCTTCAAGGTCATTCTCATAGGCCATTACAATGTATTCCTCCCTGTTAGCAAGGATCGTGAATAATGCTGTAGAAGCCAGAATGACCTACATTGTGTTCATTGCCTTCTAGGACTCTTCTACTGATATTGTTAAAAATGAGACGCTACAGATTTGAGATTATACCTTAGGTAGTTATAACACCCACATCGATGGAGGGGGAAAAATGAATTTGACAGTGCAATGGGTAGCTTTTTAAATGTCACATGTGTTTTACCTTGGAGGATAATATAGTCAGATAGATGTCAGAAATACTGTATTTTTTTCCCATTTTCAGTGCAAAACAGGATGTGTGCTTATTATTTTAGATAAGAATGCAAACATGCAACAAGGCACAGGACACAGAGATGGATTGAGAGAAATACACTGGGAAAGGTAGGATGGAGAACTAAGATAACTGTGCATAACGTGATCACATAGATGTGGATCAGGAGGTTATTTGTCCTCTTGAATAATAGCCGTTGTTCATTTAAGCCAAATACATGGTAGGCAATGTGGTTGATAACAATTATTTGGCAGTGTGTGTGTGTGTGTGTGTGTGTGTGTACATATATATATATATATATATATATATATATATATATATATATATATATATATATATAAGGTAAAGGTAAAGGTTCCCCCGCACATGCGTGCTAGTCGTTTCCGACTCTAGGGGCCGGTGCTCATCTCCGTTTCAAAGCCGAAGAGCCAGCGCTTGTCCAAGGACGTCTCCGTGGTCATGTGGCCGGCATGACTAGACGCCAAAGGCGCACGGAACGCTGTTACCTTCCCACCAGAGTGGTCCCTATTTTTCTACTTGCATTTTTACGTGCTTTCGAACTGCTAGGTTGGCAGAAGCTGGGATGAGTAACAGGCGCTCACTCTGTTACGCGGCACTCGGGATTCGACCCGCCAAACTGCCGACCTTCCGATCGACAAGCTCAGCGTCCTAACCCACTGAGCCACCGCGTCCCTTATATATATATATATATATATATATATATATATATACTGCCAAATAATTGTTATCAACCACATTGCATATAGAGATAGAGATAGAGATAGAGATAGAGATAGAGATAGAGATAGAGATAGAGATAGAGATAGAGATAGAGATAGAGATAGAGATAGAGATAGAGATAGAGATAGAGATAGAGATAGAGATAGAGATAGAGATAGAGATAGAGATAGAGATAGAGATAGAGATAGAGATAGAGATAGAGATAGAGATAGAGATAGATAGATACCGGTATATATCCACACACATACACACACACACGGCTGTTTTCTCTCATAGAACGCTCAGAATGGAGTTCTGGCACCTTTTTTGGATGGAACCTTATAAGGCGGATCGTATGACATGTGTGAGTTCCGGCACCTTTTTCTTTTACAGAAAAAGCACTGTGTGTATATATAGGGGAGGAGGCTTTAAGAACTATGCGCCCCAAAGATGCACCCACTGCCAGATTTTATGGACTCCTCAAGATCCATAAGGAAGGAGCTCCCCTAAGACCCATTGTGTCATTTAGGGGAACTCCAACCTCGGGGCTGGCCAAATGGCTATATGGCAGATTAAGATATCTAGTAATGAACAATGACACCACTGTGAACTCCTCTAGTGAATTTTTAGAGAAAATTAGATCCGTCAGCATAGAGGAAGGGGAGATCATGATTTCCTATGATGTCACCTCCCTATTCACCTCAATTCCACAAAACTTAGCACTTGCTGTAATTGGGGACTGCTTGCGACAGCAGGGAGCGGAACAGCATCAAGATTCACTTAACAACAAAGATCTGCTACAGCTTACGTCCCTATGCCTGAAAACATTTTTTACGTTTCAAGGCACCATTTACGAACAGGTGAAGGGCACCCCTATGCGGTCCCCCATCTCTGGTGTCATTGCAGAGGCAGTCCTGCAACAGTTAGAGACCCGGGTGATGTCCACGTGTCAGCCCAAGTTTTGGGTGAGATACGTAGACAACACCTTTGTGATTGTCAAAAAGCAGGACAAGGTCAGGCTGATGAGGAAGCTCAATTCCATTTATCCTGATATCTGCTTTACTGTGGAAGAAGAGACCAATGGGGCTTTGCCCTTCTTAGATGTGTTAGTTAGACGTCAACCTGATGGCTTGTTACACACATCGGTCTACCGTAAATCCACCCATACGGACAGGATACTTCATTACGAAAGTAATCACCCCACAACCCATAAGGCCAGCTGTATCAGAACCCTCTTTAGAGGTATAGATACACATTGCAGCACAAATAAGGCAAAAAGGGAAGAAAGACGCCACCTTTATCGTGTCTGCATAAACAACGGGTAGCCGTCTAACTTCATCAGACAATACAGAAGGGCAAGTGAACCTACCCGCCATGAATGTGACAACACCTTAACATCACGGATAACACTGCCTTATATCCATGGTGTATCCAAGGCCACAGCACGCATACTAACCCCTCACAAAGTCAGTGTTGCCCACAGACCTGATCGGACCTTACGAGCTTGTGTCATGCACCCTAAAGATCCACTCCCCAATGAAGAAAAAGCCTCGGTTGTATACAAGATATCATGCCAGAATTGCAATTGCAATTACATTGGGGAGACAGCAAAACGACTGAGGACTAGTGTGCATGAACACAAGCTTGCTATTAGAAGACAAGAACAACATACACAGGTGTGGACACACATGGCTACACACAACCATGCCTTTAATCTAGCAGGGACCGAGGCAATTGCCAGCGACAACACTAAAGGCGGCCGCTTGTTTAAGGAAGCTTGGTTTTCAAACCACTCCTCCATCAACCGGCACATAGACCTCCCCCCTGCATACCAGGCACTAAGAAATTGGGAAGAGGAACGATGTGCACGACATGAAGACAAACAGCACAAGAATTCAGAAATCACCTCATTGCATCAAATCCAAGATTGCACAAACACACAACCACTCTGCAATGTTGAACACAAGGAAGAAGAGCAACAACCATTTAAGACCCTTGGCATGAGAACACGGACAATGACCAGAGTTATAGCTACAACACATGGAGCTATAAACAATTCACTTTTAACAACAGATACCCAGAGACAAATACATCCCCAAAAACGGATGCACGACAACTCAAAGAAATATGGCAGACCTCAACAAACAGATCTGAGCGTGCTCCATGAGCAGAGTGCAGACACCAACAGTATAAACGGATATATATATATATATATATATATATATATATATATATATATATATATATATATATATATATATATATATATATATATATATATATATATATCAGTTTAAAAAAGAGGAACAAACAGCCACTACCACATGCTTCTCCCAGAAGAAGGAAGCAGAAGCCACCAGCCTGATGATGACGGATGGGATTCCGTTGAAACGTTGCGCCTACACCTTCATTTCTACGTGTGAAAAAACCCGAATGACCAAAGGTCCACATACAGACACCCGCGAAAACCTCAGAAAACATATATATACATACATATATATATATATATATATATATATATATATATATATATATATATATATATATATATATATATACATATATATATATATATATATTCAAATGGGATGGTTTGGCACAAGTATAGTTTTTTAAAAATAATAATAATAATGATAAAGGAACAAAGTTTGTGTATCTCTTTCAAAAACATAGGAGAAAATTTATTCACTAATGCATTAAAAAGTCCCATTGCATATTCCCTACCCATTACCATAATAGAAAATTCCTGGGAACGTTGTACCATTTAATTTTACATTGCAGTTTAAACTGTAGAGCTGGAAGCCAAATTATTAAAGTCTTTTTAAAATGTGCATTATTATTTCTTTTTTAAAAAAGGAACCGTGGTTACTAGTTCTCTGATAATTTCAAAATTAAATGCAAACAATAATTATTTGCAAGGAAACCTATATGGAAGTAAATAAGCCACATTGGTATTTTATAAGAGTGATTTCACTGTTATGTGATCAGCATTTCTGTCCAAGTGTGAGGCACAAAAATAGACATTTAGGCGGGGGGGGGGGGTATGTGTGTAATGCTTTTCCCTCTACAAAATAGCTCCAAAATGTATTTACTCAAAAGGCTGTCATAAAGTTGAAACATGGGTAGGAGAAAGGGTGACATGCAGAAGAAGAACGTAGGGAAACATGAAGACTATAAGCAAATAAAGTACTCAATAATTGCCTGGAGAGATTGCTTCCTGTTTTAGTCCTAGACGTTGTTTGGTAGCATATCTAGAAATTATGGAGATATACCTGATGTTAATCTAGCTCAGGTTTATTTTGTGTAAAGAGGCATTTCATATATGTGGACATTCTCCATAATTTGAGTCATCCAAGGGATAACTCAAAGGCATCAATGCATACCCAGGAGCCGTGGTCAGTGGTGGGATTCAGCCAGTTTGCACCACTTTGGGCAGAACCGGTAGCTAATTTTTTGGTGCCTAGGCACAGAACAGACTTCCAGAACTGGTATCCACACAGAGAACTGGTTGCTCACATATTTGAATCCCACCACTGGTTGTGCTGGTGCAGTGGTTAGAATGCAGTATTGCAGGCTAAATCTGCCCAGAGCTTGGAGTTCAATGCTGACCAGCTCAAAGTTGACTCAGCCTTCCATCCTTCTGAGGTCAGTAAAAGGAGGAGCCAGATTGTTGGGGGGGGGCAAGAGGATGAGATTGTAAACTACTCAGAGATGTGTAAAGCACTATGGAGTGCTGTGTAAGTCTAAGGGCTATTGCTATGTGTCTCAACCTTAGCAGGTCCAAGGTATTAGTTCACACCTGAGTGAGCTGGAGAGGAAGGGCTTTTGCAAGCTCTAGTGAGTAAATACAACTGCTTAATCCATGGTTGCTTTTCTCCTGCAACCTTCTTGCTACACATGCTTCCAACAGCTTGGTGAATAGGTGCCTGAGGTAGAGGAGCAGAGCATAATTTAAACAGGGAATTAAACATATAGCGAAAGAAACCCCTGGCTGTTAATTTGTTCATCTCAATTATATGCCTCCCCAAGCTGAGAATTATATGGGGAGGGGGGGGAAGAGGGAGATCTAAAGGATCCTCAGCATATAGGAAGTACAGTATATGCTGTCCCTTTGGATATGAAATTAGCATCAGATTGATCTTTTGCAGGCCGAGGAGAAAAGCCATATGCTCGCTTATTTATTTTCATGTTTTGCATTTTTATATATTTGAATTTACATGTTGTTGTTGTTTTTTACTACTTGCTGACATCTTCATTAAGTTGGTACATGACCATCTTATATAGGTAAAGGTAAAGGTTCCCCCGCACATGCGTGCTAGTCGTTTCCAACCCTAGGGGCTGGTGCTCATCTCTGTTTCAAAGCCGAAGAGCCAGCGCTTGTCCGAGGACATCTCTGTGGTCATGTGGCCAGCATGACTAGGCACCAAAGGCGCACGGAACGCTGTTACCCTCCCACCGTAGTGGTCCCTATTTTTCTACTTGCATTTTTACGTGCTTTCGAAGTGCTAGGTTGGCAGATGATGATGTTATTTAGTTTGGTAATGAAATGTCTGCAAGAAACCCACCAAACTCAGGGAGCATCAAAGACTCCACAACACAATTCCGTCTGATAAAAGAGAATATTAGTAGCTCAGAGCTGAGCTACAATTCCTTCTCTTTGAACTACGGTAGCTGACTAAGCTACAATTCTTCCTCTTTGATATAAACAAAGATCCAAATTCTATGTAAAAAAAAAATACTTATCTAAAGCAAAGATTCTTCTTCGGGATTAATTTTATGCAGTGGCTGGAGATATTATTGTAGCTGACCTTGCGGTAACATTAAACTATTGACTGCAAGCAAAGAGTATATATCATTTCTTTTACTTCGGCTGCTGAATTGATCATATATTTGATGACCCCTGAGTCTCTCATTCTACGTGTATTTGGGGAGCATGCCAATAACTGTCCAAGTGCAGTGTTCCTGTATTTGCATTAAAGGTTGTTATAAGGTGTTTCTGACCTTGACTGATGTAATCAAAACTGCGAAAAGAAAATCAACATTGGGTCTGATTAAATGGATGGCCACAAGTGAACCCTAGGGCTGTCAGCTTAAATGGGAATTTACTTCCTTATCGTCACTAGAAAAATATATGGACATACCCCCGTATTTGCCAGGATTGACTCTAAGGAATCTTTACTTTTACATTTTTTTTCATGGAATTCAACTCAAATAATAAAAATAAAATAAAATAAGAAAGATTATTTTAGAAGATGCCTTGAGATATATTTTTGTAATGTTAATTTTAAAACTCAAATACTTTGGCCACCTAATGAGAAGGAAGGACTCACTGGAGAAGAGCCTAATGCTGGGAAAGGTTGAGGGCAAGAGAAGAAGGGGACGACAGAGAAGGAGGTGGCTGGATGGAGTCCCTGAAGCAGTAGACGTGAGCTTAAATGGACTCCAGAAGATGGTAGAGGACAGGAAGGCCTGGAGGAACGTTGTCCATGGGGTCACGATGGGTCAGACATGACTTCGCAGCTAACAACAACAACAACAAATGTTAATTTGATTTAATTTGTTGATTTTATGTCACAGAATTAACAGGATGCACCTGGATGGGAATCTCCATTAACACTGAACTTTTAGATAAGTGTTGAGATGCATTTGTGCTATCACCAAAGACAGAGATCTATACTAGTTATTCAGTGTCGGACAATATTGAATTGATGGGAGCTGGGTATCACTTCCTCTAGGAAAAGAGCAGTAGAAACGAGATGACTTAATTCCCACTCTCTTATTTTCCCTCTGAAATTCTCTCGTGAGAACTACTGGGATGTAGTAATCCATTTATAAATGTGGGATGAGTGATTTTCAGGAAAGATCAGGATGGTAGGTTGGACTGGGAAGTCCCGCCCCCCAAAAAATAATAATAATAACAAATCATTTCTGTTTTGGTAAGAAAACAACAATTATTAGAACAAAAGAAGATAGTTTGGGGAAAATGGGAAAATATTCCCTCCTCCACGGAAAATTAATAATTTGCAGATCCTTGAAGACTCCAACTGCCTGATCTTCCAATTCTGAAATAATTGGATTGGGAAAAAAATATTGTATTTCTTCTTACAGGACACTCACTGAGGTTTGAAGCCAAAAATTAGTTTCCTTCTCTTTAATTTTCTACTTTTTTGCACCAATTGCTTATTATACTGTACATATTAAATATTTCATTCTTCCCTCCCAACCAGCCTTCCAGTGACCAGTGGAATCAAAGAAAACCCAAAACCAAAAATTTGATTTTCACCATCTGTATTGTATCTTTAGTTATTGTTATATCTCACTATCATATTAATCTGCATATTTCTCATTCTAATTTAGAGACATTTTTTCCCTAAAGATTTTATCTGGGGTTTTTGCATTACTATTCATGATGTTATTGTAATTGTTAACATATGTAGTAATCCGTTTATAAATACACATGTGCCGTATCAGAAGAAAGCAAGCCACAAAAACTAATGTAATAGGAGACAATTTACATTTAAAAGAAAATGTTGTGTAATTGCAGAACAGAAAACAGCAGGGTAGCTTTTCATATGGCACTCAGAGAAAGGGGGGAAAAGAGTATTATGGGATCAAACCATGCAATTGCACTTAATAACTAACTTCTAGCTACAATTGCTAATATTGTCTTGTACTTTTTTATACTGTGCATCTTACTTTACAAAAAAAAAGCCATGAGTCATACATACAATAATAAATGACATCTAAAGTGTTTGTCAGGCATAAAAATCAGAAATCATGGTTGTTCAAATGAGTACAAGTTTATTCCACCCTACTTCTAAACAAGAATCTGAACTATTAATGGTTAAGACAAATTGGTCGTAGATAAGAGTCAATAGAATTCAAAGGAGGGTTGAACTTAAATCTCTTGTGAGCATGAAGAGACTCCAGACTGATAACACTCATATGTGTGTGTCTGTCTCTGTGTGTGTCTCTGTGTGTGTGTCTGTGTGTGAAACTTCCGGGCCATGGGCTGGATGTGTCATGTGGAAGCTGTGCCCATCCCAGCTCTGGCAAGGGGAAAAAAGTCATGACATATCGTGACACATCGCATGACGCAGTGAGTTTGACACCTCTGTATTACAACTTTAAAGTAAGTGAATGGTATTCTATTAAGTTCTTTACTACTCTCCATCGAATTGTGTCCCTGTTCACTCTAAAGCTACAATTTGGACTCAACATTAAACAATGGTTAAACACAGTGCTTTTTTGTAAAAGAAAAAGGTGCCAGAACTCACACATGTCATACAACCCACCTTGCCTACCCTACAAGGCTCCATCTAAAAAAGGTGCCGGAACTCCATTCTGAGTGTTCTATGAGAAAAAAAAAGCCCTGGTTAAACACATCAGAACCAAATCTGCTCATTCTCTTGCCTCATCTTCTTCAGTATATCCAAGTTTAAAGAATATCCTGATTAGTGTATTGGACTACAAACATTACTGCAGTGTCCCATGGCTTAATGGTAATTCCCAATTCCTGAGGAAAGCACCACCGTGGCAACATAAATGTGGCTACCTAAATCCTCAAGAATGTGCATCATGATGTTCAACCAGGTTTATTGGCAATATGCAGTACTTGTGGATACCTATTTATTTTTAACTTTGTATATTGGGTTTTAACTGCCCTGTACACTGCCCCGAGTCCTTCGGGAGAAGGGCGGTATATAAATCCAATAAAATAAAATAAACAAATAAATAAATAATACCTATCTAATCCTCTGGGCAAATAGAATCTCCTGTGCATGCTGTTGTGCATGGTTAGCAAAGGGGAAACCAACCCTTCAACTTTCTGTCACTGTGGTCACCTGCAGAGAGTAAAATAGAGTCAGTTATAGAATGGGAACTGGAGTCTGATCTTCTGCTCCATGCAGATAGAAAATGGCTATCTAAGATTCTTCTTGAACACTTCCAATTACAGAAGTCCACCATGACAACAGTCCACTGATTCCAGTGTCAAATTGCTTTTCTTCCTCAAAATTAACATACAGTAAATATTTATAATTTTATCTAACAACAATAACAATAACAATAATAAAAGAAAGAAAGAAAGAAAGAAAGAAAGAAAGAAAGAAAGAAAGAAAGAAAGAAAGAAAGAAAGAAAGAAAGAAAGAAAGAAAGAAAGAAAGAAAGACTTGGGGAAAAATAATGTCTTTATTTCTCTTTTCTGAAACCTTTCTGCCAGTCCAATCAGAGACATATGGCCTGATTCTCATCTACCAAAGAGTAAGAAACTATTTCCCCTGCACTAGAATATTTAATGTTAGCTAATTAAACTGTCAGCAGCAAGGGTATATCTAATTATTTCATTTGTTTTAATGAGGACTAGAACATACCTGTTTCCAATGCAGAAGAACATGAAGGAAGGAAGGAAGGAAGGAAGGAAGGAAGGAAGGAAGGAAGGAAGGAAGGAAGGAAGGAAGGAAGGAAGGAAGGAAGGACAATTATTGAAAAAATAACAATAGGAAGTGAAAACATGGAAAAGATCATTTTCAAGTGTCGTTATACAGTAGATGTTCGATGCACAAGGGACTGCTGGGAACACAACACATTTACCGTAGCTAGTTCACAACAGAGAGTTATTATTAAGTGGGAATAATACACATTCTGCAGTTTCTTTCTTTTTTCTTTTTTCTTTTTTCTTTTTTTTTCTTTTTCTTTTTTTTAATAAAATCTAATTCTCTGCCAGACATTATTCAGGCTATTTAACTACTGGGACTTAAATACACACATGCACCCACATTTCTGACACACTTTCCTAGTTGCAAATAACAGAGCGATGCATATTGCCATACTATGTCTTGATTCTACATCAACTTTGATGGTAACCTAGGCAACCAGAGCACGGCCAAATTTGGCAGAATTTTAAAGTCTGCACAGTGAAAGCAGAGAGTATAAACCGGGACACAATTTGACCTAAAGGATTAAATGAATTGAGTACAAATAGTGGATGTTGCAACGGTGCCTCTGAGAAGCATGGAATCCACTACCCTTTGGCTAAGCTAGACTTTTCTATTTGTGTTTTCTCCACAATGGATGTTAATTATGCACAAGGTTTACAGTAGCTGATCGTGAAGGTCAGCAATCAGCAAACGGAAACATTGATTCACACAGAAATAGCTGGAGAGGGCACCGCTTAGGACAAATAATGATAATACCAATAATATTCCTAGAAAGCCCTCTTAGTCATCCCAGGAGATTTTAATCAAAGGGTTCGGTTGGATGAAGGCAGCTCATCCTATGTTCCTATTGAAAGGAATCATTCACTACCCAAGAAGTGAATTGGATTTTATGCTTGAAGTTACAACAGCCACATAACACAGCTTTACAGACTTGGAGGTGGACAATGGAAGACTTACATTAATTTCTGTGGCTGATTATCTCTTTCCACGCAGAGGAGAAATTGGTGGAGCTGTGGTGGCATGGTGGTTAGCATGCAGTACTAACACACTGCTCACTTCCAGGAGTTTGATTCTGAATGGCTCAAGGTTGACTCAGCCTTCCACCCTTCTGAGGTTGGTAAAATGAGGATCCAGATTGTTGGGGTCAATAGGCTGACTCTGTAAACTGCTTAGAGAGGGCTGCGAAGCACTATGCAGTGGTATATGTCTAAGCTATAAGGTAGACGATAGATAGATAGATAGATAGATAGATAGATAGATAGATAGATAGATAGATAGAGAGAGAGAGAGATAGATAGATAGTCAGACAGACAGACAGACAGACAGAGACAGACAGGTAGATGGATGGATGGATGGATGGATGGATGGATGGATGGATGGATTGACAGATAATGATAGATCATGTATATCCTGAAAAATCTACTTGGGGCAAAATAAGATAGTTCCTATATAAGCCACTGAAAATTTTTGATTGCAACAGCATAGGAAAAAATAATACATTAATTGCTGTCTTAAATAAATATAGCTAAATGAATCAAGCTATAATAATAATACCAAAGGTTGAGGACTGGTCATAGCAAAATCTAGGAAATGAAGTGTGGAAAGAAAGAAAGAAAGAAAGAAAGAAAGAAAGAAAGAAAGAAAGAAAGAAAGAAAGAAAGAAAGAAAGAAAGGAAGGAAGGAAGGAAGGAAGGAAGGAAGGAAGGAAGGAAGGAAGGAAGGAAGGAAAAAAACGTATTTCCAGTAAAAAAGTTTTCCCATTTTTTTAAAAAAAAAAAAAACTTTCAACAAGCAGTAAAACATTGTTCAAGAATTGATCCCAATCTAATAAAAATAATAATGATGGAAATAGGGATAGTCTTTCACTGAAACTGAAATTAATTTATTATCCAGTACTGGATGCAGCAACGGCTAACTTAAGGGAGGGGGGAACAGTCACTTGAAATAAATTTATGCAAATGTTTATACTGTAGTATTTAATTATTCTAGTAAACAGCTGGTTCTTTACAGCATCTGAGAGGGGGACGAATACAGTGATTTAATGATATAAATAGTGTCTTAAAGGTGGAATTCCTATCTCTGTTACTATCTCAAGGAAGAGAAAAGAGCCTTGCTTCAACACACTTTTATTATCTTACAAATGCTTTAAGGAACTTTCTTTTGTATCTTAATGTTTTATTGTTTAGTTTCTCTGGGAAAGGGTATTAGGGGAAGGGTTTGAATTGGTTACCATGCCATAGGGAGATATGGGAATGACCTTGGAGAAGCAATCCAGAAGGTTTAGTACAAGGGACTTCAAACTTGGCAACTTTAAGACTTGTGGACTTCAACTCCCAGATTTCCTCAGCCCTGGCTGGTTGAGGAATTCTGGGAG
This sequence comes from Vipera berus, assembly GCF_964194415.1. NCBI lineage: Eukaryota > Metazoa > Chordata > Lepidosauria > Squamata > Viperidae > Vipera > Vipera berus. The sequence goes on along the minus strand of NC_138206.1, from coordinate 114,349,894 downwards.
TTGAAGTCCACAAGTCTTAAAGTTGCCAAGTTTGAAGACCCCCTGGGTTAGGACAACAAGGTGCAGAAACACGCTTTGAGCAAAAGGTGGTAGGAGACTGTTAGACAAAGACAAAATCCTTGTGACTCTTTCATTCAATGATTCTGAAGGGCCAACTTGTGAACTAGTGAACATGAATCCATGACAATGCAAGGGTGCCAACCAGTTAAGCCTCAGGCAGGCAGGCTGTTTGCTTGTGGGTGTGTTGTGATGGAGTAGGCATGTCTGCTTGTCCTTCAACGCAGAACTTTAGAAGCCGACATGCAGATTTTGGGGAACCCTGCCCTGCAAATATTGTAAGGGCTTTATAATAAGACATCCTACTATTAAATTCAGTACATTGTGTTGTTTAAGTGTTCCCTTTATTTTTTAAGCAGTATATATGGGGGGGGCAGAGAAAAGTGTATGCAATCAAAATGTATGCAAAAGATTGTGAACAATCAAGTGAATATGAAAAGGTTAAAACTAATTATTTACCTTCCAATCTCCCCAAACCAACTTAGAAATCCCATCCTTTATCAACCGACTGCATGTCGGGCTTGAAAATAACAGTCCCAGAATAAATTAAGACCTGATAATTCATGCAGAATGCAACAGACTCATAAATAATACTAATTTTACACTGATTGCATGGAACATCCTCGTTTCCTAACACATCCACCATGTTAGAACAATCTAAAACATCCCAAGTGAAACATGAATGGTTCCTCGAAGAAATACCATCAAAGAAACATGGCAGGAAATTTAAGATGAACCAAAAGAAAATTAGCCCGATGGACAGAATCTCGTTACCTTAGCCCTCGCTGTGAACAATCACAAGAGATCCTGAACTACTACTATTACTTCTTCTTCTTCTTCTTCTTCTTCTTCTTCTTCTTCTTCTTCTTCTTCTTCTTCTTCTTCTTCTTCTTCTTCTTCTTCTTCTTCTTCTTCTTCTTCTTCTTCTTCTTCTTCTTCTTCTTCTTCTTCTTCTTCTTCTTCTTCTTCTTCTTCTTCTTCTTCTTCTTCTTCTTCTTCATGTAGACTGGCCTTTCACTTAAGTAATCATTCCAAACAGTTATTTGTTTCTTCATAAAATCCATTTCATCCCGTAAAATCTATTAAAATCTTCTTCTTTTTTCAGACCACAATCTAACAGAAATTCCATCAGCACAATTTCAAGCAGATCTCTGTTTCCTTCAAGTATCACAATTTTTTTATGGGAAAACCAATTGTTTGGTACTCATTGTTTTGGGAACTGTCACACCTCCTGGAACCAATTAGTAATGGGTACTTCCAAGCCACTTGGAAGATTGAGAGTTCAGTCCTAGGTAATGGCAGATGTTTCTCTCCCTTCAGCATTTCACATGGCTTTAGATTGGCTTAAGCATGAATTCTTCCCCTGAGAACTGATCCATCAATTGTTTTCCAATTTGTTTAACATCTGGATGTGTCATGTGTAACTCCCTCCACTCTTCTGTATTAGCATTAGTTTGCATATTCAACTAGGCTGCAGAAAAGTAAGCAAAAGGCACACAATCAAAAGAATATGTTAAATAGCTTTGACTCCCAACCTTGAACTTTGCCATAACATAAGCTTCTTGATCAAGATATTCCTAAAGTTTCTGATGCTTGAGTTCACCGGGTGCAAACTGAATGCTATTTTATTACAGCCCAGGAAGAAGTCTTTTATATATATATATTTAATTTTTTATTTTTTCCACCTTGATTCTAGGCTGAATGAAACCAATAAATTCTGTTGCTGGGCTGAAAGATGCTCTTCCGGACTTGGAGATATGAACAGATAGGTAGAATTTACAGAATGATTGTGAACCTCTGTCCATGTCTACAAAGAAGCAAACTCCACTGAGTTCAGTACTATTCAGTGCTTATCAGTTTATCAGAAATCACTTATTTTACGTGCTGTCTTACCTGTGGTTAATTGGGATAAAATTGGCATGCTGAATGGCTGCTGTTTTAAGTTTGAACTTATTGGAAAAGGAAGGTCAACGTTCAGGAAATAAATGCTTACTTGCTAGTAAGCACTTTCTAGTAAGCACTAGCACAGTTACTGTTACCTAGTTTGGGTCTGTTCTGTACCAGCCTGCTACCGGCCCTGCAGAAAAGGCAGGAACAACCGCTTTACAAACGGCAAGAGGCTGGAATTATGCCTGCCAAATTTATAGCTACAAAAACAAACAAGACACGAACCAAGAAACAGGAGCTTTAAGAAACACAAACTATCCAAGCTGTTGCCTTCAGCAAACCAGCCCTCCCCACACATTCCCCTTATATAGAGTTCAGGGCGTGGCTTCTCTCTGCCTCCTTCCGAGAAGCCCCATTGCCTTCCTCTGTTTACTCCTAATTGACTGCCTCCTGTGTCGGGCGTCCTTGAACAGGGCCAGCTGTGGGTCATCTTCATCCACGCTGTCAGGCTCACACAGCTGGGTCTCCGTGGTGACCAAGTGGGAGGGGCCTGGCTGAGGGCTCTCATCAAGCTGTCCAATCCCCTCAGCAAGGTCTTCAACACCCCCCTCCTCCTCCTCTGAGTCGTCCGACCCAACTGCCGAACCCACAGGCTGACCCTGAATCACAACAGGGTCATGAAATGTCTGCAAGAAAATAACCAAGCTCAGAGAGCACCAAGGACCCCACAGTCCCCTTCCTCCTCCTCCTCCTCCTCCTCCTCCTCCTCCTCCTCCTCCTCCTCCTCCTTTCCATAAACCCCACTCCCTCCTAGCACTGATGACATTACCTTACCAAGGCAATGTAAAGTGGTATTAATACTTCACGTGATCTTGATTCTATCCCTCTGTTAATGCAGCCTAGCACTGTGTTGGGTTTTTTGGCAGCTGATGCACACGGCTGGCTCATATTTAAGTGGTTGTCCACTAGGACTCCGAGATCCCTCTCACAGTTGCTACTATTGAGCAAGGTACCACCTATACTATGCCGGTGCATTTGGTTTTTCTTGCCTAAATGGCTTTCCCATTGACTTTGTTTGTTAGAAAGTCATCAAAGCTGATCATTATGAGTCAGTTGTCAAGCATCAGAATTTTGATCACGTCAACATGGGGATGCTACAATGGTTGTATAATTGTGAAAATGGTCATAACTCACTTTTTAAACGTTGTAATGTCAAATGCTCAATAAATGAATCATTGTAAGTCAAGGATGATCTGTACAGTATATGGTTTAGTGCCATTTAATCTGACTGTCTTGGGTTACAGTGGAATTGCCACTTTTAAAAACTGTTCTATTCTAGAATGAATGAATGATTTTTTTCAGTACTGTTTGGGCTTTGCAATATAACCGCTATGTTCAAAAAAAGATCCAACTTGTCTCTTATTTTGCATTTGAATCTGAAACAGTCCTAGCACTTACAATGAGTCTCACTGTAGGCAAAAGAGCTGAATTATACTGCTAATGCACAATTTAATAATAGAAAGCTTTGTTGCATGTATTATACAATGTATTAGCTGACTCTTTGAAGCTTGTTAAAAAGAAAGACTACTAAATATTTTCTTTTGCATTCAACATTAAAAAGAAAAGAAAAACCAAATGAGTAATAACCGTGTCAATTAAAATTTGTCTATGCGGTTTAATCAAGCTCTACTTGACTAATGTACCAATTAAAGCAATTAACAATGTAATTTCATACACGCCTTCTCAAAGGTAAATCCTCTTCAGTTAAAAGGAATTTACTCTTAAGTAACTGCTACTAATCAAACAATCTTACATATTTATTCTCTTTCCTTTTTCCAATTAGTACTTATAAACTAACAACAGGGGTGTCAAACTGACAGCCCATGGGCTGGTTGTATCATATGGAGGCTGCACCCACCCCAGCTCCAAGAATGCAAAAAAAAACCCCTCACAATACATCATGACACATCACATGATGTGGCAAGTTTGACACCCGTCCCCTAGAATATAATATGGTTTCTCTACCTTAGCTTAGAATAACTTTTTCTAGGTTTTCTGATCTATAATCACTTCTGAACCAGCATAGCCATAGGCTGTGCAGTACACACACAAACACACACACACACACACACACACACACACACAGAGAGAGAGAGAGAGAGAGAGAGAGAGAGAGAGAGAGAGAGAGAGAGAGATGAGAGAGAGAGAGAGAGAGAGAGAGAGATCAAGTTAAGTTGTATATTCCAGAGATTTACTGGGAGTCAATTGAAAGTAAAATTGGTAGCATATAAATTTAATTAATAATCATAATCATAATCATATCGACATTGACCAAATTTAGCATTATTGTAGCTGGTTTCCTGGGAGGAAAGTAAGTGGGATGATTGTGACACCAAACAATTTCCTATAACCTTCAGTTTTACATGCTAAAACTCTCTCATATAGAATATATATGAGTGTGTATACTTTCGAGTGCAGGCAATACAAAGACTTGCAAATGAAATTTTATCTATGCACACATTAATAACTCGCTAGCGATACCTATATTTTAGAAGTAGTCCCAGAAAAAGAAAACTCTTCTGAACTTTAAAATAGCTATGCATTCAACAACCATGAAATATAATACATTACGATAAGAGATAATGTTTTCTGTGGCATTTTCTAGTGATGCTTCTAGTATTATTATTATTTTTTTCCGGGCTGACCTTCAGTTTGTTACTTGTATAAAAGGTTGCTTCATTTATAAGTTCTTTGGAGGTAGAATTACCCAATTTTGTTTCATTGTTCCAAAAGTGGGAGGAAAGGAAAGGAAAGGAAAGGAAAGGAAAGGAAAGGAAAGGAAAGGAAAAGGAAAGGAAAGGAAAGAAAGGAAAGGAAAGGAAAGGAAAGGAAAGGAAAGGAAAGGAAAGGAAAGGAAAGGAAAGGAAAGGAAAGGAAAGGAAAGGAAAGGAAAGGAAAGGAAAGGAAGGGGAAGGGAAGGAAAGGAAAGAAAGGAAAGGAAAGGAAAGGAAAGGAAAGGAAAGGAAAGGAAAGGAAAGGAAAGGAAAGGAAAGGAAAGGAAAGGAAGGGGAAGGGAAGGAAAGGAAAGGAAAGGAAAGGAAAGGAAAGGAAAGGAAGGGGAAGGGAAGGAAAGGAAAGGAAAGGAAAGGAAAGGAAAGGAAAGGAAAGGAAAGGAAAGGAAAGGAAAGGAAGGGAAGG